>NW_026728133.1:0-300000 GCF_030684315.1 Stegostoma tigrinum | reverse complement strand
TTGGGGAAGTTAAGATTTTAGTTTTCTGAAGTGCTTATCTGACTGAAATAAGCATTTGTGTAAATCCTGGATCGAAAGTTGGGTGGTTTGGTGAAGTTGAGATTTTGGCCTTCTGATGTGCTTATCTGACTGAAAGAAGCATTTCAGTGAATTCAGTATCAAAAGTTGAGTCGTTTAGTGATGTTTAGATTTTGGCCTACTGAAGTGCTTATCTCACTGAAATAAGCACTTCAGTGAACCCAGCATCGAAATTTGAGTGGTTTGGTGAAGTTGAGATTTTGGTCTTCTGAAGTGCTTATCTCACTGAAACAAGCACTTCAGTGCACCCAGCTTCGAAAGTTGAGTGGTTTTGAGATGTTGAGATTTTGTTCTTCTGAAGTGCTTATCTCACTGAAATAAGCACTTCAGTGATCCCAGCATCGAAAGTTGAGTGGTTTGGTGAAGTTAAGATTTTAGTCTTCTGAAGTGCTTATCTCACTGAAATAAGCAATTCAGTGGAACCAGCATCAAAAGTTGAGTCGTTTGGTGAGGTTGGGATTTTGGCGAAGTGAAGTACTTATCTCACTGAAATAAGCACTTCAGTGAACCCAGCATTGAAAGTTGGGTGGTTTGTTGAAGTTGAGATTTTGGTCTTCTGAAGTGCTTATCTCACTGAAATAAGCACTTCAGTGAACCCAGCATCGAAATTTGAGTGGTTTGGTGATGTTGAGATTTTGGTCTTCTGAAGTGCTTATCTCACTGAAGTAAGCACTTCAGTGAACCCAGCATCGAAAGTTGAGTGGTTTTGAGATGTTGAGATTTTGTTCTTCTGAAGTGCTTATCTGACTGAAAGAAGCATTTCAGTGAACCCAGCATTGAAAGTTGGGTGGTTTGGTGAAGTTTAGATTTTGGTCTTCTGAAGTGCTTATCTCACTGAAATAAGCACTTCAGTGATCCCAGCATCGAAAGTTGAGTGGTTTGGTGAACTTAAGATTTTAGTCTTCTGAAGTGCTTATCTCACTGAAATAAGCATTTTTGTAAATCCTGGATCGAAAGTTGGGTGGTTTGGTGAAGTTGAGATTTTGGCCTTCTGATGTGCTTATCTGACTGAAAGAAGCATTTCAGTGAAATCAGTATCAAAAGTTGAGTCGTTTGGTGAGGTTGGGATTTTGGTCTTCTGAAGTGCTTATCTCACTGAAATAAGCACTGCAGTGAGCCCAGCATCGAAAGTTGAGTGGTTTTGTGAAGTTGTGTTTTTGCTCTTCTGAAGTGCTTATCTCACTGAAATAAGCACTTCAGTGAACCCAGCATCGAAAGTTGAGTGGTTTGGTGAAGTTTAGATTTTTGTCTTCTGAAGTGCTTATCACACTGAAATTAGCCTTTGGGTATATCCTGGATCGAAAGTTGGGTGTTTTGGTGAATTGGAGATTTTGGCCTTCTGATGTGAATATCTGACTGAAAGAAGCATTTCAGTGAAATCAGCATCAAAAGTTGAGTCGTTTAGTGAAGTTTAGATTTTGGCCTACTGAAGTGCTTATCTCACTGAAATAAGCAATTCAGTGATCCCAGCATCAACAGTTGAGTCGCTTGGTGAGGTTGGGATTTTGGCGTAGTGAAGTACTTATCTCACTGAAATAAGCACTTCAGTGAACCCAGCATTGAAAGTTGGGTGGTTTGGTGAAGTTGAGATTTTGGTCTTCTGAAGTGCTTATCTCACTGCAATTAAAACTTCAGTGAACCCAGCATCGAAATTTGAGAGGTTTGGTGATGTTGAGATTTTGGTCTTCTGAAGTGCTTATCTCACTGAAATAAGCACTTCAGTGGACCCAGCATCGAAAGTTGAGTGGTTTTGAGATGTTGAGATTTTGTTCTTCTGAAGTGCTTATCTGACTGAAAGAAGCATTTCAGTGAACCCAGCATTGAAAGTTGGGTGGTTTGGTGAAGTTTAGATTTTGGTCTTCTGAAGTGCTTATCTCACTGAAATAAGCACTTCAGTGATCCCAGCATCGAAAGTTGAGTGTTTTGGGGAAGTTAAGATTTTAGTTTTCTGAAGTGCTTATCTGACTGAAATAAGCATTTGTGTAAATCCTGGATCGAAAGTTGGGTGGTTTGGTGAAGTTGAGATTTTGGCCTTCTGATGTGCTTATCTGACTGAAAGAAGCATTTCAGTGAATTCAGTATCAAAAGTTGAGTCGTTTAGTGATGTTTAGATTTTGGCCTACTGAAGTGCTTATCTCACTGAAATAAGCACTTCAGTGAACCCAGCATCGAAATTTGAGTGGTTTGGTGAAGTTGAGATTTTGGTCTTCTGAAGTGCTTATCTCACTGAAATAAGCACTTCAGTGCACCCAGCTTCGAAAGTTGAGTGGTTTTGAGATGTTGAGATTTTGTTCTTCTGAAGTGCTTATCTCACTGAAATAAGCACTTCAGTGATCCCAGCATCGAAAGTTGAGTGGTTTGGTGAAGTTAAGATTTTAGTCTTCTGAAGTGCTTATCTCACTGAAATAAGCAATTCAGTGGAACCAGCATCAAAAGTTGAGTCGTTTGGTGAGGTAGGGATTTTGGCGAAGTGAAGTACTTATCTCACTGAAATAAGCACTTCAGTGAACCCAGAATTGAAAGTTGGGTGGTTTGTTGAAGTTGAGATTTTGGTCTTCTGAAGTGCTTATCTCACTGAAATAAGCACTTCAGTGAACCCAGCATCGAAATTTGAGTGGTTTGGTGATGTTGAGATTTTGGTCTTCTGAAGTGCTTATCTCACTGAAGTAAGCACTTCAGTGAACCCAGCATCGAAAGTTGAGTGGTTTTGAGATGTTGAGATTTTGTTCTTCTGAAGTGCTTATCTGACTGAAAGAAGCATTTCAGTGAACCCAGCATTGAAAGTTGGGTGGTTTGGTGAAGTTTAGATTTTGGTCTTCTGAAGTGCTTATCTCACTGAAATAAGCACTTCAGTGATCCCAGCATCGAAAGTTGAGTGGTTTGGTGAACTTAAGATTTTAGTCTTCTGAAGTGCTTATCTCACTGAAATAAGCATTTTTGTAAATCCTGGATCGAAAGTTGGGTGGTTTGGTGAAGTTGAGATTTTGGCCTTCTGATGTGCTTATCTGACTGAAAGAAGCATTTCAGTGAAACCAGTATCAAAAGTTGAGTCGTTTGGTGAGGTTGGGATTTTGGCATTCTGAAATGCTTATCTCACTGAAATAAGCACTGCAGTGAGCCCAGCATCGAAAGTTGAGTGGTTTGTTGAAGTTTAGATTTTTGTCTTCTGAAGTGCTTAACTCACTGAAATTAGCCTTTGGGTATATCCTGGATCGAAAGTTGGGTGGTTTGGTGAAGTTTAGATTTTGGCCTTCTGAAGTGCTTATCTCACTGAAATAAGCAATTCAGTGGAACCAGCATCAAAAGTTGAGTCGCTTGGTGAGGTTGGGATTTTGGCGTATTGAAGTACTTATCTCACTGAAATAAGCACTTCAGTGAACACAGCATCGAAAGTTGAGTGGTTTTGAGATGTTTAGATTTTGATCTTCTGAAGTGCTTATCTCACTGAAATTAGCACTTCAGTGAACCCAGCATTGAAAGTTGGGTGTTTTGGTGAAGTTTAGATTTTGGTCTTCTGAAGTGCTTATCTCACTGCAATTAAAACTTCAGTGAACCCAGCATTGAAAGTTGGGTGGTTTGGTGAAGTTTAGATTTTGGTCTTCTGAAGTGCTTATCTAACTGAAATAAGCTTTTGGGTAAATCCAGTATCGAAAGTTGGCTGGTTTTGTGAAGTTGAGATTTTGGCCTTCTGAATTGCTTATCTGACTGAAAGAAGCATTTCAGTGAAACCAGTATCAAAAGTTGAGTCGTTTGGTGAGGTTGGGATTTTGGCATTCTGAAGTGCTTATCTCACTGAAATAAGCACTTCAGTGATCCCAGCATCGAAAGTTGAGTGTTTTGGTGAAGTTAAAATTTTAGTCTTCTGAAGTGCTTATCTCACTGAAATAAGCATTTGTGTAAATCCTGGATCGAAAGTTGGGTGGTTTGGTGAAGTTGAGATTTTGGCCTTCTGAAGTGCTTATCTGACTGAAAGAAGCATTTCAGTGAATTCAGTATCAAAAGTTGAGTCGTTTAGTGATGTTTAGAATTTGGCCTTCTGAAGTGCTTATCTCACTAAAATAAGCACTTCAGTGAACCCAGCATCGAAATTTGAGTGGTTTGGTGATGTTGAGATTTTGGTCTTCTGAAGTGCTTATCTCACTGAAATAAGCACTTCAGTGCACCCAGCTTCGAAAGTTGAGTGGTTTTGAGATGTTGAGATTTTGTTCTTCTGAAGTGCTTATCTCACTGAAATAAGCACTTCAGTGATCCCAGCATCGAAAGTTTAGTGGTTTGGTGAAGTTAAGATTTTAGTCTTCTGAAGTGCTTATCTCACTGAAATAAGCATTTGTGTAAATCCTGGATCGAAAGTTGGGTGGTTTGATGAAGTTGAGATTTTGGCCTTCTGAAGTGCTTATCTGACTGAAAGAAGCATTTCAGTGAAACCAGTATCAAAAGTTGAGTCGTTTGGTGAGGTTGGGATTTTGGCATTCTGAAATGCTTATCTCACTGAAATAAGCACTGCAGTGAGCCCAGCATCGAAAGTTTAGTGGTTTGGTGAAGTTAAGATTTTTTTCTTCTGAAGTGCTTATCTCACTGAAATTAGCCTTTGGGTATATCCTGGATCGAAAGTTGGGTGGTTTGGTGAAGTTTAGATTTTGGCCTTCTGAAGTGCTTATCTCACTGTAATAAGCAATTCAGTGGAACCAGCATCAAAAGTTGAGTCGCTGGGTGAGGTTGGGATTTTTGCGTATTGAAGTACTTATCTCACTGAAATAAGCACTTCAGTGAACCCAGCATTGAACGTTGGGTGGTTTGGTGAAGTAGAGATTTTGGTCTTCTGAAGTGCTTATCTCACTGAAATAAGCACTTCAGTGAACCCAGCATCGAAATTTGAGTGGTTTGGTGATGTTGAGATTTTGGTCTTCTGAAGTGCTTATCTCACTGAAATAAGCACTTCAGTGAAACCAGCATCGAAATTTGAGTGGTTTTGAGATGTTGAGATTTTGTTCTACTGAAGTGCTTATCTGACTGAAAGAAGCATTTCAGTGAACCCAGCATTGAAAGTTGCGTGGTTTGGTGAAGTTTAGATTTTGGCCTTCTGAAGTGCTTATCTCACTGAAATAAGCACTTCAGTGATCCCAGCATCGAAAGATGAGTGGTTTGGTGAAGTTAAGATTTTAGTCTTCTGAAGTGCTTATCTCACTGAAATAAGCACTTCAGTGCACCCAGCATCGAAAGTTGAGTGGTTTTGCGATGTTGAGATTTTGTTCTTCTGAAGTGCTTATCTCACTGAAATAAGCACTTCAGTGATCCCAGCATCGATTATTGAATGGTTTGGTGAAGTAAAGATTTTGGTCTTCTGAAGTGCTTATCTCACTGAAGTAAGCATTTGTGTAAATCCTGGATCGAAAGTTGGGTGGTTTGATGAAGTTGAGATTTTGGTCTTCTGATGTGCTTATCTGACTGAAAGAAGCATTTCAGTGAAATCAGCATCAAAAGTTGAGTCGATTAGTGATGTTTAGATTTTGGTCTTCTGAAGTGCTTATCTCACTGAAATTAGCCTTTGGGTATATCCTGGATCGAAAGTTGGGTGGTTTGGTGAAGTTTAGATTTTGGACTTCTGAAGTGCTTATCTCACTGAAATAAGCAATTCAGTGGAACCAGCATCAAAAGTTGAGTCGCTTGGTGAGGTTGGGATTTTGGCGTATTGAAGTACTTAACTCACTGAAATAAGCACTTCAGTGATCCCAGCATCGAAAGTTGAGTGTTTTGGGGAAGTTAAGATTTTAGTTTTCTGAAGTGCTTATCTGACTGAAATAAGCATTTGTGTAAATCCTGGATCGAAAGTTGGGTGGTTTGGTGAAGTTGAGATTTTGGCCTTCTGATGTGCTTATCTGACTGAAAGAAGCATTTCAGTGAATTCAGTATCAAAAGTTGAGTCGTTTAGTAATGTTTAGATTTTGGCCTACTGAAGTGCTTATCTCACTGAAATAAGCACTTCAGTGAACCCAGCATCGAAATTTGAGTGGTTTGGTGAAGTTGAGATTTTGGTCTTCTGAAGTGCTTATCTCACTGAAATAAGCACTTCAGTGCACCCAGCTTCGAAAGTTGAGTGGTTTTGAGATGTTGAGATTTTGTTCTTCTGAAGTGCTTATCTCACTGAAATAAGCACTTCAGTGATCCCAGCATCGAAAGTTGAGTGGTTTGGTGAAGTTAAGATTTTAGTCTTCTGAAGTGCTTATCTCACTGAAATAAGCAATTCAGTGGAACCAGCATCAAAAGTTGAGTCGTTTGGTGAGGTTGGGATTTTGGCGAAGTGAAGTACTTATCTCACTGAAATAAGCACTTCAGTGAACCCAGCATTGAAAGTTGGGTGGTTTGGTGAAGTTGAGATTTTGGTCTTCTGAAGTGCTTATCTCACTGAAATAAGCACTTCAGTGAACCCAGCATCGAAATTTGAGTGGTTTGGTGATGTTGAGATTTTGGTCTTTTGAAGTGCTTATCTCACTGAAGTAAGCACTTCAGTGAACCCAGCATCGAAAGTTGAGTGGTTTTGAGATGTTGAGATTTTGTTCTTCTGAAGTGCTTATCTGACTGAAAGAAGCATTTCAGTGAACCCAGCATTGAAAGTTGGGTGGTTTGGTGAAGTTTAGATTTTGGTCTTCTGAAGTGCTTATCTCACTGAAATAAGCACTTCAGTGATCCCAGCATCGAAAGTTGAGTGGTTTGGTGAACTTAAGATTTTAGTCTTCTGAAGTGCTTATCTCACTGAAATAAGCATTTGTGTAAATCCTGGATCGAAAGTTGGGTGGTTTGGTGAAGTTGAGATTTTGGCCTTCTGATGTGCTTATCTGACTGAAAGAAGCATTTCAGTGAAATCAGTATCAAAAGTTGAGTCGTTTAGTGATGTTTAGATTTTGGCCTTCTGAAGTGCTTATCTCACTGAAATAAGCAATTCAGTGGAACCAGCATCAAAAGTTGAGTCGTTTGGTGAGGTTGGGATTTTGGCATTCTGAAGTGCTTATCTCACTGAAATAAGCACTTCAGTGAACCCAGCATCGAAATTTGAGTGGTTTGGTGATGTTGTGATTTTGGTCTTCTGATGTGCTTATCTGACTGAAAGAAGCATTTCAGTGAAACCAGTATCAAAAGTTGAGTCGTTTGGTGAGGTTGGGATTTTGGCATTGTGAAATGCTTATCTCACTGAAATAAGCACTGCAGTGAGCCCAGCGTCGAAAGTTGAGTGGTTTGTTGAAGTTTAGATTTTTGTCTTCTGAAGTGCTTAACTCACTGAAATTAGCCTTTGGGTATATCCTGGATCGAAAGTTGGGTGGTTTGGTGAAGTTTAGATTTTGGCCTTCTGAAGTGCTTATCTCACTGAAATAAGCAATTCAGTGGAACCAGCATCAAAAGTTGAGTCGCTTGGTGAGGTTGGGATTTTGGCGTATTGAAGTACTTATCTCACTGAAATAAGCACTTCAGTGAACACAGCATCGAAAGTTGAGTGGTTTTGAGATGTTTAGATTTTGATCTTCTGAAGTGCTTATCTCACTGAAATTAGCACTTCAGTGAACCCAGCATTGAAAGTTGGGTGTTTTGGTGAAGTTTAGATTTTGGTCTTCTGAAGTGCTTGTCTCACTGCAATTAAAACTTCAGTGAACCCAGCATTGAAAGTTGGGTGGTTTGGTGAAGTTTAGATTTTGGTCTTCTGAAGTGCTTATCTAACTGAAATAAGCTTTTGGGTAAATCCAGTATCGAAAGTTGGCTGGTTTTGTGAAGTTGAGATTTTGGCCTTCTGAATTGCTTATCTGACTGAAAGAAGCATTTCAGTGAAACCAGTATCAAAAGTTGAGTCGTTTGGTGAGGTTGGGATTTTGGCATTCTGAAGTGCTTATCTCACTGAAATAAGCACTTCAGTGATCCCAGCATCGAAAGTTGAGTGTTTTGGTGAAGTTAAGATTTTAGTCTTCTGAAGTGCTTATCTCACTGAAATAAGCATTTGTGTAAATCCTGGATCGAAAGTTGGTGGTTTGGTGAAGTTGAGATTTTGGCCTTCTGATGTGCTTATCTGACTGAAAGAAGCATTTCAGTGAATTCAGTATCAAAAGTTGAGTCGTTTAGTGATGTTTAGATTTTGGCCTTCTGAAGTGCTTATCTCACTAAAATAAGCACTTTAGTGAACCCAGCATCGAAATTTGAGTGGTTTGGTGATGTTGAGATTTTGGTCTTCTGAAGTGCTTATCTCACTGAAATAAGCACTTCAGTGCACCCAGCTTCGAAAGTTGAGTGGTTTTGAGATGTTGAGATTTTGTTCTTCTGAAGTGCTTATCTCACTGAAATAAGCACTTCAGTGATCCCAGCATCGAAAGTTTAGTGGTTTGGTGAAGTTAAGATTTTAGTCTTCTGAAGTGCTTATCTCACTGAAATAAGCATTTGTGTAAATCCTGGATCGAAAGTTGGGTGGTTTGATGAAGTTGAGATTTTGGCCTTCTGAAGTGCTTATCTGACTGAAAGAAGCATTTCAGTGAAACCAGTATCAAAAGTTGAGTCGTTTGGTGAGGTTGGGATTTTGGCATTCTGAAATGCTTATCTCACTGAAATAAGCACTGCAGTGAGCCCAGCATCGAAAGTTTAGTGGTTTGGTGAAGTTAAGATTTTTTTCTTCTGAAGTGCTTATCTCACTGAAATTAGCCTTTGGGTATATCCTGGATCGAAAGTTGGGTGGTTTGGTGAAGTTTAGATTTTGGCCTTCTGAAGTGCTTATCTCACTGTAATAAGCAATTCAGTGGAACCAGCATCAAAAGTTGAGTCGCTGGGTGAGGTTGGGATTTTTGCGTATTGAAGTACTTATCTCACTGAAATAAGCACTTCAGTGAACCCAGCATTGAACGTTGGGTGGTTTGGTGAAGTAGAGATTTTGGTCTTCTATAGTGCTTATCTCACTGAAATAAGCACTTCAGTGAACCCAACATCGAAATTTGAGTGGTTTGGTGATGTTGAGATTTTGGTCTTCTGAAGTGCTTATCTCACTGAAATAAGCACTTCAGTGAAACCAGCATCGAAATTTGAGTGGTTTTGAGATGTTGAGATTTTGTTCTTCTGAAGTGCTTATCTGACTGAAAGAAGCATTTCAGTGAACCCAGCATTGAAAGTTGCGTGGTTTGGTGAAGTTTAGATTTTGGTCTTCTGAAGTGCTTATCTCACTGAAATAAGCACTTCAGTGATCCCAGCATCGAAAGATGAGTGGTTTGGTGAAGTTAAGATTTTAGTCTTCTGAAGTGCTTATCTCACTGAAATAAGCACTTCAGTGCACCCAGCATCGAAAGTTGAGTGGTTTTGCGATGTTGAGATTTTGTTCTTCTGAAGTGCTTATCTCACTGAAATAAGCACTTCAGTGATCCCAGCATCGATTATTGAATGGTTTGGTGAAGTAAAGATTTTGGTCTTCTGAAGTGCTTATCTCACTGAAATAAGCATTTGTGTAAATCCTGGATCGAAAGTTGGGTGGTTTGATGAAGTTGAGATTTTGGTCTTCTGATGTGCTTATCTGACTGAAAGAAGCATTTCAGTGAAATCAGCATCAAAAGTTGAGTCGATTAGTGATGTTTAGATTTTGGTCTTCTGAAGTGCTTATCTCACTGAAATTAGCCTTTGGGTATATCCTGGATCGAAAGTTGGGTGGTTTGGTGAAGTTTAGATTTTGGCCTTCTGAAGTGCTTATCTCACTGAAATAAGCAATTCAGTGGAACCAGCATCAAAAGTTGAGTCGCTTGGTGAGGTTGGGATTTTGGCGTATTGAAGTACTTATCTCACTGAAATAAGCACTTCAGTGAACCCAGCATTGAACGTTGGGTGGTTTGGTGAAGTAGAGATTTTGGTCTTCTGAAGTGCTTATCTCACTGAAATAAGCACTTCAGTGAACCCAGCATCGAAATTTGAGTGGTTTGGTGATGTTGAGATTTTGGTCTTCTGAAGTGCTTATCTCACTGAAATAAGCACTTCAGTGAACCCAGCATCGAAAGTTGAGTGGTTTTGAGATGTTGAGATTTTGTTCTTCTGAAGTGCTTATCTGACTGAAAGAAGCATTTCAGTGAACCCAGCATTGAAAGTTGGGTGGTTTGGTGAAGTTTAGATTTTGGTCTTCTGAAGTACTTATCTCACTGAAATAAGTACTTCAGTGATCCCAGCATCGAAAGTTGATTGGTTTGGTGAAGTTAAGATTTTAGTCTTCTGAAGTGCTTATCTCACTGAAATAAGCAATTGTGTAAATCCTGGATCGAAAGTTGAGTGGTTTGGTGAACATTAGATTTTGGTCTTCTGAAGTGCTTATCTGACTGAAAGAAGCATTTCAGTGAAACCAGTATCAAAAGTTGAGTCGTTTGGTGAGGTTGGGATTTTGGCATTCTGAAGTGCTTATCTCACTGAAATAAGCACTTCAGTGAACTCAGCATCGAAATTTGAGTGGTTTGGTGATGTTGAGATTTTGGTCTTCTGAAGTGCTTATCTCACTGAAATAAGCACTTCAGTGCACCCAGCTTCGAAAGTTGAGTGGTTTTTAGATGTTGAGATTTTGTTCTTCTGAAGTGCTTATCTCACTGAAATAAGCACTTCAGTGATCCCAGCATCGAAATTTGAGTGTTTTGGTGAAGTTAAGATTTTAGTCTTCTGAAGTGCTTATCTCACTGAAATAAGCATTTGTGTAAATCTTGGATCGAAAGTTGGGTGGTTTGATGAAGTTGAGATTTTGGCCTTCTGAAGTGCTTATCTGACTGAAAGAAGCATTTCAGTGAAACCAGTATCAAAAGTTGAGTCGTTTGGTGAGGTTAGGATTTTGGCATTCTGAAGTGCTTATCTCACTGAAATAAGCACTGCAGTGAGCCCAGCATCGAAAGTTGAGTGGTTTTGTGAAGTTGAGTTTTTGCTCTTCTGAAGTGCTTATCTCACTGAAATAAGCACTTCAGTGATCCCAGCATCGAACGTTGAGTGGTTTGGTGAAGTTTAGATTTTTGTCTTCTGAAGTGCTTATCTCACTGAAATTAGCCTTTGGGTATATCCTGGATCGAAAGTTGGGTGGTTTGGTGAAGTTGAGAATTTGGCCTTCTGATGTGAATATCTGACTGAAAGAAGCATTTCAGTGAAATCAGCATCAAAAGTTGAGTCGTTTAGTGAAGTTTAGATTTTGGCCTTCTGAAGTGCTTATCTCACTGAAATAAGCAATTCAGTGGAACCAGCATCAAAAGTTGAGTCGCTTGGTGAGGTTGGGATTTTGGCGTTTTGAAGTACTTATCTCACTGATATAAGCACTTCAGTGAACCCAGCATTGAAAGTTGGGTGGTTTGGTGAAGTTGAGATTTTGGTCTTCTGAAGTGCTTATCTCACTGAAATAAGCACTTCAGTGAACCCAGCATCGAAATTTGAGTGGTTTGGTGATGTTGAGATTTTGGTCTTCTGAAGTGCTTATCTCACTGAAATAAGCACTTCAGTGAACCCAGCATCGAAAGTTGAGTGGTTTTGAGATGTTGAGATTTTGTTCTTCTGATGTGCTTATCACACTGAAAGAAGCATTTCAGTGAACCCAGCATTGAAAGTTGGGTGGTTTGGTGAAGTTTAGATTTTGGTCTTCTGAAGTGCTTATCTCACTGAAATAAGCATTTGGGTAAATCCAGTATCGAAAGTTGGGTGGTTTGGTGAAGTTGAGATTTTGGCCTTCTGAAGTGCTTATCTGACTGAAAGAAGCATTTCAGTGAAACCAGTATCAAAAGGTGAGTCGTTTGGTGAGGTTGGGATTTTGGTCTTCTGAAGTGCTTATCTCACTGAAATAAGCACTGCAGTGAGCCCAGCATCGAAAGTTGAGTGGTTTTGTGAAGTTGAGTTTTTGCTCTTCTGAAGTGCTTATCTCACTGAAATAAGCACTTCAGTGAACCCAGCATCGAAAGTTGAGTGGTTTGGTGAAGTTTAGATTTTTGTCTTCTGAAGTGCTTATCACACTGAAATTAGCCTTTGGGTATATCCTGGATCGAAAGTTGGGTGTTTTGGTGAATTGGAGATTTTGGCCTTCTGATGTGAATATCTGACTGAAAGAAGCATTTCAGTGAAATCAGCATCAAAAGTTGAGTCGTTTAGTGAAGTTTAGATTTTGGCCTACTGAAGTGCTTATCTCACTGAAATAAGCAATTCAGTGATCCCAGCATCAACAGTTGAGTCGCTTGGTGAGGTTGGGATTTTGGCGTAGTGAAGTACTTATCTCACTGAAATAAGCACTTCAGTGAACCCAGCATTGAAAGTTGGGTGGTTTGGTGAAGTTGAGATTTTGGTCTTCTGAAGTGCTTATCTCACTGCAATTAAAACTTCAGTGAACCCAGCATCGAAATTTGAGAGGTTTGGTGATGTTGAGATTTTGGTCTTCTGAAGTGCTTATCTCACTGAAATAAGCACTTCAGTGAACCCAGCATCGAAAGTTGAGTGGTTTTGAGATGTTGAGATTTTGTTCTTCTGAAGTGCTTATCTGACTGAAAGAAGCATTTCAGTGAACCCAGCATTGAAAGTTGGGTGGTTTGGTGAAGTTTAGATTTTGGTCTTCTGAAGTGCTTATCTCACTGAAATAAGCACTTCAGTGATCCCAGCATCGAAAGTTGAGTGTTTTGGGGAAGTTAAGATTTTAGTTTTCTGAAGTGCTTATCTGACTGAAATAAGCATTTGTGTAAATCCTGGATCGAAAGTTGGGTGGTTTGGTGAAGTTGAGATTTTGGCCTTCTGATGTGCTTATCTGACTGAAAGAAGCATTTCAGTGAATTCAGTATCAAAAGTTGAGTCGTTTAGTGATGTTTAGATTTTGGCCTACTGAAGTGCTTATCTCACTGAAATAAGCACTTCAGTGAACCCAGCATCGAAATTTGAGTGGTTTGGTGAAGTTGAGATTTTGGTCTTCTGAAGTGCTTATCTCACTGAAATAAGCACTTCAGTGCACCCAGCTTCGAAAGTTGAGTGGTTTTGAGATGTTGAGATTTTGTTCTTCTGAAGTGCTTATCTCACTGAAATAAGCACTTCAGTGATCCCAGCATCGAAAGTTGAGTGGTTTGGTGAAGTTAAGATTTTAGTCTTCTGAAGTGCTTATCTCACTGAAATAAGCAATTCAGTGGAACCAGCATCAAAAGTTGAGTCGTTTGGTGAGGTTGGGATTTTGGCGAAGTGAAGTACTTATCTCACTGAAATAAGCACTTCAGTGAACCCAGCATTGAAAGTTGGGTGGTTTGTTGAAGTTGAGATTTTGGTCTTCTGAAGTGCTTATCTCACTGAAATAAGCACTTCAGTGAACCCAGCATCGAAATTTGAGTGGTTTGGTGATGTTGAGATTTTGGTCTTCTGAAGTGCTTATCTCACTGAAGTAAGCACTTCAGTGAACCCAGCATCGAAAGTTGAGTGGTTTTGAGATGTTGAGATTTTGTTCTTCTGAAGTGCTTATCTGACTGAAAGAAGCATTTCAGTGAACCCAGCATTGAAAGTTGGGTGGTTTGGTGAAGTTTAGATTTTGGTCTTCTGAAGTGCTTATCTCACTGAAATAAGCACTTCAGTGATCCCAGCATCGAAAGTTGAGTGGTTTGGTGAACTTAAGATTTTAGTCTTCTGAAGTGCTTATCTCACTGAAATAAGCATTTTTGTAAATCCTGGATCGAAAGTTGGGTGGTTTGGTGAAGTTGAGATTTTGGCCTTCTGATGTGCTTATCTGACTGAAAGAAGCATTTCAGTGAAATCAGTATCAAAAGTTGAGTCGTTTGGTGAGGTTGGGATTTTGGTCTTCTGAAGTGCTTATCTCACTGAAATAAGCACTGCAGTGAGCCCAGCATCGAAAGTTGAGTGGTTTTGTGAAGTTGTGTTTTTGCTCTTCTGAAGTGCTTATCTCACTGAAATAAGCACTTCAGTGAACCCAGCATCGAAAGTTGAGTGGTTTGGTGAAGTTTAGATTTTTGTCTTCTGAAGTGCTTATCACACTGAAATTAGCCTTTGGGTATATCCTGGATCGAAAGTTGGGTGTTTTGGTGAATTGGAGATTTTGGCCTTCTGATGTGAATATCTGACTGAAAGAAGCATTTCAGTGAAATCAGCATCAAAAGTTGAGTCGTTTAGTGAAGTTTAGATTTTGGCCTACTGAAGTGCTTATCTCACTGAAATAAGCAATTCAGTGATCCCAGCATCAACAGTTGAGTCGCTTGGTGAGGTTGGGATTTTGGCGTAGTGAAGTACTTATCTCACTGAAATAAGCACTTCAGTGAACCCAGCATTGAAAGTTGGGTGGTTTGGTGAAGTTGAGATTTTGGTCTTCTGAAGTGCTTATCTCACTGCAATTAAAACTTCAGTGAACCCAGCATCGAAATTTGAGAGGTTTGGTGATGTTGAGATTTTGGTCTTCTGAAGTGCTTATCTCACTGAAATAAGCACTTCAGTGGACCCAGCATCGAAAGTTGAGTGGTTTTGAGATGTTGAGATTTTGTTCTTCTGAAGTGCTTATCTGACTGAAAGAAGCATTTCAGTGAACCCAGCATTGAAAGTTGGGTGGTTTGGTGAAGTTTAGATTTTGGTCTTCTGAAGTGCTTATCTCACTGAAATAAGCACTTCAGTGATCCCAGCATCGAAAGTTGAGTGTTTTGGGGAAGTTAAGATTTTAGTTTTCTGAAGTGCTTATCTGACTGAAATAAGCATTTGTGTAAATCCTGGATCGAAAGTTGGGTGGTTTGGTGAAGTTGAGATTTTGGCCTTCTGATGTGCTTATCTGACTGAAAGAAGCATTTCAGTGAATTCAGTATCAAAAGTTGAGTCGTTTAGTGATGTTTAGATTTTGGCCTACTGAAGTGCTTATCTCACTGAAATAAGCACTTCAGTGAACCCAGCATCGAAATTTGAGTGGTTTGGTGAAGTTGAGATTTTGGTCTTCTGAAGTGCTTATCTCACTGAAATAAGCACTTCAGTGCACCCAGCTTCGAAAGTTGAGTGGTTTTGAGATGTTGAGATTTTGTTCTTCTGAAGTGCTTATCTCACTGAAATAAGCACTTCAGTGATCCCAGCATCGAAAGTTGAGTGGTTTGGTGAAGTTAAGATTTTAGTCTTCTGAAGTGCTTATCTCACTGAAATAAGCAATTCAGTGGAACCAGCATCAAAAGTTGAGTCGTTTGGTGAGGTAGGGATTTTGGCGAAGTGAAGTACTTATCTCACTGAAATAAGCACTTCAGTGAACCCAGAATTGAAAGTTGGGTGGTTTGTTGAAGTTGAGATTTTGGTCTTCTGAAGTGCTTATCTCACTGAAATAAGCACTTCAGTGAACCCAGCATCGAAATTTGAGTGGTTTGGTGATGTTGAGATTTTGGTCTTCTGAAGTGCTTATCTCACTGAAGTAAGCACTTCAGTGAACCCAGCATCGAAAGTTGAGTGGTTTTGAGATGTTGAGATTTTGTTCTTCTGAAGTGCTTATCTGACTGAAAGAAGCATTTCAGTGAACCCAGCATTGAAAGTTGGGTGGTTTGGTGAAGTTTAGATTTTGGTCTTCTGAAGTGCTTATCTCACTGAAATAAGCACTTCAGTGATCCCAGCATCGAAAGTTGAGTGGTTTGGTGAACTTAAGATTTTAGTCTTCTGAAGTGCTTATCTCACTGAAATAAGCATTTTTGTAAATCCTGGATCGAAAGTTGGGTGGTTTGGTGAAGTTGAGATTTTGGCCTTCTGATGTGCTTATCTGACTGAAAGAAGCATTTCAGTGAAACCAGTATCAAAAGTTGAGTCGTTTGGTGAGGTTGGGATTTTGGCATTCTGAAATGCTTATCTCACTGAAATAAGCACTGCAGTGAGCCCAGCATCGAAAGTTGAGTGGTTTGTTGAAGTTTAGATTTTTGCCTTCTGAAGTGCTTAACTCACTGAAATTAGCCTTTGGGTATATCCTGGATCGAAAGTTGGGTGGTTTCGTGAAGTTTAGATTTTGGACTTCTGAAGTGCTTATCTCACTGAAATAAGCAATTCAGTGGAACCAGCATCAAAAGTTGAGTCGCTTGGTGAGGTTGGGATTTTGGCGTATTGAAGTACTTATCTCACTGAAATAAGCACTTCAGTGAACACAGCATCGAAAGTTGAGTGGTTTTGAGATGTTTAGATTTTGATCTTCTGAAGTGCTTATCTCACTGAAATTAGCACTTCAGTGAACCCAGCATTGAAAGTTGGGTGTTTTGGTGAAGTTTAGATTTTGGTCTTCTGAAGTGCTTATCTCACTGCAATTAAAACTTCAGTGAACCCAGCATTGAAAGTTGGGTGGTTTGGTGAAGTTTAGATTTTGGTCTTCTGAAGTGCTTATCTAACTGAAATAAGCTTTTGGGTAAATCCAGTATCGAAAGTTGGCTGGTTTTGTGAAGTTGAGATTTTGGCCTTCTGAATTGCTTATCTGACTGAAAGAAGCATTTCAGTGAAACCAGTATCAAAAGTTGAGTCGTTTGGTGAGGTTGGGATTTTGGCATTCTGAAGTGCTTATCTCACTGAAATAAGCACTTCAGTGATCCCAGCATCGAAAGTTGAGTGTTTTGGTGAAGTTAAAATTTTAGTCTTCTGAAGTGCTTATCTCACTGAAATAAGCATTTGTGTAAATCCTGGATCGAAAGTTGGGTGGTTTGGTGAAGTTGAGATTTTGGCCTTCTGAAGTGCTTATCTGACTGAAAGAAGCATTTCAGTGAATTCAGTATCAAAAGTTGAGTCGTTTAGTGATGTTTAGAATTTGGCCTTCTGAAGTGCTTATCTCACTAAAATAAGCACTTCAGTGAACCCAGCATCGAAATTTGAGTGGTTTGGTGATGTTGAGATTTTGGTCTTCTGAAGTGCTTATCTCACTGAAATAAGCACTTCAGTGCACCCAGCTTCGAAAGTTGAGTGGTTTTGAGATGTTGAGATTTTGTTCTTCTGAAGTGCTTATCTCACTGAAATAAGCACTTCAGTGATCCCAGCATCGAAAGTTTAGTGGTTTGGTGAAGTTAAGATTTTAGTCTTCTGAAGTGCTTATCTCACTGAAATAAGCATTTGTGTAAATCCTGGATCGAAAGTTGGGTGGTTTGATGAAGTTGAGATTTTGGCCTTCTGAAGTGCTTATCTGACTGAAAGAAGCATTTCAGTGAAACCAGTATCAAAAGTTGAGTCGTTTGGTGAGGTTGGGATTTTGGCATTCTGAAATGCTTATCTCACTGAAATAAGCACTGCAGTGAGCCCAGCATCGAAAGTTTAGTGGTTTGGTGAAGTTAAGATTTTTTTCTTCTGAAGTGCTTATCTCACTGAAATTAGCCTTTGGGTATATCCTGGATCGAAAGTTGGGTGGTTTGGTGAAGTTTAGATTTTGGCCTTCTGAAGTGCTTATCTCACTGTAATAAGCAATTCAGTGGAACCAGCATCAAAAGTTGAGTCGCTGGGTGAGGTTGGGATTTTTGCGTATTGAAGTACTTATCTCACTGAAATAAGCACTTCAGTGAACCCAGCATTGAACGTTGGGTGGTTTGGTGAAGTAGAGATTTTGGTCTTCTGAAGTGCTTATCTCACTGAAATAAGCACTTCAGTGAACCCAGCATCGAAATTTGAGTGGTTTGGTGATGTTGAGATTTTGGTCTTCTGAAGTGCTTATCTCACTGAAATAAGCACTTCAGTGAAACCAGCATCGAAATTTGAGTGGTTTTGAGATGTTGAGATTTTGTTCTACTGAAGTGCTTATCTGACTGAAAGAAGCATTTCAGTGAACCCAGCATTGAAAGTTGCGTGGTTTGGTGAAGTTTAGATTTTGGCCTTCTGAAGTGCTTATCTCACTGAAATAAGCACTTCAGTGATCCCAGCATCGAAAGATGAGTGGTTTGGTGAAGTTAAGATTTTAGTCTTCTGAAGTGCTTATCTCACTGAAATAAGCACTTCAGTGCACCCAGCATCGAAAGTTGAGTGGTTTTGCGATGTTGAGATTTTGTTCTTCTGAAGTGCTTATCTCACTGAAATAAGCACTTCAGTGATCCCAGCATCGATTATTGAATGGTTTGGTGAAGTAAAGATTTTGGTCTTCTGAAGTGCTTATCTCACTGAAGTAAGCATTTGTGTAAATCCTGGATCGAAAGTTGGGTGGTTTGATGAAGTTGAGATTTTGGTCTTCTGATGTGCTTATCTGACTGAAAGAAGCATTTCAGTGAAATCAGCATCAAAAGTTGAGTCGATTAGTGATGTTTAGATTTTGGTCTTCTGAAGTGCTTATCTCACTGAAATTAGCCTTTGGGTATATCCTGGATCGAAAGTTGGGTGGTTTGGTGAAGTTTAGATTTTGGACTTCTGAAGTGCTTATCTCACTGAAATAAGCAATTCAGTGGAACCAGCATCAAAAGTTGAGTCGCTTGGTGAGGTTGGGATTTTGGCGTATTGAAGTACTTATCTCACTGAAATAAGCACTTCAGTGAACCCAGCATTGAACGTTGGGTGGTTTGGTGAAGTAGAGATTTTGGTCTTCTGAAGTGCTTATCTCACTGAAATAAGCACTTCAGTGAACCCAGCATCGAAATTTGAGTGGTTTGGTGATGTTGAGATTTTGGTCTTCTGAAGTGCTTATCTCACTGAAATAAGCACTTCAGTGAACCCAGCATCGAAAGTTGAGTGGTTTTGAGATGTTGAGATTTTGTTCTTCTGAAGTGCTTATCTGACTGAAAGAAGGATTTCAGTGAACCCAGCATTGAAAGTTGGGTGGTTTGGTGAAGTTTAGATTTTGGTCTTCTGAAGTACTTATTTCACTGAAATAAGCACTTCAGTGATCCCAGCATCGAAAGTTGATTGGTTTGGTGAAGTTAAGATTTTAGTCTTCTGAAGTGCTTATCTCACTGAAATAAGCATTTGTGTAAATCCTGGATCGAAAGTTGGGTGGTTTGGTGAAGTTGAGATTTTGGCCTTCTGATGTGCTTATCTGACTGAAAGAAGCATTTCAGTGAAATCAGTATCAAAAGTTGAGTCGTTTAGTGATGTTTAGATTTTGGCCTTCTGAAGTGCATATCTCACTGAAATAAGCAATTCAGTGGAACCAGCATCAAAAGTTGAGTCGTTTGGTGAGGTTGGGATTTTGGCATTCTGAAGTGCTTATCTCACTGAAATAAGCACTTCAGTGAGCCCAGCATCGAAATTTGAGTGGTTTTGTGATGTTGAGATTTTGGTCTTCTGAAGTGCTTATCTCACTGAAATAAGCACTTCAGTGCACCCAGCATCGAAAGTTGAGTGGTTTTGCGATGTTGAGATTTTGTTCTTCTGAAGTGCTTAATCACTGAAATAAGCACTTCAGTGATCCCAGCATCGATAGTTGAATGGTTTGGTGAAGTAAAGATTTTGGTCTTCTGAAGTGCTTATCTCACTGAAATAAGCATTTGTGTAAATCCTGGATCGAAAGTTGGGTGGTTTGGTGAAGTTGAGATTTTGGCCTTCTGATGTGCTTATCTGACTGAAAGAAGCATTTCAATGAAATCAGCATCAAAAGTTGAGTCGATTAGTGATGTTTAGATTTTGGCCTTCTGAAGTGCTAATCTCACTGAAATAAGCAATTCAGTGGAACCAGCATTGAAAGTTGAGTGGTTTGGTGAAGTTTAGATTTTGGTCTTCTGAAGTGCTTATCTCAATGAAATAAGCACTTCAGTGAACCCAGCATCGAAATTTGAGTGGTTTAGTGATGTTGAGATTTTGGTCTTCTGAAGTGCTTATCTCACTGAAATAAGCACTTCAGTGAACCCAGCATTGAAAGTTGGGTGGCTTGGTGAAGTTTAGATTTTGGTCTTCTGAAGTGCTTATCTCACTGAAATAAGCACTTCAGTGAACACAGCATCGAAAGTTGAGTGGTTTTGAGATGTTTAGATTTTGATCTTCTGAAGTGCTTATCTCACTGCAATAAGCACTTCAGTGAACCCAGCATTGAAAGTTGGGTGGTTTGGTGAAGTTTAGATTTTGGTCTTCTGAAGTGCTTATCTCACTGAAATAAGCATTTGGGTAAATCCAGTATCGAAAGTTGGCTGGTTTTGTGAAGTTGAGATTTTGGCCTTCTGAAGTGCTTATCTGACTGAAAGAAGCATTTCAGTGAAACCAGTATCAAAAGTTGAGTCGTTTGGTGAGGTTGGGATTTTGGCATTCTGAAGTGCTTATCTCACTGAAATTAGCCTTTGGGTATATCCTGGATCGAAAGTTGGGTGGTTTGGTGAAGTTTAGATTTTGGACTTCTGAAGTGCTTATCTCACTGAAATAAGCAATTCAGTGGAACCAGCATCAAAAGTTGAGTCGCTTGGTGAGGTTGGGATTTTGGCGTATTGAAGTACTTATCTCACTGAAATAAGCACTTCAGTGAACCCAGCATTGAACGTTGGGTGGTTTGGTGAAGTAGAGATTTTGGTCTTCTGAAGTGCTTATCTCACTGAAATAAGCACTTCAGTGAACCCAGCATCGAAATTTGAGTGGTTTGGTGATGTTGAGATTTTGGTCTTCTGAAGTGCTTATCTCACTGAAATAAGCACTTCAGTGAACCCAGCATCGAAAGTTGAGTGGTTTTGAGATGTTGAGATTTTGTTCTTCTGAAGTGCTTATCTGACTGAAAGAAGGATTTCAGTGAACCCAGCATTGAAAGTTGGGTGGTTTGGTGAAGTTTAGATTTTGGTCTTCTGAAGTACTTATTTCACTGAAATAAGCACTTCAGTGATCCCAGCATCGAAAGTTGATTGGTTTGGTGAAGTTAAGATTTTAGTCTTCTGAAGTGCTTATCTCACTGAAATAAGCATTTGTGTAAATCCTGGATCGAAAGTTGGGTGGTTTGGTGAAGTTGAGATTTTGGCCTTCTGATGTGCTTATCTGACTGAAAGAAGCATTTCAGTGAAATCAGTATCAAAAGTTGAGTCGTTTAGTGATGTTTAGATTTTGGCCTTCTGAAGTGCATATCTCACTGAAATAAGCAATTCAGTGGAACCAGCATCAAAAGTTGAGTCGTTTGGTGAGGTTGGGATTTTGGCATTCTGAAGTGCTTATCTCACTGAAATAAGCACTTCAGTGAGCCCAGCATCGAAATTTGAGTGGTTTTGTGATGTTGAGATTTTGGTCTTCTGAAGTGCTTATCTCACTGAAATAAGCACTTCAGTGCACCCAGCATCGAAAGTTGAGTGGTTTTGCGATGTTGAGATTTTGTTCTTCTGAAGTGCTTATCTCACTGAAATAAGCACTTCAGTGATCCCAGCATCGATAGTTGAATGGTTTGGTGAAGTAAAGATTTTGGTCTTCTGAAGTGCTTATCTCACTGAAATAAGCATTTGTGTAAATCCTGGATCGAAAGTTGGGTGGTTTGGTGAAGTTGAGATTTTGGCCTTCTGATGTGCTTATCTGACTGAAAGAAGCATTTCAATGAAATCAGCATCAAAAGTTGAGTCGATTAGTGATGTTTAGATTTTGGCCTTCTGAAGTGCTAATCTCACTGAAATAAGCAATTCAGTGGAACCAGCATTGAAAGTTGAGTGGTTTGGTGAAGTTTAGATTTTGGTCTTCTGAAGTGCTTATCTCAATGAAATAAGCACTTCAGTGAACCCAGCATCGAAATTTGAGTGGTTTAGTGATGTTGAGATTTTGGTCTTCTGAAGTGCTTATCTCACTGAAATAAGCACTTCAGTGAACCCAGCATTGAAAGTTGGGTGGCTTGGTGAAGTTTAGATTTTGGTCTTCTGAAGTGCTTATCTCACTGAAATAAGCACTTCAGTGAACACAGCATCGAAAGTTGAGTGGTTTTGAGATGTTTAGATTTTGATCTTCTGAAGTGCTTATCTCACTGCAATAAGCACTTCAGTGAACCCAGCATTGAAAGTTGGGTGGTTTGGTGAAGTTTAGATTTTGGTCTTCTGAAGTGCTTATCTCACTGAAATAAGCATTTGGGTAAATCCAGTATCGAAAGTTGGCTGGTTTTGTGAAGTTGAGATTTTGGCCTTCTGAAGTGCTTATCTGACTGAAAGAAGCATTTCAGTGAAACCAGTATCAAAAGTTGAGTCGTTTGGTGAGGTTGGGATTTTGGCATTCTGAAGTGCTTATCTCACTGAAATAAGCACTGCAGTGAGCCCAGCATCGAAAGTTGAGTGGTTTTGTGAAGTTGAGTTTTTGCTCTTCTGAAGTGCTTATCTCACTGAAATAAGCACTTCAGTGATCCCAGCATCGAAAGTTGAGTGGTTTGGTGAAGTTTAGATTTTTGTCTTCTGAAGTGCTAATCTCACTGAAATTAGCCTTTGGGTATATCCTGGATCGAAAGTTGGGTGGTTTGGTGAAGTTGAGAATTTGGCCTTCTGATGTGAATATCTGACTGAAAGAAGCATTTCAGTGAAATCAGCATCAAAAGTTGAGTCGTTTAGTGAAGTTAAGATTTTGGCCTTCTGAAGTGCTTATCTCACTGAAATAAGCAATTCAGTGGAACCAGCATCAAAAGTTGACTCGCTTGGTGAGATTGGGATTTTGGCGTATTGACGTACTTATCTCACTGAAATAAGCACTTCAGTGAACCCAGCATTGAAAGATGGGTGGTTTGGTGAAGTTGAGATTTTGGTCTTCTGAAGTGCTCATCTCACTGAAATAAGCACTTCAGTGAAACCAGCATCGAAATTTGAGTGGTTTTGAGATGTTGAGATTTTGTTCTTCTGAAGTGCTTATCTGACTGAAAGAAGCATTTCAGTGAACCCAGCATTGAAAGTTGCGTGGTTTGGTGAAGTTTAGATTTTGGTCTTCTGAAGTGCTTATCTCACTGAAATAAGCACTTCAGTGATCCCAGCATCGAAAGATGAGTGGTTTGGTGAAGTTAAGATTTTAGTCTTCTGAAGTGCTTATCTCACTGAAATAAGCACTTCAGTGCACCCAGCATCGAAAGTTGAGTGGTTTTGCGATGTTGAGATTTTGTTCTTCTGAAGTGCTTATCTCACTGAAATAAGCACTTCAGTGATCCCAGCATCGATTATTGAATGGTTTGGTGAAGTAAAGATTTTGGTCTTCTGAAGTGCTTATCTCACTGAAATAAGCATTTGTGTAAATCCTGGATCGAAAGTTGGGTGGTTTGATGAAGTTGAGATTTTGGTCTTCTGATGTGCTTATCTGACTGAAAGAAGCATTTCAGTGAAATCAGCATCAAAAGTTGAGTCGATTAGTGATGTTTAGATTTTGGTCTTCTGAAGTGCTTATCTCACTGAAATTAGCCTTTGGGTATATCCTGGATCGAAAGTTGGGTGGTTTGGTGAAGTTTAGATTTTGGACTTCTGAAGTGCTTATCTCACTGAAATAAGCAATTCAGTGGAACCAGCATCAAAAGTTGAGTCGCTTGGTGAGGTTGGGATTTTGGCGTATTGAAGTACTTATCTCACTGAAATAAGCACTTCAGTGAACCCAGCATTGAACGTTGGGTGGTTTGGTGAAGTAGAGATTTTGGTCTTCTGAAGTGCTTATCTCACTGAAATAAGCACTTCAGTGAACCCAGCATCGAAATTTGAGTGGTTTGGTGATGTTGAGATTTTGGTCTTCTGAAGTGCTTATCTCACTGAAATAAGCACTTCAGTGAACCCAGCATCGAAAGTTGAGTGGTTTTGAGATGTTGAGATTTTGTTCTTCTGAAGTGCTTATCTGACTGAAAGAAGGATTTCAGTGAACCCAGCATTGAAAGTTGGGTGGTTTGGTGAAGTTTAGATTTTGGTCTTCTGAAGTACTTATCTCACTGAAATAAGCACTTCAGTGATCCCAGCATCGAAAGTTGATTGGTTTGGTGAAGTTAAGATTTTAGTCTTCTGAAGTGCTTATCTCACTGAAATAAGCATTTGTGTAAATCCTGGATCGAAAGTTGGGTGGTTTGGTGAAGTTGAGATTTTGGCCTTCTGATGTGCTTATCTGACTGAAAGAAGCATTTCAGTGAAATCAGTATCA
Organism: Stegostoma tigrinum; assembly: GCF_030684315.1. Classification (NCBI taxonomy): domain Eukaryota; kingdom Metazoa; phylum Chordata; class Chondrichthyes; order Orectolobiformes; family Stegostomatidae; genus Stegostoma; species Stegostoma tigrinum. The sequence goes on along the minus strand of NW_026728133.1, from coordinate 276,003 downwards.
AAAGTTGAGTCGTTTAGTGATGTTTAGATTTTGGCCTTCTGAAGTGCATATCTCACTGAAATAAGCAATTCAGTGGAACCAGCATCAAAAGTTGAGTCGTTTGGTGAGGTTGGGATTTTGGCATTCTGAAGTGCTTATCTCACTGAAATAAGCACTTCAGTGAGCCCAGCATCGAAATTTGAGTGGTTTTGTGATGTTGAGATTTTGGTCTTCTGAAGTGCTTATCTCACTGAAATAAGCACTTCAGTGCACCCAGCATCGAAAGTTGAGTGGTTTTGCGATGTTGAGATTTTGTTCTTCTGAAGTGCTTATCTCACTGAAATAAGCATTTGTGTAAATCCTGGATCGAAATTTGAGTGGTTTGGTGATGTTGAGATTTTGGTCTTCTGAAGTGCTTATCTCACTGAAATAAGCACTTCAGTGAACCCAGCATTGAAAGTTGGGTGGCTTGGTGAAGTTTAGATTTTGGTCTTCTGAAGTGCTTATCTCACTGAAATAAGCACTTCAGTGAACACAGCATCGAAAGTTGAGTGGTTTTGAGATGTTTAGATTTTGATCTTCTGAAGTGCTTATCTCACTGCAATAAGCACTTCAGTGAACCCAGCATTGAAAGTTGGGTGGTTTGGTGAAGTTTAGATTTTGGTCTTCTGAAGTGCTTATCTCACTGAAATAAGCATTTGGGTAAATCCAGTATCGAAAGTTGGCTGGTTTTGTGAAGTTGAGATTTTGGCCTTCTGAAGTGCTTATCTGACTGAAAGAAGCATTTCAGTGAAACCAGTATCAAAAGTTGAGTCGTTTGGTGAGGTTGGGATTTTGGCATTCTGAAGTGCTTATCTCACTGAAATAAGCACTGCAGTGAGCCCAGCATCGAAAGTTGAGTGGTTTTGTGAAGTTGAGTTTTTGCTCTTCTGAAGTGCTTATCTCACTGAAATAAGCACTTCAGTGATCCCAGCATCGAAAGTTGAGTGGTTTGGTGAAGTTTAGATTTTTGTCTTCTGAAGTGCTTATCTCACTGAAATTAGCCTTTGGGTATATCCTGGATCGAAAGTTGGGTGGTTTGGTGAAGTTGAGAATTTGGCCTTCTGATGTGAATATCTGACTGAAAGAAGCATTTCAGTGAAATCAGCATCAAAAGTTGAGTCGTTTAGTGAAGTTAAGATTTTGGCCTTCTGAAGTGCTTATCTGACTGAAATAAGCAATTCAGTGGAACCAGCATCAAAAGTTGAGTCGCTTGGTGAGGTTGGGATTTTGGCGTATTGAAGTACTTATCTCACTGAAATAAGCACTTCAGTGAACCCAGCATTGAAAGATGGGTGGTTTGGTGAAGTTGAGATTTTGGTCTTCTGAAGTGCTTATCTCACTGAAATAAGCACTTCAGTGAACCCAGCATCGAAATTTGAGTGGTTTGGTGATGTTGAGATTTTGGTCTTCTGAAGTGCTTATCTCACTGAAATAAGCACTTCAGTGAACACAGCATCGAAAGTTGAGTGGTTTTGAGATGTTGAGATTTTGTTCTTCTGAAGTGCTTATCTGACTGAAAGAAGCATTTCAGTGAACCCAGCATTGAAAGTTGGGTGGTTTGGTGAAGTTTAGATTTTGGTCTTCTGAAGTGCTTATCTCACTGAAATAAGCATTTGGGTAAATCCAGTATCGAAAGTTGGCTGGTTTTGTGAAGTTGAGATTTTGGCCTTCTGAAGTGCTTATCTGACTGAAAGAAGCATTTCAGTGAAACCAGTATCAAAAGTTGAGTCGTTTGGTGAGATTGGGATTTTGGCATTCTGAAGTGCTTATCTCACTGAAATAAGCACTGCAGTGAGCCCAGCATCGAAAGTTGTGTGTTTTTGTGAAGTTGAGTTTTTGCTCTTCTGAAGTGCTTATCTCACTGAAATAAGCAATTCAGTGATCCCAGCATCAAAAGTTGAGTCGCTTGGTGAGGTTGGGATTTTGGCGTATTGAAGTACTTATCTCACTGAAATAAGCACTTCAGTGAACACAGCATCGAAAGTTGAGTGGTTTTGAGATGTTTAGATTTTGATCTTCTGAAGTGCTTATCTCACTGAAATAAGCACTTCAGTGATCCCAGCATCGAAAGTTGAGTGTTTTGGTGAAGTTAAGATTTTAGTCTTCTGATGTGCTTATCTGACTGAAAGAAGCATTTCAGTGAATTCAGTATCAAAAGTTGAGTCGTTTAGTGATGTTTAGATTTTGGCCTTCTGAAGTGCTTATCTCACTAAAATAAGCACTTTAGTGAACCCAGCATCGAAATTTGAGTGGTTTGGTGATGTTGAGATTTTGGTCTTCTGAAGTGCTTATCTCACTGAAATAAGCACTTCAGTGCACCCAGCTTCGAAAGTTGAGTGGTTTTGAGATGTTGAGATTTTGGTCTTCTGAAGTGCTTATCTCACTGAAATAAGCACTTCAGTGCACCCAGCTTCGAAAGTTGAGTGGTTTTGAGATGTTGAGATTTTGTTCTTCTGAAGTGCTTATCTCACTGAAATAAGCACTTCAGTGATCCCAGCATCGAAAGTTTAGTGGTTTGGTGAAGTTAAGATTTTAGTCTTCTGAAGTGCTTATCTCACTGAAATAAGCATTTGTGTAAATCCTGGATCGAAAGTTGGGTGGTTTGATGAAGTTGAGATTTTGGCCTTCTGAAGTGCTTATCTGACTGAAATAAGCACTTCAGTGAAACCAGCATCGAAATTTGAGTGGTTTTGAGATGTTGAGATTTTGTTCTTCTGAAGTGCTTATCTGACTGAAAGAAGCATTTCAGTGAACCCAGCATTGAAAGTTGCGTGGCTTGGTGAAGTTTAGATTTTGGTCTTCTGAAGTGCTTATCTCACTGAAATAAGCACTTCAGTGATCCCAGCATCGAAAGATGAGTGGTTTGGTGAAGTTAAGATTTTAGTCTTCTGAAGTGCTTATCTCACTGAAATAAGCACTTCAGTGCACCCAGCATCGAAAGTTGAGTGGTTTTGCGATGTTGAGATTTTGTTCTTCTGAAGTGCTTATCTCACTGAAATAAGCACTTCAGTGATCCCAGCATCGATTATTGAATGGTTTGGTGAAGTAAAGATTTTGGTCTTCTGAAGTGCTTGTCTCACTGAAATAAGCATTTGTGTAAATCCTGGATCGAAAGTTGGGTGGTTTGATGAAGTTGAGATTTTGGTCTTCTGATGTGCTTATCTGACTGAAAGAAGCATTTCAGTGAAATCAGCATCAAAAGTTGTGTCGATTAGTGATGTTTAGATTTTGGTCTTCTGAAGTGCTTATCTCACTGAAATTAGCCTTTGGGTATATCCTGGATCGAAAGTTGGGTGGTTTGGTGAAGTTTAGATTTTGGCCTTCTGAAGTGCTTATCTGACTGAAATAAGCAATTCAGTGGAACCAGCATCAAAAGTTGAGTCGCTTGGTGAGGTTGGGATTTTGGCGTATTGAAGTACTTATCTCACTGAAATAAGCACTTCAGTGAACCCAGCATTGAAAGATGGGTGGTTTGGTGAAGTTGAGATTTTGGTCTTCTGAAGTGCTTATCTCACTGAAATAAGCACTTCAGTGAACCCAGCATCGAAATTTGAGTGGTTTGGTGATGTTGAGATTTTGGTCTTCTGAAGTGCTTATCTCACTGAAATAAGCACTTCAGTGAACACAGCATCGAAAGTTGAGTGGTTTTGAGATGTTGAGATTTTGTTCTTCTGAAGTGCTTATCTGACTGAAAGAAGCATTTCAGTGAACCCAGCATTGAAAGTTGGGTGGTTTGGTGAAGTTTAGATTTTGGTCTTCTGAAGTGCTTATCTCACTGAAATAAGCATTTGGGTAAATCCAGTATCGAAAGTTGGCTGGTTTTGTGAAGTTGAGATTTTGGCCTTCTGAAGTGCTTATCTGACTGAAAGAAGCATTTCAGTGAAACCAGTATCAAAAGTTGAGTCGTTTGGTGAGATTGGGATTTTGGCATTCTGAAGTGCTTATCTCACTGAAATAAGCACTGCAGTGAGCCCAGCATCGAAAGTTGTGTGTTTTTGTGAAGTTGAGTTTTTGCTCTTCTGAAGTGCTTATCTCACTGAAATAAGCAATTCAGTGATCCCAGCATCAAAAGTTGAGTCGCTTGGTGAGGTTGGGATTTTGGCGTATTGAAGTACTTATCTCACTGAAATAAGCACTTCAGTGAACACAGCATCGAAAGTTGAGTGGTTTTGAGATGTTTAGATTTTGATCTTCTGAAGTGCTTATCTCACTGAAATTAGCACTTCAGTGAACCCAGCATTGAAAGTTGGGTGTTTTGGTGAAGTTTAGATTTTGGTCTTCTGAAGTGCTCTTCTCACTGCAATTAAAACTTCAGTGAACCCAGCATTGAAAGTTGGCTGGTTTTGTGAAGTTGAGATTTTGGCCTTCTGAATTGCTTATCTGACTGAAAGAAGCATTTCAGTGAAACCAGTATCAAAAGTTGAGTCGTTTGGTGAGGTTGGGATTTTGGCATTCTGAAGTGCTTATCTCACTGAAATAAGCACTTCAGTGATCCCAGCATCGAAAGTTGAGTGTTTTGGTGAAGTTAAGATTTTAGTCTTCTGATGTGCTTATCTGACTGAAAGAAGCATTTCAGTGAATTCAGTATCAAAAGTTGAGTCGTTTAGTGATGTTTAGATTTTGGCCTTCTGAAGTGCTTATCTCACTAAAATAAGCACTTTAGTGAACCCAGCATCGAAATTTGAGTGGTTTGGTGATGTTGAGATTTTGGTCTTCTGAAGTGCTTATCTCACTGAAATAAGCACTTCAGTGCACCCAGCTTCGAAAGTTGAGTGGTTTTGAGATGTTGAGATTTTGGTCTTCTGAAGTGCTTATCTCACTGAAATAAGCACTTCAGTGCACCCAGCTTCGAAAGTTGAGTGGTTTTGAGATGTTGAGATTTTGTTCTTCTGAAGTGCTTATCTCACTGAAATAAGCACTTCAGTGATCCCAGCATCGAAAGTTTAGTGGTTTGGTGAAGTTAAGATTTTAGTCTTCTGAAGTGCTTATCTCACTGAAATAAGCATTTGTGTAAATCCTGGATCGAAAGTTGGGTGGTTTGATGAAGTTGAGATTTTGGCCTTCTGAAGTGCTTATCTGACTGAAATAAGCACTTCAGTGAAACCAGCATCGAAATTTGAGTGGTTTTGAGATGTTGAGATTTTGTTCTTCTGAAGTGCTTATCTGACTGAAAGAAGCATTTCAGTGAACCCAGCATTGAAAGTTGCGTGGCTTGGTGAAGTTTAGATTTTGGTCTTCTGAAGTGCTTATCTCACTGAAATAAGCACTTCAGTGATCCCAGCATCGAAAGATGAGTGGTTTGGTGAAGTTAAGATTTTAGTCTTCTGAAGTGCTTATCTCACTGAAATAAGCACTTCAGTGCACCCAGCATCGAAAGTTGAGTGGTTTTGCGATGTTGAGATTTTGTTCTTCTGAAGTGCTTATCTCACTGAAATAAGCACTTCAGTGATCCCAGCATCGATTATTGAATGGTTTGGTGAAGTAAAGATTTTGGTCTTCTGAAGTGCTTGTCTCACTGAAATAAGCATTTGTGTAAATCCTGGATCGAAAGTTGGGTGGTTTGATGAAGTTGAGATTTTGGTCTTCTGATGTGCTTATCTGACTGAAAGAAGCATTTCAGTGAAATCAGCATCAAAAGTTGTGTCGATTAGTGATGTTTAGATTTTGGTCTTCTGAAGTGCTTATCTCACTGAAATTAGCCTTTGGGTATATCCTGGATCGAAAGTTGGGTGGTTTGGTGAAGTTTAGATTTTGGCCTTCTGAAGTGCTTATCTCACTGAAATAAGCAATTCAGTGGAACCAGCATCAAAAGTTGAGTCGCTTGGTGAGGTTGGGATTTTGGCGTATTGAAGTACTTATCTCACTGAAATAAGCACTTCAGTGAACCCAGCATTGAACGTTGGGTGGTTTGGTGAAGTAGAGATTTTGGTCTTCTGAAGTGCTTATCTCACTGAAATAAGCACTTCAGTGAACCCAGCATCGAAATTTGAGTGGTTTGGTGATGTTGAGATTTTGGTCTTCTGAAGTGCTTATCTGACTGAAAGAAGGATTTCAGTGAACCCAGCATTGAAAGTTGTATGGTTTGGTGAAGTTTAGATTTTGGTCTTCTGAAGTACTTATCTCACTGAAATAAGCACTTCAGTGATCCCAGCATCGAAAGTTGATTGGTTTGGTGAAGTTAAGATTTTAGTCTTCTGAAGTGCTTATCTCACTGAAATAAAGCACTTCAGTGAACCCAGCATCGAAAGTTGAGTGGTTTTGAGATGTTGAGATTTTGTTCTTCTGAAGTGCTTATCTGACTGAAAGAAATGTAAATCCTGGATCGAAAGTTGGGTGGTTTGGTGAAGTTGAGATTTTGGCCTTCTGATGTGCTTATCTGACTGATAGAAGCATTTCAGTGAAATCAGTATCAAAAGTTGAGTCGTTTAGTGATGTTTAGATTTTGGCCTTCTGAAGTGCATATCTCACTGAAATAAGCAATTCAGTGGAACCAGCATCAAAAGTTGAGTCGTTTGGTGAGGTTGGGATTTTGGCATTCTGAAGTGCTTATCTCACTGAAATAAGCACTTCAGTGAGCCCAGCATCGAAATTTGAGTGGTTTTGTGATGTTGAGATTTTGGTCTTCTGAAGTGCTTATCTCACTGAAATAAGCACTTCAGTGCACCCAGCATCGAAAGTTGAGTGGTTTTGCGATGTTGAGATTTTGTTCTTCTGAAGTGCTTAACTCACTGAAATAAGCACTTCAGTGATCCCAGCATCGATAGTTGAATGGTTTGGTGAAGTAAAGATTTTGGTCTTCTGAAGTGCTTATCTCACTGAAATAAGCATTTGTGTAAATCCTGGATCGAAAGTTGGGTGGTTTGGTGAAGTTGAGATTTTGGCCTTCTGATGTGCTTATCTGGCTGAAAGAAGCATTTCAATGAAATCAGCATCAAAAGTTGAGTCGATTAGTGATGTTTAGATTTTGGCCTTCTGAAGTGCTAATCTCACTGAAATAAGCAATTCAGTGGAACCAGCATTGAAAGTTGAGTGGTTTGGTGAAGTTTAGATTTTGGTCTTCTGAAGTGCTTATCTCAATGAAATAAGCACTTCAGTGAACCCAGCATCGAAATTTGAGTGGTTTAGTGATGTTGAGATTTTGGTCTTCTGAAGTGCTTATCTCACTGAAATAAGCACTTCAGTGAACCCAGCATTGAAAGTTGGGTGGCTTGGTGAAGTTTAGATTTTGGTCTTCTGAAGTGCTTATCTCACTGAAATAAGCACTTCAGTGAACACAGCATCGAAAGTTGAGTGGTTTTGAGATGTTTAGATTTTGATCTTCTGAAGTGCTTATCTCACTGCAATAAGCACTTCAGTGAACCCAGCATTGAAAGTTGGGTGGTTTGGTGAAGTTTAGATTTTGGTCTTCTGAAGTGCTTATCTCACTGAAATAAGCATTTGGGTAAATCCAGTATCGAAAGTTGGCTGGTTTTGTGAAGTTGAGATTTTGGCCTTCTGAAGTGCTTATCTGACTGAAAGAAGCATTTCAGTGAAACCAGTATCAAAAGTTGAGTCGTTTGGTGAGGTTGGGATTTTGGCATTCTGAAGTGCTTATCTCACTGAAATAAGCACTGCAGTGAGCCCAGCATCGAAAGTTGAGTGGTTTTGTGAAGTTGAGTTTTTGCTCTTCTGAAGTGCTTATCTCACTGAAATAAGCACTTCAGTGATCCCAGCATCGAAAGTTGAGTGGTTTGGTGAAGTTTAGATTTTTGTCTTCTGAAGTGCTTATCTCACTGAAATAAGCACTTCAGTGAACCCAGCATCGAAATTTGAGTGGTTTGGTGATGTTGAGATTTTGGTCTTCTGAAGTGCTTATCTCACTGAAATAAGCACTTCAGTGAACCCAGCATCGAAAGTTGAGTGGTTTTGAGATGTTGAGATTTTGTTCTTCTGAAGTGCTTATCTGACTGAAAGAAGCATTTCAGTGAACCCAGCATTGAAAGTTGGGTGGTTTGGTGAAGTTTAGATTTTGGTCTTCTGAAGTGCTTATCTCACTGAAATAAGCATTTGCGTAAATCCAGTATCGAAAGTTGGCTGGTTTTGTGAAGTTGAGATTTTGGCCTTCTGAAGTGCTTATCTGACTGAAAGAAGCATTTCAGTGAAACCAGTATCAAAAGTTGAGTCGTTTGGTGAGGTTGGGATTTTGGCATTCTGAAGTGCTTATCTCACTGAAATAAGCACTGCAGTGAGCCCAGCATCGAAAGTTGAGTGGTTTTGTGAAGTTGAGTTTTTGCTCTTCTGAAGTGCTTATCTCACTGAAATAAGCACTTCAGTGATCCCAGCATCGAAAGTTGAGTGGTTTGGTGAAGTTTAGATTTTTGTCTTCTGAAGTGCTAATCTCACTGAAATTAGCCTTTGGGTATATCCTGGATCGAAAGTTGGGTGGTTTGGTGAAGTTGAGAATTTGGCCTTCTGATGTGAATATCTGACTGAAAGAAGCATTTCAGTGAAATCAGCATCAAAAGTTGAGTCGTTTAGTGAAGTTAAGATTTTGGCCTTCTGAAGTGCTTATCTCACTGAAATAAGCAATTCAGTGGAACCAGCATCAAAAGTTGAGTCGCTTGGTGAGGTTGGGATTTTGGCGTATTGAAGTACTTATCTCACTGAAATAACCACTTCAGTGAACCCAGCATTGAAAGATGGGTGGTTTGGTGAAGTTGAGATTTTGGTCTTCTGAAGTGCTCATCTCACTGAAATAAGCACTTCAGTGAAACCAGCATCGAAATTTGAGTGGTTTTGAGATGTTGAGATTTTGTTCTTCTGAAGTGCTTATCTGACTGAAAGAAGCATTTCAGTGAACCCAGCATTGAAAGTTGCGTGGTTTGGTGAAGTTTAGATTTTGGTCTTCTGAAGTGCTTATCTCACTGAAATAAGCACTTCAGTGATCCCAGCATCGAAAGATGAGTGGTTTGGTGAAGTTAAGATTTTAGTCTTCTGAAGTGCTTATCTCACTGAAATAAGCACTTCAGTGCACCCAGCATCGAAAGTTGAGTGGTTTTGCGATGTTGAGATTTTGTTCTTCTGAAGTGCTTATCTCACTGAAATAAGCACTTCAGTGATCCCAGCATCGATTATTGAATGGTTTGGTGAAGTAAAGATTTTGGTCTTCTGAAGTGCTTATCTCACTGAAATAAGCATTTGTGTAAATCCTGGATCGAAAGTTGGGTGGTTTGATGAAGTTGAGATTTTGGTCTTCTGATGTGCTTATCTGACTGAAAGAAGCATTTCAGTGAAATCAGCATCAAAAGTTGAGTCGATTAGTGATGTTTAGATTTTGGTCTTCTGAAGTGCTTATCTCACTGAAATTAGCCTTTGGGTATATCCTGGATCGAAAGTTGGGTGGTTTGGTGAAGTTTAGATTTTGGACTTCTGAAGTGCTTATCTCACTGAAATAAGCAATTCAGTGGAACCAGCATCAAAAGTTGAGTCGCTTGGTGAGGTTGGGATTTTGGCGTATTGAAGTACTTATCTCACTGAAATAAGCACTTCAGTGAACCCAGCATTGAACGTTGGGTGGTTTGGTGAAGTAGAGATTTTGGTCTTCTGAAGTGCTTATCTCACTGAAATAAGCACTTCAGTGAACCCAGCATCGAAATTTGAGTGGTTTGGTGATGTTGAGATTTTGGTCTTCTGAAGTGCTTATCTGACTGAAAGAAGGATTTCAGTGAACCCAGCATTGAAAGTTGGGTGGTTTGGTGAAGTTTAGATTTTGGTCTTCTGAAGTACTTATCTCACTGAAATAAGCACTTCAGTGATCCCAGCATCGAAAGTTGATTGGTTTGGTGAAGTTAAGATTTTAGTCTTCTGAAGTGCTTATCTCACTGCAATTAAGCACTTCAGTGAACCCAGCATCGAAAGTTGAGTGGTTTTGAGATGTTGAGATTTTGTTCTTCTGAAGTGCTTATCTGACTGAAAGAAATGTAAATCCTGGATCGAAAGTTGGGTGGTTTGGTGAAGTTGAGATTTTGGCCTTCTGATGTGCTTATCTGACTGATAGAAGCATTTCAGTGAAATCAGTATCAAAAGTTGAGTCGTTTAGTGATGTTTAGATTTTGGCCTTCTGAAGTGCATATCTCACTGAAATAAGCAATTCAGTGGAACCAGCATCAAAATTTGAGTCGTTTGGTGAGGTTGGGATTTTGGCATTCTGAAGTTTTTATCTCACTGAAATAAGCACTTCAGTGAGCCCAGCATCGAAATTTGAGTGGTTTTGTGATGTTGAGATTTTGGTCTTCTGAAGTGCTTATCTCACTGAAATAAGCACTTCAGTGCACCCAGCATCGAAAGTTGAGTGGTTTTGCGATGTTGAGATTTTGTTCTTCTGAAGTGCTTAACTCACTGAAATAAGCACTTCAGTGATCCCAGCATCGATAGTTGAATGGTTTGGTGAAGTAAAGATTTTGGTCTTCTGAAGTGCTTATCTCACTGAAATAAGCATTTGTGTAAATCCTGGATCGAAAGTTGGGTGGTTTGGTGAAGTTGAGATTTTGGCCTTCTGATGTGCTTATCTGACTGAAAGAAGCATTTCAATGAAATCAGCATCAAAAGTTGAGTCGATTAGTGATGTTTAGATTTTGGCCTTCTGAAGTGCTAATCTCACTGAAATAAGCAATTCAGTGGAACCAGCATTGAAAGTTGAGTGGTTTGGTGAAGTTTAGATTTTGGTCTTCTGAAGTGCTTATCTCAATGAAATAAGCACTTCAGTGAACCCAGCATCGAAATTTGAGTGGTTTAGTGATGTTGAGATTTTGGTCTTCTGAAGTGCTTATCTCACTGAAATAAGCACTTCAGTGAACCCAGCATTGAAAGTTGGGTGGCTTGGTGAAGTTTAGATTTTGGTCTTCTGAAGTGCTTATCTCACTGAAATAAGCACTTCAGTGAACACAGCATCGAAAGTTGAGTGGTTTTGAGATGTTTAGATTTTGATCTTCTGAAGTGCTTATCTCACTGCAATAAGCACTTCAGTGAACCCAGCATTGAAAGTTGGGTGGTTTGGTGAAGTTGAGATTTTGGTCTTCTGAAGTGCTTATCTCACTGAAATAAGCATTTGGGTAAATCCAGTATCGAAAGTTGGCTGGTTTTGTGAAGTTGAGATTTTGGCCTTCTGAAGTGCTTATCTGACTGAAAGAAGCATTTCAGTGAAACCAGTATCAAAAGTTGAGTCGTTTGGTGAGGTTGGGATTTTGGCATTCTGAAGTGCTTATCTCACTGAAATAAGCACTGCAGTGAGCCCAGCATCGAAAGTTGAGTGGTTTTGTGAAGTTGAGTTTTTGCTCTTCTGAAGTGCTTATCTCACTGAAATAAGCACTTCAGTGATCCCAGCATCGAAAGTTGAGTGGTTTGGTGAAGTTTAGATTTTTGTCTTCTGAAGTGCTTATCTCACTGAAATAAGCACTTCAGTGAACCCAGCATCGAAATTTGAGTGGTTTGGTGATGTTGAGATTTTGGTCTTCTGAAGTGCTTATCTCACTGAAATAAGCACTTCAGTGAACCCAGCATCGAAAGTTGAGTGGTTTTGAGATGTTGAGATTTTGTTCTTCTGAAGTGCTTATCTGACTGAAAGAAGCATTTCAGTGAACCCAGCATTGAAAGTTGGGTGGTTTGGTGAAGTTTAGATTTTGGTCTTCTGAAGTGCTTATCTCACTGAAATAAGCATTTGCGTAAATCCAGTATCGAAAGTTGGCTGGTTTTGTGAAGTTGAGATTTTGGCCTTCTGAAGTGCTTATCTGACTGAAAGAAGCATTTCAGTGAAACCAGTATCAAAAGTTGAGTCGTTTGGTGAGGTTGGGATTTTGGCATTCTGAAGTGCTTATCTCACTGAAATAAGCACTGCAGTGAGCCCAGCATCGAAAGTTGAGTGGTTTGGTGAAGTTTAGATTTTTGTCTTCTGAAGTGCTAATCTCACTGAAATTAGCCTTTGGGTATATCCTGGATCGAAAGTTGGGTGGTTTGGTGAAGTTGAGAATTTGGCCTTCTGATGTGAATATCTGACTGAAAGAAGCATTTCAGTGAAATCAGCATCAAAAGTTGAGTCGTTTAGTGAAGTTAAGATTTTGGCCTTCTGAAGTGCTTATCTCACTGAAATAAGCAATTCAGTGGAACCAGCATCAAAAGTTGAGTCGCTTGGTGAGGTTGGGATTTTGGCGTATTGAAGTACTTATCTCACTGAAATAAGCACTTCAGTGAACCCAGCATTGAAAGATGGGTGGTTTGGTGAAGTTGAGATTTTGGTCTTCTGAAGTGCTCATCTCACTGAAATAAGCACTTCAGTGAAACCAGCATCGAAATTTGAGTGGTTTTGAGATGTTGAGATTTTGTTCTTCTGAAGTGCTTATCTGACTGAAAGAAGCATTTCAGTGAACCCAGCATTGAAAGTTGCGTGGTTTGGTGAAGTTTAGATTTTGGTCTTCTGAAGTGCTTATCTCACTGAAATAAGCACTTCAGTGATCCCAGCATCGAAAGATGAGTGGTTTGGTGAAGTTAAGATTTTAGTCTTCTGAAGTGCTTATCTCACTGAAATAAGCACTTCAGTGCACCCAGCATCGAAAGTTGAGTGGTTTTGCGATGTTGAGATTTTGTTCTTCTGAAGTGCTTATCTCACTGAAATAAGCACTTCAGTGATCCCAGCATCGATTATTGAATGGTTTGGTGAAGTAAAGATTTTGGTCTTCTGAAGTGCTTATCTCACTGAAATAAGCATTTGTGTAAATCCTGGATCGAAAGTTGGGTGGTTTGATGAAGTTGAGATTTTGGTCTTCTGATGTGCTTATCTGACTGAAAGAAGCATTTCAGTGAAATCAGCATCAAAAGTTGAGTCGATTAGTGATGTTTAGATTTTGGTCTTCTGAAGTGCTTATCTCACTGAAATTAGCCTTTGGGTATATCCTGGATCGAAAGTTGGGTGGTTTGGTGAAGTTTAGATTTTGGACTTCTGAAGTGCTTATCTCACTGAAATAAGCAATTCAGTGGAACCAGCATCAAAAGTTGAGTCGCTTGGTGAGGTTGGGATTTTGGCGTATTGAAGTACTTATCTCACTGAAATAAGCACTTCAGTGAACCCAGCATTGAACGTTGGGTGGTTTGGTGAAGTAGAGATTTTGGTCTTCTGAAGTGCTTATCTCACTGAAATAAGCACTTCAGTGAACCCAGCATCGAAATTTGAGTGGTTTGGTGATGTTGAGATTTTGGTCTTCTGAAGTGCTTATCTCACTGAAATAAGCACTTCAGTGAACCCAGCATCGAAAGTTGAGTGGTTTTGAGATGTTGAGATTTTGTTCTTCTGAAGTGCTTATCTGACTGAAAGAAGGATTTCAGTGAACCCAGCATTGAAAGTTGGGTGGTTTGGTGAAGTTTAGATTTTGGTCTTCTGAAGTACTTATCTCACTGAAATAAGCACTTCAGTGATCCCAGCATCGAAAGTTGATTGGTTTGGTGAAGTTAAGATTTTAGTCTTCTGAAGTGCTTATCTCACTGAAATAAGCATTTGTGTAAATCCTGGATCGAAAGTTGGGTGGTTTGGTGAAGTTGAGATTTTGGCCTTCTGATGTGCTTATCTGACTGAAAGAAGCATTTCAGTGAAATCAGTATCAAAAGTTGAGTCGTTTAGTGATGTTTAGATTTTGGCCTTCTGAAGTGCATATCTCACTGAAATAAGCAATTCAGTGGAACCAGCATCAAAAGTTGAGTCGTTTGGTGAGGTTGGGATTTTGGCATTCTGAAGTGCTTATCTCACTGAAATAAGCACTTCAGTGAGCCCAGCATCGAAATTTGAGTGGTTTTGTGATGTTGAGATTTTGGTCTTCTGAAGTGCTTATCTCACTGAAATAAGCACTTCAGTGCACCCAGCATCGAAAGTTGAGTGGTTTTGCGATGTTGAGATTTTGTTCTTCTGAAGTGCTTATCTCACTGAAATAAGCATTTGTGTAAATCCTGGATCGAAATTTGAGTGGTTTGGTGATGTTGAGATTTTGGTCTTCTGAAGTGCTTATCTCACTGAAATAAGCACTTCAGTGAACCCAGCATTGAAAGTTGGGTGGCTTGGTGAAGTTTAGATTTTGGTCTTCTGAAGTGCTTATCTCACTGAAATAAGCACTTCAGTGAACACAGCATCGAAAGTTGAGTGGTTTTGAGATGTTTAGATTTTGATCTTCTGAAGTGCTTATCTCACTGCAATAAGCACTTCAGTGAACCCAGCATTGAAAGTTGGGTGGTTTGGTGAAGTTTAGATTTTGGTCTTCTGAAGTGCTTATCTCACTGAAATAAGCATTTGGGTAAATCCAGTATCGAAAGTTGGCTGGTTTTGTGAAGTTGAGATTTTGGCCTTCTGAAGTGCTTATCTGACTGAAAGAAGCATTTCAGTGAAACCAGTATCAAAAGTTGAGTCGTTTGGTGAGGTTGGGATTTTGGCATTCTGAAGTGCTTATCTCACTGAAATAAGCACTGCAGTGAGCCCAGCATCGAAAGTTGAGTGGTTTTGTGAAGTTGAGTTTTTGCTCTTCTGAAGTGCTTATCTCACTGAAATAAGCACTTCAGTGATCCCAGCATCGAAAGTTGAGTGGTTTGGTGAAGTTTAGATTTTTGTCTTCTGAAGTGCTTATCTCACTGAAATTAGCCTTTGGGTATATCCTGGATCGAAAGTTGGGTGGTTTGGTGAAGTTGAGAATTTGGCCTTCTGATGTGAATATCTGACTGAAAGAAGCATTTCAGTGAAATCAGCATCAAAAGTTGAGTCGTTTAGTGAAGTTAAGATTTTGGCCTTCTGAAGTGCTTATCTCACTGAAATAAGCAATTCAGTGGAACCAGCATCAAAAGTTGAGTCGCTTGGTGAGGTTGGGATTTTGGCGTATTGAAGTACTTATCTCACTGAAATAAGCACTTCAGTGAACCCAGCATTGAAAGATGGGTGGTTTGGTGAAGTTGAGATTTTGGTCTTCTGAAGTGCTTATCTCACTGAAATAAGCACTTCAGTGAACCCAGCATCGAAATTTGAGTGGTTTGGTGATGTTGAGATTTTGGTCTTCTGAAGTGCTTATCTCACTGAAATAAGCACTTCAGTGAACACAGCATCGAAAGTTGAGTGGTTTTGAGATGTTGAGATTTTGTTCTTCTGAAGTGCTTATCTGACTGAAAGAAGCATTTCAGTGAACCCAGCATTGAAAGTTGGGTGGTTTGGTGAAGTTTAGATTTTGGTCTTCTGAAGTGCTTATCTCACTGAAATAAGCATTTGGGTAAATCCAGTATCGAAAGTTGGCTGGTTTTGTGAAGTTGAGATTTTGGCCTTCTGAAGTGCTTATCTGACTGAAAGAAGCATTTCAGTGAAACCAGTATCAAAAGTTGAGTCGTTTGGTGAGATTGGGATTTTGGCATTCTGAAGTGCTTATCTCACTGAAATAAGCACTGCAGTGAGCCCAGCATCGAAAGTTGTGTGTTTTTGTGAAGTTGAGTTTTTGCTCTTCTGAAGTGCTTATCTCACTGAAATAAGCAATTCAGTGATCCCAGCATCAAAAGTTGAGTCGCTTGGTGAGGTTGGGATTTTGGCGTATTGAAGTACTTATCTCACTGAAATAAGCACTTCAGTGAACACAGCATCGAAAGTTGAGTGGTTTTGAGATGTTTAGATTTTGATCTTCTGAAGTGCTTATCTCACTGAAATTAGCACTTCAGTGAACCCAGCATTGAAAGTTGGGTGTTTTGGTGAAGTTTAGATTTTGGTCTTCTGAAGTGCTCTTCTCACTGCAATTAAAACTTCAGTGAACCCAGCATTGAAAGTTGGCTGGTTTTGTGAAGTTGAGATTTTGGCCTTCTGAATTGCTTATCTGACTGAAAGAAGCATTTCAGTGAAACCAGTATCAAAAGTTGAGTCGTTTGGTGAGGTTGGGATTTTGGCATTCTGAAGTGCTTATCTCACTGAAATAAGCACTTCAGTGATCCCAGCATCGAAAGTTGAGTGTTTTGGTGAAGTTAAGATTTTAGTCTTCTGATGTGCTTATCTGACTGAAAGAAGCATTTCAGTGAATTCAGTATCAAAAGTTGAGTCGTTTAGTGATGTTTAGATTTTGGCCTTCTGAAGTGCTTATCTCACTAAAATAAGCACTTTAGTGAACCCAGCATCGAAATTTGAGTGGTTTGGTGATGTTGAGATTTTGGTCTTCTGAAGTGCTTATCTCACTGAAATAAGCACTTCAGTGCACCCAGCTTCGAAAGTTGAGTGGTTTTGAGATGTTGAGATTTTGGTCTTCTGAAGTGCTTATCTCACTGAAATAAGCACTTCAGTGCACCCAGCTTCGAAAGTTGAGTGGTTTTGAGATGTTGAGATTTTGTTCTTCTGAAGTGCTTATCTCACTGAAATAAGCACTTCAGTGATCCCAGCATCGAAAGTTTAGTGGTTTGGTGAAGTTAAGATTTTAGTCTTCTGAAGTGCTTATCTCACTGAAATAAGCATTTGTGTAAATCCTGGATCGAAAGTTGGGTGGTTTGATGAAGTTGAGATTTTGGCCTTCTGAAGTGCTTATCTGACTGAAATAAGCACTTCAGTGAAACCAGCATCGAAATTTGAGTGGTTTTGAGATGTTGAGATTTTGTTCTTCTGAAGTGCTTATCTGACTGAAAGAAGCATTTCAGTGAACCCAGCATTGAAAGTTGCGTGGCTTGGTGAAGTTTAGATTTTGGTCTTCTGAAGTGCTTATCTCACTGAAATAAGCACTTCAGTGATCCCAGCATCGAAAGATGAGTGGTTTGGTGAAGTTAAGATTTTAGTCTTCTGAAGTGCTTATCTCACTGAAATAAGCACTTCAGTGCACCCAGCATCGAAAGTTGAGTGGTTTTGCGATGTTGAGATTTTGTTCTTCTGAAGTGCTTATCTCACTGAAATAAGCACTTCAGTGATCCCAGCATCGATTATTGAATGGTTTGGTGAAGTAAAGATTTTGGTCTTCTGAAGTGCTTATCTCACTGAAATAAGCATTTGTGTAAATCCTGGATCGAAAGTTGGGTGGTTTGATGAAGTTGAGATTTTGGTCTTCTGATGTGCTTATCTGACTGAAAGAAGCATTTCAGTGAAATCAGCATCAAAAGTTGTGTCGATTAGTGATGTTTAGATTTTGGTCTTCTGAAGTGCTTATCTCACTGAAATTAGCCTTTGGGTATATCCTGGATCGAAAGTTGGGTGGTTTGGTGAAGTTTAGATTTTGGCCTTCTGAAGTGCTTATCTCACTGAAATAAGCAATTCAGTGGAACCAGCATCAAAAGTTGAGTCGCTTGGTGAGGTTGGGATTTTGGCGTATTGAAGTACTTATCTCACTGAAATAAGCACTTCAGTGAACCCAGCATTGAACGTTGGGTGGTTTGGTGAAGTAGAGATTTTGGTCTTCTGAAGTGCTTATCTCACTGAAATAAGCACTTCAGTGAACCCAGCATCGAAATTTGAGTGGTTTGGTGATGTTGAGATTTTGGTCTTCTGAAGTGCTTATCTGACTGAAAGAAGGATTTCAGTGAACCCAGCATTGAAAGTTGGGTGGTTTGGTGAAGTTTAGATTTTGGTCTTCTGAAGTACTTATCTCACTGAAATAAGCACTTCAGTGATCCCAGCATCGAAAGTTGATTGGTTTGGTGAAGTTAAGATTTTAGTCTTCTGAAGTGCTTATCTCACTGAAATAAAGCACTTCAGTGAACCCAGCATCGAAAGTTGAGTGGTTTTGAGATGTTGAGATTTTGTTCTTCTGAAGTGCTTATCTGACTGAAAGAAATGTAAATCCTGGATCGAAAGTTGGGTGGTTTGGTGAAGTTGAGATTTTGGCCTTCTGATGTGCTTATCTGACTGAAAGAAGCATTTCAGTGAAATCAGTATCAAAAGTTGAGTCGTTTAGTGATGTTTAGATTTTGGCCTTCTGAAGTGCATATCTCACTGAAATAAGCAATTCAGTGGAACCAGCATCAAAAGTTGAGTCGTTTGGTGAGGTTGGGATTTTGGCATTCTGAAGTGCTTATCTCACTGAAATAAGCACTTCAGTGAGCCCAGCATCGAAATTTGAGTGGTTTTGTGATGTTGAGATTTTGGTCTTCTGAAGTGCTTATCTCACTGAAATAAGCACTTCAGTGCACCCAGCATCGAAAGTTGAGTGGTTTTGCGATGTTGAGATTTTGTTCTTCTGAAGTGCTTAACTCACTGAAATAAGCACTTCAGTGATCCCAGCATCGATAGTTGAATGGTTTGGTGAAGTAAAGATTTTGGTCTTCTGAAGTGCTTATCTCACTGAAATAAGCATTTGTGTAAATCCTGGATCGAAAGTTGGGTGGTTTGGTGAAGTTGAGATTTTGGCCTTCTGATGTGCTTATCTGACTGAAAGAAGCATTTCAATGAAATCAGCATCAAAAGTTGAGTCGATTAGTGATGTTTAGATTTTGGCCTTCTGAAGTGCTAATCTCACTGAAATAAGCAATTCAGTGGAACCAGCATTGAAAGTTGAGTGGTTTGGTGAAGTTTAGATTTTGGTCTTCTGAAGTGCTTATCTCAATGAAATAAGCACTTCAGTGAACCCAGCATCGAAATTTGAGTGGTTTAGTGATGTTGAGATTTTGGTCTTCTGAAGTGCTTATCTCACTGAAATAAGCACTTCAGTGAACCCAGCATTGAAAGTTGGGTGGCTTGGTGAAGTTTAGATTTTGGTCTTCTGAAGTGCTTATCTCACTGAAATAAGCACTTCAGTGAACACAGCATCGAAAGTTGAGTGGTTTTGAGATGTTTAGATTTTGATCTTCTGAAGTGCTTATCTCACTGCAATAAGCACTTCAGTGAACCCAGCATTGAAAGTTGGGTGGTTTGGTGAAGTTTAGATTTTGGTCTTCTGAAGTGCTTATCTCACTGAAATAAGCATTTGGGTAAATCCAGTATCGAAAGTTGGCTGGTTTTGTGAAGTTGAGATTTTGGCCTTCTGAAGTGCTTATCTGACTGAAAGAAGCATTTCAGTGAAACCAGTATCAAAAGTTGAGTCGTTTGGTGAGGTTGGGATTTTGGCATTCTGAAGTGCTTATCTCACTGAAATAAGCACTGCAGTGAGCCCAGCATCGAAAGTTGAGTGGTTTTGTGAAGTTGAGTTTTTGCTCTTCTGAAGTGCTTATCTCACTGAAATAAGCACTTCAGTGATCCCAGCATCGAAAGTTGAGTGGTTTGGTGAAGTTTAGATTTTTGTCTTCTGAAGTGCTTATCTCACTGAAATAAGCACTTCAGTGAACCCAGCATCGAAAGTTGAGTGGTTTGGTGATGTTGAGATTTTGGTCTTCTGAAGTGCTTATCTCACTGAAATAAGCACTTCAGTGAACCCAGCATCGAAAGTTGAGTGGTTTTGAGATGTTGAGATTTTGTTCTTCTGAAGTGCTTATCTGACTGAAAGAAGCATTTCAGTGAACCCAGCATTGAAAGTTGGGTGGTTTGGTGAAGTTTAGATTTTGGTCTTCTGAAGTGCTTATCTCACTGAAATAAGCATTTGCGTAAATCCAGTATCGAAAGTTGGCTGGTTTTGTGAAGTTGAGATTTTGGCCTTCTGAAGTGCTTATCTGACTGAAAGAAGCATTTCAGTGAAACCAGTATCAAAAGTTGAGTCGTTTGGTGAGGTTGGGATTTTGGCATTCTGAAGTGCTTATCTCACTGAAATAAGCACTGCAGTGAGCCCAGCATCGAAAGTTGAGTGGTTTTGTGAAGTTGAGTTTTTGCTCTTCTGAAGTGCTTATCTCACTGAAATAAGCACTTCAGTGATCCCAGCATCGAAAGTTGAGTGGTTTGGTGAAGTTTAGATTTTTGTCTTCTGAAGTGCTAATCTCACTGAAATTAGCCTTTGGGTATATCCTGGATCGAAAGTTGGGTGGTTTGGTGAAGTTGAGAATTTGGCCTTCTGATGTGAATATCTGACTGAAAGAAGCATTTCAGTGAAATCAGCATCAAAAGTTGAGTCGTTTAGTGAAGTTAAGATTTTGGCCTTCTGAAGTGCTTATCTCACTGAAATAAGCAATTCAGTGGAACCAGCATCAAAAGTTGAGTCGCTTGGTGAGGTTGGGATTTTGGCGTATTGAAGTACTTATCTCACTGAAATAAGCACTTCAGTGAACCCAGCATTGAAAGATGGGTGGTTTGGTGAAGTTGAGATTTTGGTCTTCTGAAGTGCTTATCTCACTGAAATAAGCACTTCAGTGAAACCAGCATCGAAATTTGAGTGGTTTTGAGATGTTGAGATTTTGTTCTTCTGAAGTGCTTATCTGACTGAAAGAAGCATTTCAGTGAACCCAGCATTGAAAGTTGCGTGGTTTGGTGAAGTTTAGATTTTGGTCTTCTGAAGTGCTTATCTCACTGAAATAAGCACTTCAGTGATCCCAGCATCGAAAGATGAGTGGTTTGGTGAAGTTAAGATTTTAGTCTTCTGAAGTGCTTATCTCACTGAAATAAGCACTTCAGTGCACCCAGCATCGAAAGTTGAGTGGTTTTGCGATGTTGAGATTTTGTTCTTCTGAAGTGCTTATCTCACTGAAATAAGCACTTCAGTGATCCCAGCATCGATTATTGAATGGTTTGGTGAAGTAAAGATTTTGGTCTTCTGAAGTGCTTATCTCACTGAAATAAGCATTTGTGTAAATCCTGGATCGAAAGTTGGGTGGTTTGATGAAGTTGAGATTTTGGTCTTCTGATGTGCTTATCTGACTGAAAGAAGCATTTCAGTGAAATCAGCATCAAAAGTTGAGTCGATTAGTGATGTTTAGATTTTGGTCTTCTGAAGTGCTTATCTCACTGAAATTAGCCTTTGGGTATATCCTGGATCGAAAGTTGGGTGGTTTGGTGAAGTTTAGATTTTGGACTTCTGAAGTGCTTATCTCACTGAAATAAGCAATTCAGTGGAACCAGCATCAAAAGTTGAGTCGCTTGGTGAGGTTGGGATTTTGGCGTATTGAAGTACTTATCTCACTGAAATAAGCACTTCAGTGAACCCAGCATTGAACGTTGGGTGGTTTGGTGAAGTAGAGATTTTGGTCTTCTGAAGTGCTTATCTCACTGAAATAAGCACTTCAGTGAACCCAGCATCGAAATTTGAGTGGTTTGGTGATGTTGAGATTTTGGTCTTCTGAAGTGCTTATCTCACTGAAATAAGCACTTCAGTGAACCCAGCATCGAAAGTTGAGTGGTTTTGAGATGTTGAGATTTTGTTCTTCTGAAGTGCTTATCTGACTGAAAGAAGGATTTCAGTGAACCCAGCATTGAAAGTTGGGTGGTTTGGTGAAGTTTAGATTTTGGTCTTCTGAAGTACTTATCTCACTGAAATAAGCACTTCAGTGATCCCAGCATCGAAAGTTGATTGGTTTGGTGAAGTTAAGATTTTAGTCTTCTGAAGTGCTTATCTCACTGAAATAAGCATTTGTGTAAATCCTGGATCGAAAGTTGGGTGGTTTGGTGAAGTTGAGATTTTGGCCTTCTGATGTGCATATCTGACTGAAAGAAGCATTTCAGTGAAATCAGTATCAAAAGTTGAGTCGTTTAGTGATGTTTAGATTTTGGCCTTCTGAAGTGCATATCTCACTGAAATAAGCAATTCAGTGGAACCAGCATCAAAAGTTGAGTCGTTTGGTGAGGTTGGGATTTTGGCATTCTGAAGTGCTTATCTCACTGAAATAAGCACTTCAGTGAGCCCAGCATCGAAATTTGAGTGGTGTTGAGATTTTGGTCTTCTGAAGTGCTTATCTCACTGAAATAAGCACTTCAGTGCACCCAGCATCGAAAGTTGAGTGGTTTTGCGATGTTGAGATTTTGTTCTTCTGAAGTGCTTATCTCACTGAAATAAGCATTTGTGTAAATCCTGGATCGAAATTTGAGTGGTTTGGTGATGTTGAGATTTTGGTCTTCTGAAGTGCTTATCTCACTGAAATAAGCACTTCAGTGAACCCAGCATTGAAAGTTGGGTGGCTTGGTGAAGTTTAGATTTTGGTCTTCTGAAGTGCTTATCTCACTGAAATAAGCACTTCAGTGAACACAGCATCGAAAGTTGAGTGGTTTTGAGATGTTTAGATTTTGATCTTCTGAAGTGCTTATCTCACTGCAATAAGCACTTCAGTGAACCCAGCATTGAAAGTTGGGTGGTTTGGTGAAGTTTAGATTTTGGTCTTCTGAAGTGCTTATCTCACTGAAATAAGCATTTGGGTAAATCCAGTATCGAAAGTTGGCTGGTTTTGTGAAGTTGAGATTTTGGCCTTCTGAAGTGCTTATCTGACTGAAAGAAGCATTTCAGTGAAACCAGTATCAAAAGTTGAGTCGTTTGGTGAGGTTGGGATTTTGGCATTCTGAAGTGCTTATCTCACTGAAATAAGCACTGCAGTGAGCCCAGCATCGAAAGTTGAGTGGTTTTGTGAAGTTGAGTTTTTGCTCTTCTGAAGTGCTTATCTCACTGAAATAAGCACTTCAGTGATCCCAGCATCGAAAGTTGAGTGGTTTGGTGAAGTTTAGATTTTTGTCTTCTGAAGTGCTTATCTCACTGAAATTAGCCTTTGGGTATATCCTGGATCGAAAGTTGGGTGGTTTGGTGAAGTTGAGAATTTGGCCTTCTGATGTGAATATCTGACTGAAAGAAGCATTTCAGTGAAATCAGCATCAAAAGTTGAGTCGTTTAGTGAAGTTAAGATTTTGGCCTTCTGAAGTGCTTATCTCACTGAAATAAGCAATTCAGTGGAACCAGCATCAAAAGTTGAGTCGCTTGGTGAGGTTGGGATTTTGGCGTATTGAAGTACTTATCTCACTGAAATAAGCACTTCAGTGAACCCAGCATTGAAAGATGGGTGGTTTGGTGAAGTTGAGATTTTGGTCTTCTGAAGTGCTTATCTCACTGAAATAAGCACTTCAGTGAACCCAGCATCGAAATTTGAGTGGTTTGGTGATGTTGAGATTTTGGTCTTCTGAAGTGCTTATCTCACTGAAATAAGCACTTCAGTGAACACAGCATCGAAAGTTGAGTGGTTTTGAGATGTTGAGATTTTGTTCTTCTGAAGTGCTTATCTGACTGAAAGAAGCATTTCAGTGAACCCAGCATTGAAAGTTGGGTGGTTTGGTGAAGTTTAGATTTTGGTCTTCTGAAGTGCTTATCTCACTGAAATAAGCATTTGGGTAAATCCAGTATCGAAAGTTGGCTGGTTTTGTGAAGTTGAGATTTTGGCCTTCTGAAGTGCTTATCTGACTGAAAGAAGCATTTCAGTGAAACCAGTATCAAAAGTTGAGTCGTTTGGTGAGATTGGGATTTTGGCATTCTGAAGTGCTTATCTCACTGAAATAAGCACTGCAGTGAGCCCAGCATCGAAAGTTGTGTGTTTTTGTGAAGTTGAGTTTTTGCTCTTCTGAAGTGCTTATCTCACTGAAATAAGCAATTCAGTGATCCCAGCATCAAAAGTTGAGTCGCTTGGTGAGGTTGGGATTTTGGCGTATTGAAGTACTTATCTCACTGAAATAAGCACTTCAGTGAACACAGCATCGAAAGTTGAGTGGTTTTGAGATGTTTAGATTTTGATCTTCTGAAGTGCTTATCTCACTGAAATTAGCACTTCAGTGAACCCAGCATTGAAAGTTGGGTGTTTTGGTGAAGTTTAGATTTTGGTCTTCTGAAGTGCTCTTCTCACTGCAATTAAAACTTCAGTGAACCCAGCATTGAAAGTTGGGTGGTTTGGTGAAGTTTAAATTTTGGTCTTCTGAAGTGCTTATCTAACTGAAATAAGCTTTTGGATAAATCCAGTATCGAAAGTTGGCTGGTTTTGTGAAGTTGAGATTTTGGCCTTCTGAATTGCTTATCTGACTGAAAGAAGCATTTCAGTGAAACCAGTATCAAAAGTTGAGTCGTTTGGTGAGGTTGGGATTTTGGCATTCTGAAGTGCTTATCTCACTGAAATAAGCACTTCAGTGATCCCAGCATCGAAAGTTGAGTGTTTTGGTGAAGTTAAGATTTTAGTCTTCTGAAGTGCTTATCTCACTGAAATAAGCATTTGTGTAAATCCTGGATCGAAAGTTGGGTGGTTTGGTGAAGTTGAGATTTTGGCCTTCTGATGTGCTTATCTGACTGAAAGAAGCATTTCAGTGAATTCAGTATCAAAAGTTGAGTCGTTTAGTGATGTTTAGATTTTGGCCTTCTGAAGTGCTTATCTCACTAAAATAAGC
Organism: Stegostoma tigrinum; assembly: GCF_030684315.1. Classification (NCBI taxonomy): domain Eukaryota; kingdom Metazoa; phylum Chordata; class Chondrichthyes; order Orectolobiformes; family Stegostomatidae; genus Stegostoma; species Stegostoma tigrinum. The sequence goes on along the minus strand of NW_026728133.1, from coordinate 251,774 downwards.
ACTTTAGTGAACCCAGCATCGAAATTTGAGTGGTTTGGTGATGTTGAGATTTTGGTCTTCTGAAGTGCTTATCTCACTGAAATAAGCACTTCAGTGCACCCAGCTTCGAAAGTTGAGTGGTTTTGAGATGTTGAGATTTTGGTCTTCTGAAGTGCTTATCTCACTGAAATAAGCACTTCAGTGCACCCAGCTTCGAAAGTTGAGTGGTTTTGAGATGTTGAGATTTTGTTCTTCTGAAGTGCTTATCTCACTGAAATAAGCACTTCAGTGATCCCAGCATCGAAAGTTTAGTGGTTTGGTGAAGTTAAGATTTTAGTCTTCTGAAGTGCTTATCTCACTGAAATAAGCATTTGTGTAAATCCTGGATCGAAAGTTGGGTGGTTTGATGAAGTTGAGATTTTGGCCTTCTGAAGTGCTTATCTGACTGAAATAAGCACTTCAGTGAAACCAGCATCGAAATTTGAGTGGTTTTGAGATGTTGAGATTTTGTTCTTCTGAAGTGCTTATCTGACTGAAAGAAGCATTTCAGTGAACCCAGCATTGAAAGTTGCGTGGCTTGGTGAAGTTTAGATTTTGGTCTTCTGAAGTGCTTATCTCACTGAAATAAGCACTTCAGTGATCCCAGCATCGAAAGATGAGTGGTTTGGTGAAGTTAAGATTTTAGTCTTCTGAAGTGCTTATCTCACTGAAATAAGCACTTCAGTGCACCCAGCATCGAAAGTTGAGTGGTTTTGCGATGTTGAGATTTTGTTCTTCTGAAGTGCTTATCTCACTGAAATAAGCACTTCAGTGATCCCAGCATCGATTATTGAATGGTTTGGTGAAGTAAAGATTTTGGTCTTCTGAAGTGCTTATCTCACTGAAATAAGCATTTGTGTAAATCCTGGATCGAAAGTTGGGTGGTTTGATGAAGTTGAGATTTTGGTCTTCTGATGTGCTTATCTGACTGAAAGAAGCATTTCAGTGAAATCAGCATCAAAAGTTGTGTCGATTAGTGATGTTTAGATTTTGGTCTTCTGAAGTGCTTATCTCACTGAAATTAGCCTTTGGGTATATCCTGGATCGAAAGTTGGGTGGTTTGGTGAAGTTTAGATTTTGGCCTTCTGAAGTGCTTATCTCACTGAAATAAGCAATTCAGTGGAACCAGCATCAAAAGTTGAGTCGCTTGGTGAGGTTGGGATTTTGGCGTATTGAAGTACTTATCTCACTGAAATAAGCACTTCAGTGAACCCAGCATTGAACGTTGGGTGGTTTGGTGAAGTAGAGATTTTGGTCTTCTGAAGTGCTTATCTCACTGAAATAAGCACTTCAGTGAACCCAGCATCGAAATTTGAGTGGTTTGGTGATGTTGAGATTTTGGTCTTCTGAAGTGCTTATCTGACTGAAAGAAGGATTTCAGTGAACCCAGCATTGAAAGTTGGGTGGTTTGGTGAAGTTTAGATTTTGGTCTTCTGAAGTACTTATCTCACTGAAATAAGCACTTCAGTGATCCCAGCATCGAAAGTTGATTGGTTTGGTGAAGTTAAGATTTTAGTCTTCTGAAGTGCTTATCTCACTGAAATAAAGCACTTCAGTGAACCCAGCATCGAAAGTTGAGTGGTTTTGAGATGTTGAGATTTTGTTCTTCTGAAGTGCTTATCTGACTGAAAGAAATGTAAATCCTGGATCGAAAGTTGGGTGGTTTGGTGAAGTTGAGATTTTGGCCTTCTGATGTGCTTATCTGACTGAAAGAAGCATTTCAGTGAAATCAGTATCAAAAGTTGAGTCGTTTAGTGATGTTTAGATTTTGGCCTTCTGAAGTGCATATCTCACTGAAATAAGCAATTCAGTGGAACCAGCATCAAAAGTTGAGTCGTTTGGTGAGGTTGGGATTTTGGCATTCTGAAGTGCTTATCTCACTGAAATAAGCACTTCAGTGAGCCCAGCATCGAAATTTGAGTGGTTTTGTGATGTTGAGATTTTGGTCTTCTGAAGTGCTTATCTCACTGAAATAAGCACTTCAGTGCACCCAGCATCGAAAGTTGAGTGGTTTTGCGATGTTGAGATTTTGTTCTTCTGAAGTGCTTAACTCACTGAAATAAGCACTTCAGTGATCCCAGCATCGATAGTTGAATGGTTTGGTGAAGTAAAGATTTTGGTCTTCTGAAGTGCTTATCTCACTGAAATAAGCATTTGTGTAAATCCTGGATCGAAAGTTGGGTGGTTTGGTGAAGTTGAGATTTTGGCCTTCTGATGTGCTTATCTGACTGAAAGAAGCATTTCAATGAAATCAGCATCAAAAGTTGAGTCGATTAGTGATGTTTAGATTTTGGCCTTCTGAAGTGCTAATCTCACTGAAATAAGCAATTCAGTGGAACCAGCATTGAAAGTTGAGTGGTTTGGTGAAGTTTAGATTTTGGTCTTCTGAAGTGCTTATCTCAATGAAATAAGCACTTCAGTGAACCCAGCATCGAAATTTGAGTGGTTTAGTGATGTTGAGATTTTGGTCTTCTGAAGTGCTTATCTCACTGAAATAAGCACTTCAGTGAACCCAGCATTGAAAGTTGGGTGGCTTGGTGAAGTTTAGATTTTGGTCTTCTGAAGTGCTTATCTTACTGAAATAAGCACTTCAGTGAACACAGCATCGAAAGTTGAGTGGTTTTGAGATGTTTAGATTTTGATCTTCTGAAGTGCTTATCTCACTGCAATAAGCACTTCAGTGAACCCAGCATTGAAAGTTGGGTGGTTTGGTGAAGTTTAGATTTTGGTCTTCTGAAGTGCTTATCTCACTGAAATAAGCATTTGGGTAAATCCAGTATCGAAAGTTGGCTGGTTTTGTGAAGTTGAGATTTTGGCCTTCTGAAGTGCTTATCTGACTGAAAGAAGCATTTCAGTGAAACCAGTATCAAAAGTTGAGTCGTTTGGTGAGATTGGGATTTTGGCATTCTGAAGTGCTTATCTCACTGAAATAAGCACTGCAGTGAGCCCAGCATCGAAAGTTGTGTGTTTTTGTGAAGTTGAGTTTTTGCTCTTCTGAAGTGCTTATCTCACTGAAATAAGCACTTCAGTGAACCCAGCATCGAAAGTTGAGTGGTTTGGTGAAGTTTAGATTTTGTTCTTCTGAAGTGCTTATCTCACTGAAATAAGCACTTCAGTGATCCCAGCATCGAAAGTTGAGTGTTTTGGGGAAGTTAAGATTTTAGTTTTCTGAAGTGCTTATCTGACTGAAATAAGCATTTGTGTAAATCCTGGATCGAAAGTTGGGTGGTTTGGTGAAGTTGAGATTTTGGCCTTCTGATGTGCTTATCTGACTGAAAGAAGCATTTCAGTGAATTCAGTATCAAAAGTTGAGTCGTTTAGTGATGTTTAGATTTTGGCCTTCTGAAGTGCTTATCTCACTGAAATAAGCACTTCAGTGAACCCAGCATCGAAATTTGAGTGGTTTGGTGAAGTTGAGATTTTGGTCTTCTGAAGTGCTTATCTCACTGAAATAAGCACTTCAGTGCACCCAGCTTCGAAAGTTGAGTGGTTTCGAGATGTTGAGATTTTGTTCTTCTGAAGTGCTTATCTCACTGAAATAAGCACTTCAGTGATCCCAGCATCGAAAGTTGAGTGGTTTGGTGAAGTTAAGATTTTAGTCTTCTGAAGTGCTTCTCTCACTGAAATAAGCAATTCAGTGGAACCAGCATCAAAAGTTGAGTCGTTTGGTGAGGTTGGGATTTTGGCGAAGTGAAGTGCTTATCTCACTGAAATAAGCACTTCAGTAAACCCAGCATCGAAATTAGAGTGGTTTGGTGAAGTTTAGATTTTGGTCTTCTGAAGTGCTTATCTCACTGAAATAAGCACTTCAGTGAACACAGCATCGAAAGTTGAGATGTTTAGATTTTGATCTTCTGAAGTGCTTATCTACTGAAATAAGCACTTCAGTGAACCCAGCATTGAACGTTGGGTGTTTTGGTGAAGTTTAGATTTTGGTCTTCTGAAGTGCTTATCTCACTGCAATAATCACTTCAGTGAACCCAGCATCGAAATTTGAGTGGTTTGGTGAAGTTTAGATTTTGGTCTTCTGAAGTGCTTATCTCACTGAAATAAGCACTTCAGTGAACCCAGCATCGAAAGTTGAGTGGTTTTGAGATGTTGAGATTTTGTTCTTCTGAAGTGCTTATCTGACTGAAAGAAGCATTTCAGTGAACCCAGCATTGAAAGTTGGGTGGTTTGGTGAAGTTTAGATTTTGGTCTTCTGAAGTGCTTATCTCACTGAAATAAGCACTTCAGTGATCCCAGCATCGAAAGTTGAGTGTTTTGGGGAAGTTAAGATTTTAGTTTTCTGAAGTGCTTATCTGACTGAAATAAGCATTTGTGTAAATCCTGGATCGAAAGTTGGGTGGTTTGGTGAAGTTGAGATTTTGGCCTTCTGATGTGCTTATCTGACTGAAAGAAGCATTTCAGTGAATTCAGTATCAAAAGTTGAGTCGTTTAGTGATGTTTAGATTTTGGCCTTCTGAAGTGCTTATCTCACTGAAATAAGCACTTCAGTGAACCCAGCATCGAAATTTGAGTGGTTTGGTGAAGTTGAGATTTTGGTCTTCTGAAGTGCTTATCTCACTGAAATAAGCACTTCAGTGCACCCAGCTTCGTTTATTGAGTGGCTTTGAGATGTTGAGATTTTGTTCTTCTGAAGTGCTTATCTCACTGAAATAAGCACTTCAGTGATCCCAGCATCGAAAGTTGAGTGGTTTGGTGAAGTTAAGATTTTAGTCTTCTGAAGTGCTTATCTCACTGAAATAAGCAATTCAGTGGAACCAGCATCAAAAGTTGAGTCGTTTGGTGAGGTTGGGATTTTGGCATTCTGAAATGCTTATCTCACTGAAATAAGCACTGCAGTGAGCCCAGCATCGAAAGTTGAGTGGTTTTGTGAAGTTGAGTTTTTGCTCTTCTGAAGTGCATATCTCACTGAAATAAGCACTTCAGTGATCCCAGCATCGAAAGTTGAGTGGTTTGGTGAAGTTTAGATTTTTGTCTTCTGAAGTGCTTAACTCACTGAAATTAGCCTTTGGGTATATCCTGGATCGAAAGTTGGGTGGTTTGGTGAAGTTTAGATTTTGGCCTTCTGAAGTGCTTATCTCACTGAAATAAGCAATTCAGTGGAACCAGCATCAAAAGTTGAGTCGCTTGGTGAGGTTGGGATTTTGGCGTATTGAAGTACTTATCTCACTGAAATAAGCACTTCAGTGAACACAGCATCGAAAGTTGAGTGGTTTTGAGATGTTTAGATTTTGATCGTCTGAAGTGCTTATCTCACTGAAATTAGCACTTCAGTGAACCCAGCATTGAAAGTTGGGTGTTTTGGTGAAGTTTAGATTTTGGTCTTCTGAAGTGCTTATCTCACTGCAATTAAAACTTCAGTGAACCCAGCATTGAAAGTTGGGTGGTTTGGTGAAGTTTAGATTTTGGTCTTCTGAAGTGCTTATCTAACTGAAATAAGCTTTTGGGTAAATCCAGTATCGAAAGTTGGCTGGTTTTGTGAAGTTGAGATTTCGGCCTTCTGATGTGCATATCTGACTGAAAGAAGCATTTCAGTGAAACCAGTATCAAAAGTTGAGTCGTTTGGTGAGGTTGGGATTTTGGCATTCTGAAGTGCTTATCTCACTGAAATAAGCACTTCAGTGATCCCAGCATCGAAAGTTGAGTGTTTTGGTGAAGTTAAGATTTTAGTCTTCTGAAGTGCTTATCTCACTGAAATAAGCATTTGTGTAAATCCTGGATCGAAAGTTGGGTGGTTTGGTGAAGTTGAGATTTTGGCCTTCTGATGTGCTTATCTGACTGAAAGAAGCATTTCAGTGAATTCAGTATCAAAAGTTGAGTCGTTTAGTGATGTTTAGATTTTGGCCTTCTGAAGTGCTTATCTCACTAAAATAAGCACTTTAGTGAACCCAGCATCGAAATTTGAGTGGTTTGGTGATGTTGAGATTTTGGTCTTCTGAAGTGCTTATCTCACTGAAATAAGCACTTCAGTGAACCCAGCATCGAAAGTTGAGTGGTTTTGAGATGTTGAGATTTTGTTCTTCTGAAGTGCTTATCTGACTGAAAGAAGCATTTCAGTGAACCCAGCATTGAAAGTTGGGTGGTTTGGTGAAGTTTAGATTTTGGTCTTCTGAAGTGCTTATCTCACTGAAATAAGCACTTCAGTGCACCCAGCTTCGAAAGTTGAGTGGTTTTGAGATGTTGAGATTTTGTTCTTCTGAAGTGCTTATCTCACTGAAATAAGCACTTCAGTGATCCCAGCATCGAAAGTTTAGTGGTTTGGTGAAGTTAAGATTTTAGTCTTCTGAAGTGCTTATCTCACTGAAATAAGCATTTGTGTAAATCCTGGATCGAAAGTTGGGTGGTTTGATGAAGTTGAGATTTTGGCCTTCTGAAGTGCTTATCTGACTGAAATAAGCACTTCAGTGAAACCAGCATCGAAATTTGAGTGGTTTTGAGATGTTGAGATTTTGTTCTTCTGAAGTGCTTATCTGACTGAAAGAAGCATTTCAGTGAACCCAGCATTGAAAGTTGCGTGGCTTGGTGAAGTTTAGATTTTGGTCTTCTGAAGTGCTTATCTCACTGAAATAAGCACTTCAGTGATCCCAGCATCGAAAGATGAGTGGTTTGGTGAAGTTAAGATTTTAGTCTTCTGAAGTGCTTATCTCACTGAAATAAGCACTTCAGTGCACCCAGCATCGAAAGTTGAGTGGTTTTGCGATGTTGAGATTTTGTTCTTCTGAAGTGCTTATCTCACTGAAATAAGCACTTCAGTGATCCCAGCATCGATTATTGAATGGTTTGGTGAAGTAAAGATTTTGGTCTTCTGAAGTGCTTATCTCACTGAAATAAGCATTTGTGTAAATCCTGGATCGAAAGTTGGGTGGTTTGATGAAGTTGAGATTTTGGTCTTCTGATGTGCTTATCTGACTGAAAGAAGCATTTCAGTGAAATCAGCATCAAAAGTTGTGTCGATTAGTGATGTTTAGATTTTGGTCTTCTGAAGTGCTTATCTCACTGAAATTAGCCTTTGGGTATATCCTGGATCGAAAGTTGGGTGGTTTGGTGAAGTTTAGATTTTGGCCTTCTGAAGTGCTTATCTCACTGAAATAAGCAATTCAGTGGAACCAGCATCAAAAGTTGAGTCGCTTGGTGAGGTTGGGATTTTGGCGTATTGAAGTACTTATCTCACTGAAATAAGCACTTCAGTGAACCCAGCATTGAACGTTGGGTGGTTTGGTGAAGTAGAGATTTTGGTCTTCTGAAGTGCTTATCTCACTGAAATAAGCACTTCAGTGAACCCAGCATCGAAATTTGAGTGGTTTGGTGATGTTGAGATTTTGGTCTTCTGAAGTGCTTATCTGACTGAAAGAAGGATTTCAGTGAACCCAGCATTGAAAGTTGGGTGGTTTGGTGAAGTTTAGATTTTGGTCTTCTGAAGTACTTATCTCACTGAAATAAGCACTTCAGTGATCCCAGCATCGAAAGTTGATTGGTTTGGTGAAGTTAAGATTTTAGTCTTCTGAAGTGCTTATCTCACTGAAATAAAGCACTTCAGTGAACCCAGCATCGAAAGTTGAGTGGTTTTGAGATGTTGAGATTTTGTTCTTCTGAAGTGCTTATCTGACTGAAAGAAATGTAAATCCTGGATCGAAAGTTGGGTGGTTTGGTGAAGTTGAGATTTTGGCCTTCTGATGTGCTTATCTGACTGAAAGAAGCATTTCAGTGAAATCAGTATCAAAAGTTGAGTCGTTTAGTGATGTTTAGATTTTGGCCTTCTGAAGTGCATATCTCACTGAAATAAGCAATTCAGTGGAACCAGCATCAAAAGTTGAGTCGTTTGGTGAGGTTGGGATTTTGGCATTCTGAAGTGCTTATCTCACTGAAATAAGCACTTCAGTGAGCCCAGCATCGAAATTTGAGTGGTTTTGTGATGTTGAGATTTTGGTCTTCTGAAGTGCTTATCTCACTGAAATAAGCACTTCAGTGCACCCAGCATCGAAAGTTGAGTGGTTTTGCGATGTTGAGATTTTGTTCTTCTGAAGTGCTTAACTCACTGAAATAAGCACTTCAGTGATCCCAGCATCGATAGTTGAATGGTTTGGTGAAGTAAAGATTTTGGTCTTCTGAAGTGCTTATCTCACTGAAATAAGCATTTGTGTAAATCCTGGATCGAAAGTTGGGTGGTTTGGTGAAGTTGAGATTTTGGCCTTCTGATGTGCTTATCTGACTGAAAGAAGCATTTCAATGAAATCAGCATCAAAAGTTGAGTCGATTAGTGATGTTTAGATTTTGGCCTTCTGAAGTGCTAATCTCACTGAAATAAGCAATTCAGTGGAACCAGCATTGAAAGTTGAGTGGTTTGGTGAAGTTTAGATTTTGGTCTTCTGAAGTGCTTATCTCAATGAAATAAGCACTTCAGTGAACCCAGCATCGAAATTTGAGTGGTTTAGTGATGTTGAGATTTTGGTCTTCTGAAGTGCTTATCTCACTGAAATAAGCACTTCAGTGAACCCAGCATTGAAAGTTGGGTGGCTTGGTGAAGTTTAGATTTTGGTCTTCTGAAGTGCTTATCTTACTGAAATAAGCACTTCAGTGAACACAGCATCGAAAGTTGAGTGGTTTTGAGATGTTTAGATTTTGATCTTCTGAAGTGCTTATCTCACTGCAATAAGCACTTCAGTGAACCCAGCATTGAAAGTTGGGTGGTTTGGTGAAGTTTAGATTTTGGTCTTCTGAAGTGCTTATCTCACTGAAATAAGCATTTGGGTAAATCCAGTATCGAAAGTTGGCTGGTTTTGTGAAGTTGAGATTTTGGCCTTCTGAAGTGCTTATCTGACTGAAAGAAGCATTTCAGTGAAACCAGTATCAAAAGTTGAGTCGTTTGGTGAGATTGGGATTTTGGCATTCTGAAGTGCTTATCTCACTGAAATAAGCACTGCAGTGAGCCCAGCATCGAAAGTTGTGTGTTTTTGTGAAGTTGAGTTTTTGCTCTTCTGAAGTGCTTATCTCACTGAAATAAGCACTTCAGTGAACCCAGCATCGAAAGTTGAGTGGTTTGGTGAAGTTTAGATTTTGTTCTTCTGAAGTGCTTATCTCACTGAAATAAGCACTTCAGTGATCCCAGCATCGAAAGTTGAGTGTTTTGGGGAAGTTAAGATTTTAGTTTTCTGAAGTGCTTATCTGACTGAAATAAGCATTTGTGTAAATCCTGGATCGAAAGTTGGGTGGTTTGGTGAAGTTGAGATTTTGGCCTTCTGATGTGCTTATCTGACTGAAAGAAGCATTTCAGTGAATTCAGTATCAAAAGTTGAGTCGTTTAGTGATGTTTAGATTTTGGCCTTCTGAAGTGCTTATCTCACTGAAATAAGCACTTCAGTGAACCCAGCATCGAAATTTGAGTGGTTTGGTGAAGTTGAGATTTTGGTCTTCTGAAGTGCTTATCTCACTGAAATAAGCACTTCAGTGCACCCAGCTTCGAAAGTTGAGTGGTTTCGAGATGTTGAGATTTTGTTCTTCTGAAGTGCTTATCTCACTGAAATAAGCACTTCAGTGATCCCAGCATCGAAAGTTGAGTGGTTTGGTGAAGTTAAGATTTTAGTCTTCTGAAGTGCTTCTCTCACTGAAATAAGCAATTCAGTGGAACCAGCATCAAAAGTTGAGTCGTTTGGTGAGGTTGGGATTTTGGCGAAGTGAAGTGCTTATCTCACTGAAATAAGCACTTCAGTAAACCCAGCATCGAAATTAGAGTGGTTTGGTGAAGTTTAGATTTTGGTCTTCTGAAGTGCTTATCTCACTGAAATAAGCACTTCAGTGAACACAGCATCGAAAGTTGAGATGTTTAGATTTTGATCTTCTGAAGTGCTTATCTACTGAAATAAGCACTTCAGTGAACCCAGCATTGAACGTTGGGTGTTTTGGTGAAGTTTAGATTTTGGTCTTCTGAAGTGCTTATCTCACTGCAATAATCACTTCAGTGAACCCAGCATCGAAATTTGAGTGGTTTGGTGAAGTTTAGATTTTGGTCTTCTGAAGTGCTTATCTCACTGAAATAAGCACTTCAGTGAACCCAGCATCGAAAGTTGAGTGGTTTTGAGATGTTGAGATTTTGTTCTTCTGAAGTGCTTATCTGACTGAAAGAAGCATTTCAGTGAACCCAGCATTGAAAGTTGGGTGGTTTGGTGAAGTTTAGATTTTGGTCTTCTGAAGTGCTTATCTCACTGAAATAAGCACTTCAGTGATCCCAGCATCGAAAGTTGAGTGTTTTGGGGAAGTTAAGATTTTAGTTTTCTGAAGTGCTTATCTGACTGAAATAAGCATTTGTGTAAATCCTGGATCGAAAGTTGGGTGGTTTGGTGAAGTTGAGATTTTGGCCTTCTGATGTGCTTATCTGACTGAAAGAAGCATTTCAGTGAATTCAGTATCAAAAGTTGAGTCGTTTAGTGATGTTTAGATTTTGGCCTTCTGAAGTGCTTATCTCACTGAAATAAGCACTTCAGTGAACCCAGCATCGAAATTTGAGTGGTTTGGTGAAGTTGAGATTTTGGTCTTCTGAAGTGCTTATCTCACTGAAATAAGCACTTCAGTGCACCCAGCTTCGTTTATTGAGTGGCTTTGAGATGTTGAGATTTTGTTCTTCTGAAGTGCTTATCTCACTGAAATAAGCACTTCAGTGATCCCAGCATCGAAAGTTGAGTGGTTTGGTGAAGTTAAGATTTTAGTCTTCTGAAGTGCTTATCTCACTGAAATAAGCAATTCAGTGGAACCAGCATCAAAAGTTGAGTCGTTTGGTGAGGTTGGGATTTTGGCATTCTGAAATGCTTATCTCACTGAAATAAGCACTGCAGTGAGCCCAGCATCGAAAGTTGAGTGGTTTTGTGAAGTTGAGTTTTTGCTCTTCTGAAGTGCATATCTCACTGAAATAAGCACTTCAGTGATCCCAGCATCGAAAGTTGAGTGGTTTGGTGAAGTTTAGATTTTTGTCTTCTGAAGTGCTTAACTCACTGAAATTAGCCTTTGGGTATATCCTGGATCGAAAGTTGGGTGGTTTGGTGAAGTTTAGATTTTGGCCTTCTGAAGTGCTTATCTCACTGAAATAAGCAATTCAGTGGAACCAGCATCAAAAGTTGAGTCGCTTGGTGAGGTTGGGATTTTGGCGTATTGAAGTACTTATCTCACTGAAATAAGCACTTCAGTGAACACAGCATCGAAAGTTGAGTGGTTTTGAGATGTTTAGATTTTGATCGTCTGAAGTGCTTATCTCACTGAAATTAGCACTTCAGTGAACCCAGCATTGAAAGTTGGGTGTTTTGGTGAAGTTTAGATTTTGGTCTTCTGAAGTGCTTATCTCACTGCAATTAAAACTTCAGTGAACCCAGCATTGAAAGTTGGGTGGTTTGGTGAAGTTTAGATTTTGGTCTTCTGAAGTGCTTATCTAACTGAAATAAGCTTTTGGGTAAATCCAGTATCGAAAGTTGGCTGGTTTTGTGAAGTTGAGATTTCGGCCTTCTGATGTGCATATCTGACTGAAAGAAGCATTTCAGTGAAACCAGTATCAAAAGTTGAGTCGTTTGGTGAGGTTGGGATTTTGGCATTCTGAAGTGCTTATCTCACTGAAATAAGCACTTCAGTGATCCCAGCATCGAAAGTTGAGTGTTTTGGTGAAGTTAAGATTTTAGTCTTCTGAAGTGCTTATCTCACTGAAATAAGCATTTGTGTAAATCCTGGATCGAAAGTTGGGTGGTTTGGTGAAGTTGAGATTTTGGCCTTCTGATGTGCTTATCTGACTGAAAGAAGCATTTCAGTGAATTCAGTATCAAAAGTTGAGTCGTTTAGTGATGTTTAGATTTTGGCCTTCTGAAGTGCTTATCTCACTAAAATAAGCACTTTAGTGAACCCAGCATCGAAATTTGAGTGGTTTGGTGATGTTGAGATTTTGGTCTTCTGAAGTGCTTATCTCACTGAAATAAGCACTTCAGTGAACCCAGCATCGAAAGTTGAGTGGTTTTGAGATGTTGAGATTTTGTTCTTCTGAAGTGCTTATCTGACTGAAAGAAGCATTTCAGTGAACCCAGCATTGAAAGTTGGGTGGTTTGGTGAAGTTTAGATTTTGGTCTTCTGAAGTGCTTATCTCACTGAAATAAGCATTTGGGTAAATCCAGTATCGAAAGTTGGCTGGTTTTGTGAAGTTGAGATTTTGGCCTTCTGAAGTGCTTATCTGACTGAAAGAAGCATTTCAGTGAAACCAGTATCAAAAGTTGAGTCGTTTGGTGAGATTGGGATTTTGGCATTCTGAAGTGCTTATCTCACTGAAATAAGCACTGCAGTGAGCCCAGCATCGAAAGTTGTGTGTTTTTGTGAAGTTGAGTTTTTGCTCTTCTGAAGTGCTTATCTCACTGAAATAAGCACTTCAGTGAACCCAGCATCGAAAGTTGAGTGGTTTGGTGAAGTTTAGATTTTGTTCTTCTGAAGTGCTTATCTCACTGAAATAAGCACTTCAGTGATCCCAGCATCGAAAGTTGAGTGTTTTGGGGAAGTTAAGATTTTAGTTTTCTGAAGTGCTTATCTGACTGAAATAAGCATTTGTGTAAATCCTGGATCGAAAGTTGGGTGGTTTGGTGAAGTTGAGATTTTGGCCTTCTGATGTGCTTATCTGACTGAAAGAAGCATTTCAGTGAATTCAGTATCAAAAGTTGAGTCGTTTAGTGATGTTTAGATTTTGGCCTTCTGAAGTGCTTATCTCACTGAAATAAGCACTTCAGTGAACCCAGCATCGAAATTTGAGTGGTTTGGTGAAGTTGAGATTTTGGTCTTCTGAAGTGCTTATCTCACTGAAATAAGCACTTCAGTGCACCCAGCTTCGAAAGTTGAGTGGTTTCGAGATGTTGAGATTTTGTTCTTCTGAAGTGCTTATCTCACTGAAATAAGCACTTCAGTGATCCCAGCATCGAAAGTTGAGTGGTTTGGTGAAGTTAAGATTTTAGTCTTCTGAAGTGCTTATCTCACTGAAATAAGCAATTCAGTGGAACCAGCATCAAAAGTTGAGTCGTTTGGTGAGGTTGGGATTTTGGCGAAGTGAAGTGCTTATCTCACTGAAATAAGCACTTCAGTAAACCCAGCATCGAAATTAGAGTGGTTTGGTGAAGTTTAGATTTTGGTCTTCTGAAGTGCTTATCTCACTGAAATAAGCACTTCAGTGAACACAGCATCGAAAGTTGAGATGTTTAGATTTTGATCTTCTGAAGTGCTTATCTACTGAAATAAGCACTTCAGTGAACCCTGCATTGAAAGTTGGGTGTTTTGGTGAAGTTTAGACTTTGGTCTTCTGAAGTGCTTATCTCACTGCAATAATCACTTCAGTGAACCCAGCATCGAAATTTGAGTGGTTTGGTGAAGTTTAGATTTTGGTCTTCTGAAGTGCTTATCTCACTGAAATAAGCACTTCAGTGAACCCAGCATCGAAAGTTGAGTGGTTTTGAGATGTTGAGATTTTGTTCTTCTGAAGTGCTTATCTGACTGAAAGAAGCATTTCAGTGAACCCAGCATTGAAAGTTGGGTGGTTTGGTGAAGTTTAGATTTTGGTCTTCTGAAGTGCTTATCTCACTGAAATAAGCACTTCAGTGATCCCAGCATCGAAAGTTGAGTGTTTTGGGGAAGTTAAGATTTTAGTTTTCTGAAGTGCTTATCTGACTGAAATAAGCATTTGTGTAAATCCTGGATCGAAAGTTGGGTGGTTTGGTGAAGTTGAGATTTTGGCCTTCTGATGTGCTTATCTGACTGAAAGAAGCATTTCAGTGAATTCAGTATCAAAAGTTGAGTCGTTTAGTGATGTTTAGATTTTGGCCTTCTGAAGTGCTTATCTCACTGAAATAAGCACTTCAGTGAACCCAGCATCGAAATTTGAGTGGTTTGGTGAAGTTGAGATTTTGGTCTTCTGAAGTGCTTATCTCACTGAAATAAGCACTTCAGTGCACCCAGCTTCGAAAGTTGAGTGGCTTTGAGATGTTGAGATTTTGTTCTTCTGAAGTGCTTATCTCACTGAAATAAGCACTTCAGTGATCCCAGCATCGAAAGTTGAGTGGTTTGGTGAAGTTAAGATTTTAGTCTTCTGAAGTGCTTATCTCACTGAAATAAGCAATTCAGTGGAACCAGCATCATAAGTTGAGTCGTTTGGTGAGGTTGGGAATTTGGCGAAGTGAAGTGCTTATCTCAATGAAATAAGCACTTCAGTAAACCCAGCATCGAAATTTGAGTGGTTTGGTGAAGTTTAGATTTTGGTCTTCTGAAGTGCTTATCTCACTGAAATAAGCACTTCAGTGAACCCAGCATCGAAATTTGAGTGGTTTGGTGATGTTGTGATTTTGGTCTTCTGAAGTGCTTATCTGACTGAAAGAAGCAATTCAGTGAAACCAGTATCAAAAGTTGAGTCGTTTGGTGAGGTTGGGATTTTGGCATTCTGAAATGCTTATCTCACTGAAATAAGCACTGCAGTGAGCCCAGCATCGAAAGTTGAGTGGTTTTGTGAAGTTGAGTTTTTGCTCTTCTGAAGTGCTTATCTCACTGAAATAAGCACTTCAGTGATCCCAGCATCGAAAGTTGAGTGGTTTGGTGAAGTTTAGATTTTTGTCTTCTGAAGTGCTTAACTCACTGAAATTAGCCTTTGGGTATATCCTGGATCGAAAGTTGGGTGGTTTGGTGAAGGTTAGATTTTGGCCTTCTGAAGTGCTTATCTCACTGAAATAAGCAATTCAGTGGAACCAGCATCAAAAGTTGAGTCGCTTGGTGAGGTTGGGATTTTGGCGTATTGAAGTACTTATCTCACTGAAATAAGCACTTCAGTGAACCCAGCATCGAAATTTGAGTGGTTTGGTGAAGTTGAGATTTTGGTCTTCTGAAGTGCTTATCTCACTGAAATAAGCACTTCAGTGCACCCAGCTTCGAAAGTTGAGTGGTTTCGAGATGTTGAGATTTTGTTCTTCTGAAGTGCTTATCTCACTGAAATAAGCACTTCAGTGATCCCAGCATCGAAAGTTGAGTGGTTTGGTGAAGTTAAGATTTTAGTCTTCTGAAGTGCTTATCTCACTGAAATAAGCAATTCAGTGGAACCAGCATCATAAGTTGAGTCGTTTGGTGAGGTTGGGAATTTGGCGAAGTGAAGTGCTTATCTCAATGAAATAAGCACTTCAGTAAACCCAGCATCGAAATTTGAGTGGTTTGGTGAAGTTTAGATTTTGGTCTTCTGAAGTGCTTATCTCACTGAAATAAGCACTTCAGTGAACCCAGCATCGAAATTTGAGTGGTTTGGTGATGTTGTGATTTTGGTCTTCTGAAGTGCTTATCTGACTGAAAGAAGCAATTCAGTGAAACCAGTATCAAAAGTTGAGTCGTTTGGTGAGGTTGGGATTTTGGCATTCTGAAATGCTTATCTCACTGAAATAAGCACTGCAGTGAGCCCAGCATCGAAAGTTGAGTGGTTTTGTGAAGTTGAGTTTTTGCTCTTCTGAAGTGCTTATCTCACTGAAATAAGCACTTCAGTGATCCCAGCATCGAAAGTTGAGTGGTTTGGTGAAGTTTAGATTTTTGTCTTCTGAAGTGCTTAACTCACTGAAATTAGCCTTTGGGTATATCCTGGATCGAAAGTTGGGTGGTTTGGTGAAGGTTAGATTTTGGCCTTCTGAAGTGCTTATCTCACTGAAATAAGCAATTCAGTGGAACCAGCATCAAAAGTTGAGTCGCTTGGTGAGGTTGGGATTTTGGCGTATTGAAGTACTTATCTCACTGAAATAAGCACTTCAGTGAACACAGCATCGAAAGTTGAGTGTTTTTGAGATGTTTAGATTTTGATCGTCTGAAGTGCTTATCTCACTGAAGTTAGCACTTCAGTGAACCCTGCATTGAAAGTTGGGTGTTTTGGTGAAGTTTAGATTTTGGTCTTCTGAAGTGCTTATCTCACTGAAATTAGCACTTCAGTGAACCCTGCATTGAAAGTTGGGTGTTTTGGTGAAGTTTAGATTTTGGTCTTCTGAAGTGCTTATCTCACTGAAATAAGCACTTCAGTGATCCCAGCATCGAAAGTTGAGTGTTTTGGGGAAGTTAAGATTTTAGTTTTCTGAAGTGCTTATCTGACTGAAATAAGCATTTGTGTAAATCCTGGATCGAAAGTTGGGTGGTTTGGTGAAGTTGAGATTTTGGCCTTCTGATGTGCTTATCTGACTGAAAGAAGCATTTCAGTGAATTCAGTATCAAAAGTTGAGTCGTTTAGTGATGTTTAGATTTTGGCCTACTGAAGTGCTTATCTCACTGAAATAAGCACTTCAGTGAACCCAGCATCGAAATTTGAGTGGTTTGGTGAAGTTGAGATTTTGGTCTTCTGAAGTGCTTATCTCACTGAAATAAGCACTTCAGTGAACCCAGCATCGAAATTTGAGTGGTTTGGTGATGTTGTGATTTTGGTCTTCTGAAGTGCTTATCTCACTGAAATAAGCAATTCAGTGGAACCAGCATCAAAAGTTGAGTCGTTTGGTGAGGTTGGGATTTTGGCATTCTGAAGTGCTTATCTCACTGAAATAAGCACTTCAGTGAACCCAGCATCGAAATTTGAGTGGTTTGGTGATGTTGTGATTTTGGTCTTCTGATGTGCTTATCTGACTGAAAGAAGCATTTCAGTGAAACCAGTATCAAAAGTTGAGTCGTTTGGTGAGGTTGGGATTTTGGCATTCTGAAATGCTTATCTCACTGAAATAAGCACTGCAGTGAGCCCAGCATCGAAAGTTGAGTGGTTTGTTGAAGTTTAGATTTTTGTCTTCTGAAGTGCTTAACTCACTGAAATTAGCCTTTGGGTATATCCTGGATCGAAAGTTGGGTGGTTTGGTGAAGTTTAGATTTTGGCCTTCTGAAGTGCTTATCTCACTGAAATAAGCAATTCAGTGGAACCAGCATCAAAAGTTGAGTCGCTTGGTGAGGTTGGGATTTTGGCGTATTGAAGTACTTATCTCACTGAAATAAGCACTTCAGTGAACACAGCATCGAAAGTTGAGTGGTTTTGAGATGTTTAGATTTTGATCTTCTGAAGTGCTTATCTCACTGAAATTAGCACTTCAGTGAACCCAGCATTGAAAGTTGGGTGTTTTGGTGAAGTTTAGATTTTTGTCTTCTGAAGTGCTTATCTCACAGCAATTAAAACTTCAGTGAACCCAGCATTGAAAGTTGGGTTGTTTGGTGAAGTTTAGATTTTGGTCTTCTGAAGTGCTTATCTAACTGAAATAAGCTTTTGGGTAAATCCAGTATCGAAACTTGGCTGGTTTTGTGAAGTTGAGATTTTGGCCTTCTGAATTGCTTATCTGACTGAAAGAAGCATTTCAGTGAAACCAGTATCAAAAGTTGAGTCGTTTGGTGAGGTTGGGATTTTGGCATTCTGAAGTGCTTATCTCACTGCAATAAGCACTTCAGTGATCCCAGCATCGAAAGTTGAGTGTTTTGGTGAAGTTAAGATTTTAGTCTTCTGAAGTGCTTATCTCACTGAAATAAGCATTTGTGTAAATCCTGGATCGAAAGTTGGGTGGTTTGGTGAAGTTGAGATTTTGGCCTTCTGATGTGCTTATCTGACTGAAAGAAGCATTTCAGTGAATTCAGTATCAAAAGTTGAGTCGTTTAGTGATGTTTAGATTTTGGCCTTCTGAAGTACTTATCTCACTAAAATAAGCACTTTAGTGAACCCAGCATCGAAATTTGAGTGGTTTGGTGATGTTGAGATTTTGGTCTTCTGAAGTGCTTATCTCACTGAAATAAGCAATTCAGTGGAACCAGCATCATAAGTTGAGTCGTTTGGTGAGGTTGGGATTTTGGCGAAGTGAAGTGCTTATCTCAATGAAATAAGCACTTCAGTAAACCCAGCATCGAAATTTGAGTGGTTTGGTGAAGTTTAGATTTTGGTCTTCTGAAGTGCTTATCTCACTGAAATAAGCACTTCAGTGAACCCAGCATCGAAATTTGAGTGGTTTGGTGATGTTGTGATTTTGGTCTTCTGAAGTGCTTATCTGACTGAAAGAAGCAATTCAGTGAAACCAGTATCAAAAGTTGAGTCGTTTGGTGAGGTTGGGATTTTGGCATTCTGAAATGCTTATCTCACTGAAATAAGCACTGCAGTGAGCCCAGCATCGAAAGTTGAGTGGTTTTGTGAAGTTGAGTTTTTGCTCTTCTGAAGTGCTTATCTCACTGAAATAAGCACTTCAGTGATCCCAGCATCGAAAGTTGAGTGGTTTGGTGAAGTTTAGATTTTTGTCTTCTGAAGTGCTTAACTCACTGAAATTAGCCTTTGGGTATATCCTGGATCGAAAGTTGGGTGGTTTGGTGAAGTTTAGATTTTGGCCTTCTGAAGTGCTTATCTCACTGAAATAAGCAATTCAGTGGAACCAGCATCAAAAGTTGAGTCGCTTGGTGAGGTTGGGATTTTGGCGTATTGAAGTACTTATCTCACTGAAATAAGCACTTCAGTGAACACAGCATCGAAAGTTGAGTGGTTTTGAGATGTTTAGATTTTGATCGTCTGAAGTGCTTATCTCACTGAAATTAGCACTTCAGTGAACCCTGCATTGAAAGTTGGGTGTTTTGGTGAAGTTTAGATTTTGGTCTTCTGAAGTGCTTATCTCACTGAAATTAGCACTTCAGTGAACCCTGCATTGAAAGTTGGGTGTTTTGGTGAAGTTTAGATTTTGGTCTTCTGAAGTGCTTATCTCACTGAAATAAGCACTTCAGTGATCCCAGCATCGAAAGTTGAGTGTTTTGGGGAAGTTAAGATTTTAGTTTTCTGAAGTGCTTATCTGACTGAAATAAGCATTTGTGTAAATCCTGGATCGAAAGTTGGGTGGTTTGGTGAAGTTGAGATTTTGGCCTTCTGATGTGCTTATCTGACTGAAAGAAGCATTTCAGTGAATTCAGTATCAAAAGTTGAGTCGTTTAGTGATGTTTAGATTTTGGCCTACTGAAGTGCTTATCTCACTGAAATAAGCACTTCAGTGAACCCAGCATCGAAATTTGAGTGGTTTGGTGAAGTTGAGATTTTGGTCTTCTGAAGTGCTTATCTCACTGAAATAAGCACTTCAGTGAACCCAGCATCGAAATTTGAGTGGTTTGGTGATGTTGTGATTTTGGTCTTCTGAAGTGCTTATCTCACTGAAATAAGCAATTCAGTGGAACCAGCATCAAAAGTTGAGTCGTTTGGTGAGGTTGGGATTTTGGCATTCTGAAGTGCTTATCTCACTGAAATAAGCACTTCAGTGAACCCAGCATCGAAATTTGAGTGGTTTGGTGATGTTGTGATTTTGGTCTTCTGATGTGCTTATCTGACTGAAAGAAGCATTTCAGTGAAACCAGTATCAAAAGTTGAGTCGTTTGGTGAGGTTGGGATTTTGGCATTCTGAAATGCTTATCTCACTGAAATAAGCACTGCAGTGAGCCCAGCATCGAAAGTTGAGTGGTTTGTTGAAGTTTAGATTTTTGTCTTCTGAAGTGCTTAACTCACTGAAATTAGCCTTTGGGTATATCCTGGATCGAAAGTTGGGTGGTTTGGTGAAGTTTAGATTTTGGCCTTCTGAAGTGCTTATCTCACTGAAATAAGCAATTCAGTGGAACCAGCATCAAAAGTTGAGTCGCTTGGTGAGGTTGGGATTTTGGCGTATTGAAGTACTTATCTCACTGAAATAAGCACTTCAGTGAACACAGCATCGAAAGTTGAGTGGTTTTGAGATGTTTAGATTTTGATCTTCTGAAGTGCTTATCTCACTGAAATTAGCACTTCAGTGAACCCAGCATTGAAAGTTGGGTGTTTTGGTGAAGTTTAGATTTTGGTCTTCTGAAGTGCTTATCTCACTGCAATTAAAACTTCAGTGAACCCAGCATTGAAAGTTGGGTGGTTTGCTGAAGTTTAGATTTTGGTCTTCTGAAGTGCTTATCTAACTGAAATAAGCTTTTGGGTAAATCCAGTATCGAAAGTTGGCTGGTTTTGTGAAGTTGAGATTTTGGCCTTCTGAATTGCTTATCTGACTGAAAGAAGAATTTCAGTGAAACCAGTATCAAAAGTTGAGTCGTTTGGTGAGGTTGGGATTTTGGCATTCTGAAGTGCTTATCTCACTGAAATAAGCACTTCAGTGATCCCAGCATCGAAAGTTGAGTGTTTTGGTGAAGTTAAGATTTTAGTCTTCTGAAGTGCTTATCTCACTGAAATAAGCATTTGTGTAAATCCTGGATCGAAAGTTGGGTGGTTTGGTGAAGTTGAGATTTTGGCCTTCTGATGTGCTTATCTGACTGAAAGAAGCATTTCAGTGAATTCAGTATCAAAAGTTGAGTCGTTTAGTGATGTTTAGATTTTGGCCTTCTGAAGTGCTTATCTCACTAAAATAAGCACTTTAGTGAACCCAGCATCGAAATTTGAGTGGTTTGGTGATGTTGAGATTTTGGTCTTCTGAAGTGCTTATCTCACTGAAATAAGCACTTCAGTGAACCCAGCATCGAAAGTTGAGTGGTTTTGAGATGTTGAGATTTTGTTCTTCTGAAGTGCTTATCTGACTGAAAGAAGCATTTCAGTGAACCCAGCATTGAAAGTTGGGTGGTTTGGTGAAGTTTAGATTTTGGTCTTCTGAAGTGCTTATCTCACTGAAATAAGCATTTGGGTAAATCCAGTATCGAAAGTTGGCTGGTTTTGTGAAGTTGAGATTTTGGCCTTCTGAAGTGCTTATCTGACTGAAAGAAGCATTTCAGTGAAACCAGTATCAAAAGTTGAGTCGTTTGGTGAGATTGGGATTTTGGCATTCTGAAGTGCTTATCTCACTGAAATAAGCACTGCAGTGAGCCCAGCATCGAAAGTTGTGTGTTTTTGTGAAGTTGAGTTTTTGCTCTTCTGAAGTGCTTATCTCACTGAAATAAGCACTTCAGTGAACCCAGCATCGAAAGTTGAGTGGTTTGGTGAAGTTTAGATTTTGATCTTCTGAAGTGCTTATCTCACTGAAATAAGCACTTCAGTGATCCCAGCATCGAAAGTTGAGTGTTTTGGGGAAGTTAAGATTTTAGTTTTCTGAAGTGCTTATCTGACTGAAATAAGCATTTGTGTAAATCCTGGATCGAAAGTTGGGTGGTTTGGTGAAGTTGAGATTTTGGCCTTCTGATGTGCTTATCTGACTGAAAGAAGCATTTCAGTGAATTCAGTATCAAAAGTTGAGTCGTTTAGTGATGTTTAGATTTTGGCCTTCTGAAGTGCTTATCTCACTGAAATAAGCACTTCAGTGAACCCAGCATCGAAATTTGAGTGGTTTGGTGAAGTTGAGATTTTGGTCTTCTGAAGTGCTTATCTCACTGAAATAAGCACTTCAGTGCACCCAGCTTCGAAAGTTGAGTGGTTTCGAGATGTTGAGATTTTGTTCTTCTGAAGTGCTTATCTCACTGAAATGAGCACTTCAGTGATCCCAGCATCGAAAGTTGAGTGGTTTGGTGAAGTTAAGATTTTAGTCTTCTGAAGTGCTTATCTCACTGAAATAAGCAATTCAGTGGAACCAGCATCAAAAGTTGAGTCGTTTGGTGAGGTTGGGATTTTGGCGAAGTGAAGTGCTTATCTCACTGAAATAAGCACTTCAGTAAACCCAGCATCGAAATTAGAGTGGTTTGGTGAAGTTTAGATTTTGGTCTTCTGAAGTGCTTATCTCACTGAAATAAGCACTTCAGTGAACACAGCATCGAAAGTTGAGATGTTTAGATTTTGATCTTCTGAAGTGCTTATCTACTGAAATAAGCACTTCAGTGAACCCAGCATTGAAAGTTGGGTGTTTTGGTGAAGTTTAGATTTTGGTCTTCTGAAGTGCTTATCTCACTGCAATAATCACTTCAGTGAACCCAGCATCGAAATTTGAGTGGTTTGGTGAAGTTTAGATTTTGGTCTTCTGAAGTGCTTATCTCACTGAAATAAGCACTTCAGTGAACCCAGCATCGAAAGTTGAGTGGTTTTGAGATGTTGAGATTTTGTTCTTCTGAAGTGCTTATCTGACTGAAAGAAGCATTTCAGTGAACCCAGCATTGAAAGTTGGGTGGTTTGGTGAAGTTTAGATTTTGGTCTTCTGAAGTGCTTATCTCACTGAAATAAGCACTTCAGTGATCCCAGCATCGAAAGTTGAGTGTTTTGGGGAAGTTAAGATTTTAGTTTTCTGAAGTGCTTATCTGACTGAAATAAGCATTTGTGTAAATCCTGGATCGAAAGTTGGGTGGTTTGGTGAAGTTGAGATTTTGGCCTTCTGATGTGCTTATCTGACAGAAAGAAGCATTTCAGTGAATTCAGTATCAAAAGTTGAGTCGTTTAGTGATGTTTAGATTTTGGCCTTCTGAAGTGCTTATCTCACTGAAATAAGCACTTCAGTGAACCCAGCATCGAAATTTGAGTGGTTTGGTGAAGTTGAGATTTTGGTCTTCTGAAGTGCTTATCTCACTGAAATAAGCACTTCAGTGCACCCAGCTTCGAAAGTTGAGTGGCTTTGAGATGTTGAGATTTTGTTCTTCTGAAGTGCTTATCTCACTGAAATAAGCACTTCAGTGATCCCAGCATCGAAAGTTGAGTGGTTTGGTGAAGTCAAGATTTTAGTCTTCTGAAGTGCTTATCTCACTGAAATAAGCAATTCAGTGGAACCAGCATCATAAGTTGAGTCGTTTGGTGAGGTTGGGAATTTGGCGAAGTGAAGTGCTTATCTCAATGAAATAAGCACTTCAGTAAACCCAGCATCGAAATTTGAGTGGTTTGGTGAAGTTTAGATTTTGGTCTTCTGAAGTGCTTATCTCACTGAAATAAGCACTTCAGTGAACCCAGCATCGAAATTTGAGTGGTTTGGTGATGTTGTGATTTTGGTCTTCTGAAGTGCTTATCTGACTGAAAGAAGCAATTCAGTGAAACCAGTATCAAAAGTTGAGTCGTTTGGTGAGGTTGGGATTTTGGCATTCTGAAATGCTTATCTCACTGAAATAAGCACTGCAGTGAGCCCAGCATCGAAAGTTGAGTGGTTTTGTGAAGTTGAGTTTTTGCTCTTCTGAAGTGCTTATCTCACTGAAATAAGCACTTCAGTGATCCCAGCATCGAAAGTTGAGTGGTTTGGTGAAGTTTAGATTTTTGTCTTCTGAAGTGCTTAACTCACTGAAATTAGCCTTTGGGTATATCCTGGATCGAAAGTTGGGTGGTTTGGTGAAGGTTAGATTTTGGCCTTCTGAAGTGCTTATCTCACTGAAATAAGCAATTCAGTGGAACCAGCATCAAAAGTTGAGTCGCTTGGTGAGGTTGGGATTTTGGCGTATTGAAGTACTTATCTCACTGAAATAAGCACTTCAGTGAACACAGCATCGAAAGTTGAGTGGTTTTGAGATGTTTAGATTTTGATCGTCTGAAGTGCTTATCTCACTGAAATTAGCACTTCAGTGAACCCTGCATTGAAAGTTGGGTGTTTTGGTGAAGTTTAGATTTTGGTCTTCTGAAGTGCTTATCTCACTGAAATTAGCACTTCAGTGAACCCTGCATTGAAAGTTGGGTGTTTTGGTGAAGTTTAGATTTTGGTCTTCTGAAGTGCTTATCTCACTGAAATAAGCACTTCAGTGATCCCAGCATCGAAAGTTGAGTGTTTTGGGGAAGTTAAGATTTTAGTTTTCTGAAGTGCTTATCTGACTGAAATAAGCATTTGTGTAAATCCTGGATCGAAAGTTGGGTGGTTTGGTGAAGTTGAGATTTTGGCCTTCTGATGTGCTTATCTGACTGAAAGAAGCATTTCAGTGAATTCAGTATCAAAAGTTGAGTCGTTTAGTGATGTTTAGATTTTGGCCTACTGAAGTGCTTATCTCACTGAAATAAGCACTTCAGTGAACCCAGCATCGAAATTTGAGTGGTTTGGTGAAGTTGAGATTTTGGTCTTCTGAAGTGCTTATCTCACTGAAATAAGCACTTCAGTGAACCCAGCATCGAAATTTGAGTGGTTTGGTGATGTTGTGATTTTGGTCTTCTGAAGTGCTTATCTCACTGAAATAAGCAATTCAGTGGAACCAGCATCAAAAGTTGAGTCGTTTGGTGAGGTTGGGATTTTGGCATTCTGAAGTGCTTATCTCACTGAAATAAGCACTTCAGTGAACCCAGCATCGAAATTTGAGTGGTTTGGTGATGTTGTGATTTTGGTCTTCTGATGTGCTTATCTGACTGAAAGAAGCATTTCAGTGAAACCAGTATCAAAAGTTGAGTCGTTTGGTGAGGTTGGGATTTTGGCATTCTGAAATGCTTATCTCACTGAAATAAGCACTGCAGTGAGCCCAGCATCGAAAGTTGAGTGGTTTGTTGAAGTTTAGATTTTTGTCTTCTGAAGTGCTTAACTCACTGAAATTAGCCTTTGGGTATATCCTGGATCGAAAGTTGGGTGGTTTGGTGAAGTTTAGATTTTGGCCTTCTGAAGTGCTTATCTCACTGAAATAAGCAATTCAGTGGAACCAGCATCAAAAGTTGAGTCGCTTGGTGAGGTTGGGATTTTGGCGTATTGAAGTACTTATCTCACTGAAATAAGCACTTCAGTGAACACAGCATCGAAAGTTGAGTGGTTTTGAGATGTTTAGATTTTGATCTTCTGAAGTGCTTATCTCACTGAAATTAGCACTTCAGTGAACCCAGCATTGAAAGTTGGGTGTTTTGGTGAAGTTTAGATTTTGGTCTTCTGAAGTGCTTATGTCACTGCAATTAAAACTTCAGTGAACCCAGCATTGAAAGTTGGGTGGTTTGGTGAAGTTTAGATTTTGGTCTTCTGAAGTGCTTATCTAACTGAAATAAGCTTTTGGGTAAATCCAGTATCGAAAGTTGGCTGGTTTTGTGAAGTTGAGATTTTGGCCTTCTGAATTGCTTATCTGACTGAAAGAAGCATTTCAGTGAAACCAGTATCAAAAGTTGAGTCGTTTGGTGAGATTGGGATTTTGGCATTCTGAAGTGCTTATCTCACTGAAATAAGCACTGCAGTGAGCCCAGCATCGAAAGTTGTGTGTTTTTGTGAAGTTGAGTTTTTGCTCTTCTGAAGTGCTTATCTCACTGAAATAAGCACTTCAGTGAACCCAGCATCGAAAGTTGAGTGGTTTGGTGAAGTTTAGATTTTGTTCTTCTGAAGTGCTTATCTCACTGAAATAAGCACTTCAGTGATCCCAGCATCGAAAGTTGAGTGTTTTGGGGAAGTTAAGATTTTAGTTTTCTGAAGTGCTTATCTGACTGAAATAAGCATTTGTGTAAATCCTGGATCGAAAGTTGGGTGGTTTGGTGAAGTTGAGATTTTGGCCTTCTGATGTGCTTATCTGACTGAAAGAAGCATTTCAGTGAATTCAGTATCAAAAGTTGAGTCGTTTAGTGATGTTTAGATTTTGGCCTTCTGAAGTGCTTATCTCACTAAAATAAGCACTTTAGTGAACCCAGCATCGAAATTTGAGTGGTTTGGTGATGTTGAGATTTTGGTCTTCTGAAGTGCTTATCTCACTGAAATAAGCACTTCAGTGAACCCAGCATCGAAAGTTGAGTGGTTTTGAGATGTTGAGATTTTGTTCTTCTGAAGTGCTTATCTGACTGAAAGAAGCATTTCAGTGAACCCAGCATTGAAAGTTGGGTGGTTTGGTGAAGTTTAGATTTTGGTCTTCTGAAGTGCTTATCTCACTGAAATAAGCATTTGGGTAAATCCAGTATCGAAAGTTGGCTGGTTTTGTGAAGTTGAGATTTTGGCCTTCTGAAGTGCTTATCTGACTGAAAGAAGCATTTCAGTGAAACCAGTATCAAAAGTTGAGTCGTTTGGTGAGATTGGGATTTTGGCATTCTGAAGTGCTTATCTCACTGAAATAAGCACTGCAGTGAGCCCAGCATCGAAAGTTGTGTGTTTTTGTGAAGTTGAGTTTTTGCTCTTCTGAAGTGCTTATCTCACTGAAATAAGCACTTCAGTGAACCCAGCATCGAAAGTTGAGTGGTTTGGTGAAGTTTAGATTTTGTTCTTCTGAAGTGCTTATCTCACTGAAATAAGCACTTCAGTGATCCCAGCATCGAAAGTTGAGTGTTTTGGGGAAGTTAAGATTTTAGTTTTCTGAAGTGCTTATCTGACTGAAATAAGCATTTGTGTAAATCCTGGATCGAAAGTTGGGTGGTTTGGTGAAGTTGAGATTTTGGCCTTCTGATGTGCTTATCTGACTGAAAGAAGCATTTCAGTGAATTCAGTATCAAAAGTTGAGTCGTTTAGTGATGTTTAGATTTTGGCCTTCTGAAGTGCTTATCTCACTGAAATAAGCACTTCAGTGAACCCAGCATCGAAATTTGAGTGGTTTGGTGAAGTTGAGATTTTGGTCTTTGAAGTGCTTATCTCACTGAAATAAGCACTTCAGTGCACCCAGCTTCGAAAGTTGAGTGGTTTCGAGATGTTGAGATTTTGTTCTTCTGAAGTGCTTATCTCACTGAAATAAGCACTTCAGTGATCCCAGCATCGAAAGTTGAGTGGTTTGGTGAAGTTAAGATTTTAGTCTTCTGAAGTGCTTATCTCACTGAAATAAGCAATTCAGTGGAACCAGCATCAAAAGTTGAGTCGTTTGGTGAGGTTGGGATTTTGGCGAAGTGAAGTGCTTATCTCACTGAAATAAGCACTTCAGTAAACCCAGCATCGAAATTAGAGTGGTTTGGTGAAGTTTAGATTTTGGTCTTCTGAAGTGCTTATCTCACTGAAATAAGCACTTCAGTGAACACAGCATCGAAAGTTGAGATGTTTAGATTTTGATCTTCTGAAGTGCTTATCTACTGAAATAAGCACTTCAGTGAACCCAGCATTGAAAGTTGGGTGTTTTGGTGAAGTTTAGATTTTGGTCTTCTGAAGTGCTTATCTCACTGCAATAATCACTTCAGTGAACCCAGCATCGAAATTTGAGTGGTTTGGTGAAGTTTAGATTTTGGTCTTCTGAAGTGCTTATCTCACTGAAATAAGCACTTCAGTGAACCCAGCATCGAAAGTTGAGTGGTTTTGAGATGTTG
The DNA here is from genome assembly GCF_030684315.1 of Stegostoma tigrinum. NCBI lineage: Eukaryota > Metazoa > Chordata > Chondrichthyes > Orectolobiformes > Stegostomatidae > Stegostoma > Stegostoma tigrinum. The sequence goes on along the minus strand of NW_026728133.1, from coordinate 224,737 downwards.
AGATTTTGTTCTTCTGAAGTGCTTATCTGACTGAAAGAAGCATTTCAGTGAACCCAGCATTGAAAGTTGGGTGGTTTGGTGAAGTTTAGATTTTGGTCTTCTGAAGTGCTTATCTCACTGAAATAAGCACTTCAGTGATCCCAGCATCGAAAGTTGAGTGTTTTGGGGAAGTTAAGATTTTAGTTTTCTGAAGTGCTTATCTGACTGAAATAAGCACTTCAGTGAACCCAGCATCGAAATTTGAGTGGTTTGGTGATGTTGAGATTTTGGTCTTCTGAAGTGCTTATCTCACTAAAGTAAGCACTTCAGTGAACCCAGCATCGAAAGTTGAGTGGTTTTGAGATGTTGAGATTTTGTTCTTCTGAAGTGCTTATCTGACTGAAAGAAGCATTTCAGTGAACCCAGCATTGAAAGTTGGGGGGTTTGGTGAAGTTTAGATTTTGGTCTTCTGAAGTGCTTATCTCACTGAAATAAGCACTTCAGTGATCCCAGCATCGAAAGTTGAGTGGTTTGGTGAAGTTAAGATTTTGTTCTTCTGAAGTGCTTATCTCACTGAAATAAGCATTTTTGTAAATCCTGGATCGAAAGTTGTGTGGTTTGGTGAAGTTGAGATTTTGGCCTTCTGATGTGCTTATCTGACTGAAAGAAGCATTTCAGTGAAATCAGTATCAAAAGTTGAGTCGTTTAGTGATGTTTAGATTTTGGCCTTCTGAAGTGCTTATCTCACTGAAATAAGCAATTCAGTGGAACCAGGATCAAATGTTGAGTCGTTTGGTGAGGTTGGGATTTTGGCATTCTGAAGTGCTTATCTCACTGAAATAAGCACTTCAGTGAACCCAGCATCGAAATTTGAGTGGTTTGGTGATGTTGTGATTTTGGTCTTCTGATGTGCTTATCTGACTGAAAGAAGCATTTCAGTGAAACCAGTATCAAAAGTTGAGTCGTTTGGTGAGGTTGGGATTTTGGCATTCTGAAATGCTTATCTCACTGAAATAAGCACTGCAGTGAGCCCAGCATCGAAAGTTGAGTGGTTTGTTGAAGTTTAGATTTTTGTCTTCTGAAGTGCTTAACTCACTGAAATTAGCCTTTGGGTATATCCTGGATCGAAAGTTGGGTGGTTTGGTGAAGTTTAGATTTTGGCCTTCTGAAGTGCTTATCTCACTGAAATAAGCAATTCAGTGGAACCAGCATCAAAAGTTGAGTCGCTTGGTGAGGTTGGGATTTTGGCGTATTGAAGTACTTATCTCACTGAAATAAGCACTTCAGTGAACACAGCATCGAAAGTTGAGTGGTTTTGAGATGTTTAGATTTTGATCTTCTGAAGTGCTTATCTCACTGAAATTAGCACTTCAGTGAACCCAGCATTGAAAGTTGGGTGTTTTGGTGAAGTTTAGATTTTGGTCTTCTGAAGTGCTTATCTCACTGCAATTAAAACTTCAGTGAACCCAGCATTGAAAGTTGGGTGGTTTGGTGAAGTTTAGATTTTGGTCTTCTGAAGTGCTTATCTAACTGAAATAAGCTTTTGGGTAAATCCAGTATCGAAAGTTGGCTGGTTTTGTGAAGTTGAGATTTTGGCCTTCTGAATTGCTTATCTGACTGAAAGAAGCATTTCAGTGAAACCAGTATCAAAAGTTGAGTCGTTTGGTGAGGTTGGGATTTTGGCATTCTGAAGTGCTTATCTCACTGAAATAAGCACTTCAGTGATCCCAGCATCGAAAGTTGAGTGTTTTGGTGAAGTTAAGATTTTAGTCTTCTGAAGTGCTTATCTCACTGAAATAAGCATTTGTGTAAATCCTGGATCGAAAGTTGGGTGGTTTGGTGAAGTTGAGATTTTGGCCTTCTGATGTGCTTATCTGACTGAAAGAAGCATTTCAGTGAATTCAGTATCAACAGTTGAGTCGTTTAGTGATGTTTAGATTTTGGCCTTCTGAAGTGCTTATCTCACTGAAATAAGCACTTCAGTGAACCCAGCATCGAAATTTGAGTGGTTTGGTGATGTTGAGATTTTGGTCTTCTGAAGTGCTTATCTCACTGAAATAAGCACTTCAGTGCACCCAGCTTCGAAAGTTGAGTGGTTTTGAGATGTTGAGATTTTGTTCTTCTGAAGTGCTTATCTCACTGAAATAAGCACTTCAGTGATCCCAGCATCGAAAGTTTAGTGGTTTGGTGAAGTAAAGATTTTGGTCTTCTGAAGTGCTTATCTCACTGAAATAAGCATTTGTGTAAATCCTGGATCGAAAGTTGGGTGGTTTGATGAAGTTGAGATTTTGGCCTTCTGAAGTGCTTATCTGACTGAAAGAAGCATTTCAGTGAAACCAGTATCAAAAGTTGAGTCGTTTGGTGAGGTTGGGATTTTGGCATTCTGAAATGCTTACCTCACTGAAATAAGCACTGCAGTGAGCCCAGCATCGAAAGTTGAGTGGTTTGGTGAAGTTTAGATTTTTTTCTTCTGAAGTGCTTATCTCACTGAAATTAGCCTTTGGGTATATCCTGGATCGAAAGTTGGGTGGTTTGGTGAAGTTTAGATTTTGGCCTTCTGAAGTGCTTATCTCACTGTAATAAGCAATTCAGTGGAACCAGCATCAAAAGTTGAGTCGCTGGGTGAGGTTGGGATTTTTGCGTATTGAAGTACTTATCTCACTGAAATAAGCACTTCAGTGAACCCAGCATTGAACGTTGGGTGGTTTGGTGAAGTAGAGATTTTGTTCTTCTGAAGTGCTTATCTCACTGAAATAAGCACTTCAGTGAACCCAGCATCGAAATTTGAGTGGTTTGGTGATGTTGAGATTTTGGTCTTCTGAAGTGCTTATCTCACTGAAATAAGCACTTCAGTGAAACCAGCATCGAAATTTGAGTGGCTTTGAGATGTTGAGATTTTGTTCTTCTGAAGTGCTTATCTGACTGAAAGAAGCATTTCAGTGAACCCAGCATTGAAAGTTGCGTGGTTTGGTGAAGTTTAGATTTTGGTCTTCTGAAGTGCTTATCTCACTGAAATAAGCACTTCAGTGATCCCAGCATCGAAAGATGAGTGGTTTGGTGAAGTTAAGATTTAAGTCTTCTGAAGTGCTTATCTCACTGAAATAAGCACTTCAGTGCACCCAGCATCGAAAGTTGAGTGGTTTTGCGATGTTGAGATTTTGTTCTTCTGAAGTGCTTATCTCACTGAAATAAGCACTTCAGTGATCCCAGCATCGATTATTGAATGGTTTGGTGAAGTAAAGATTTTGGTCTTCTGAAGTGCTTATCTCACTGAAATAAGCATTTGTGTAAATCCTGGATCGAAAGTTGGGTGGTTTGATGAAGTTGAGATTTTGGTCTTCTGATGTGCTTATCTGACTGAAAGAAGCATTTCAGTGAAATCAGCATCAAAAGTTGAGTCGATTGGTGATGTTTAGATTTTGGTCTTCTGAAGTGCTTATCTCACTGAAATTAGCCTTTGGGTATATCCTGGATCGAAAGTTGGGTGGTTTGGTGAAGTTGAGATTTTGTCCTTCTGAAGTGCTTATCTCACTGAAATAAGCAATTCAGTGGAACCAGCATCAAAAGTTGAGTCGCTTGGTGAGGTTGGGATTTTGGCGTATTGAAGTACTTATCTCACTGAAATAAGCACTTCAGTGAACCCAGCATTGAACGTTGGGTGGTTTGGTGAAGTAGAGATTTTGGTCTTCTGAAGTGCTTATCTCACTGAAATAAGCACTTCAGTGAACCCAGCATCGAAATTTGAGTGGTTTGGTGATGTTGAGATTTTGGTCTTCTGAAGTGCTTATCTCACTGAAATAAGCACTTCAGTGAACCCAGCATCGAAAGTTGAGTGGTTTTGAGATGTTGAGATTTTGTTCTTCTGAAGTGCTTATCTGACTGAAAGAAGGATTTCAGTGAACCCAGCATTGAAAGTTGGGTGGTTTGGTGAAGTTTAGATTTTGGTCTTCTGAAGTACTTACCTCACTGAAATAAGCACTTCAGTGATCCCAGCATCGAAAGTTGATTGGTTTGGTGAAGTTAAGATTTTAGTCTTCTGAAGTGCTTATCTCACTGAAATAAGCATTTGTGTAAATCCTGGATCGAAAGTTGGGTGGTTTGGTGAAGTTGAGATTTTGGCCTTCTGATGTGCTTATCTGACTGAAAGAAGCATTTCAGTGAAATCAGTATCAAAAGTTGAGTCGTTTAGTGATGTTTAGATTTGGGCCTTCTGAAGTGCATATCTCACTGAAATAAGCAATTCAGTGGAACCAGCATCAAAAGTTGAGTCGTTTGGTGAGGTTGGGATTTTGGCATTCTGAAGTGCTTATCTCACTGAAATAAGCACTTCAGTGAGCCCAGCATCGAAATTTGAGTGGTTTTGTGATGTTGAGATTTTGGTCTTCTGAAGTGCTTATCTCACTGAAATAAGCACTTCAGTGCACCCAGCATCGAAAGTTGAGTGGTTTTGCGATGTTGAGATTTTGTTCTTCTGAAGTGCTTATCTCACTGAAATAAGCACTTCAGTGATCCCAGCATCGATAGTTGAATGGTTTGGTGAAGTAAAGATTTTGGTCTTCTGAAGTGCTTATCTCACTGAAATAAGCATTTGTGTAAATCCTGGATCGAAAGTTGGGTGGTTTGGTGAAGTTGAGATTTTGGCCTTCTGATGTGCTTATCTGACTGAAAGAAGCATTTCAATGAAATCAGCATCAAAAGTTGAGTCGATTAGTGATGTTTAGATTTTGGCCTTCTGAAGTGCTAATCTCACTGAAATAAGCAATTCAGTGGAACCAGCATTGAAAGTTGAGTGGTTTGGTGAAGTTTAGATTTTGGTCTTCTGAAGTGCTTATCTCAATGAAATAAGCACTTCAGTGAACCCAGCATCGAAATTTGAGTGGTTTAGTGATGTTGAGATTTTGGTCTTCTGAAGTGCTTATCTCACTGAAATAAGCACTTCAGTGAACCCAGCATTGAAAGTTGGGTGGCTTGGTGAAGTTTAGATTTTGGTCTTCTGAAGTGCTTATCTCACTGAAATAAGCACTTCAGTGAACACAGCATCGAAAGTTGAGTGGTTTTGAGATGTTTAGATTTTGATCTTCTGAAGTGCTTATCTCACTGCAATAAGCACTTCAGTGAACCCAGCATTGAAAGTTGGGTGGTTTGGTGAAGTTTAGATTTTGGTCTTCTGAAGTGCTTATCTCACTGAAATAAGCATTTGGGTAAATCCAGTCTCGAAAGTTGGCTGGTTTTGTGAAGTGGAGATTTTGGCCTTCTGAAGTGCTTATCTGACTGAAAGAAGCATTTCAGTGAAACCAGTATCAAAAGTTGAGTCGTTTGGTGAGGTTGGGATTTTGGCATTCTGAAGTGCTTATCTCACTGAAATAAGCACTGCAGTGAGCCCAGCATCGAAAGTTGAGTGGTTTGGTGAAATGGAGATTTTGGCCTTCTGATGTGCTTATCTGACTGAAAGAAGCATTTCAGTGAAACCAGGATCAAAAGTTGAGTCGTTTGGTGAGGTTGGGATTTTGGCATTCTGAAGTGCTTATCTCAATGAAATAAGCACTGCAGTGAGCCCAGCATCGAAAGTTGAGTGGTTTTGTGAAGTTGAGATTTTGGTCTTCTGAAGTGCTTATCTCACTGAAATAAGCACTGCAGTGAACCCAGCATCGAAATTTGAGTGGTTTCGTGATGTTGAGATTTAGGTCTTCTGAAGTTCTTATCTCACTGAAATGAGCATTTGGGTAAATCCAGTATCGAAAGTTGGCTGGTTTTGTGAAGTTGCGATTTTGGCCTTCCGAAGTGCTTATCTGACTGAAAGAAGCATTTCAGTGAAACCAGTGTCAAAAGTTGTGTCGTTTGGTGAGGTTGGGATTTTGGCATTCTGAAGTACTTATCTGACTGAATTAAGCACTGCAGTGAGCCCAGCATCGAAAGTTGAGTGGTTTGGTGAACATTAGATTTTGGTCTTCTGAAGTGCTTATCTGACTGAAAGAAGCATTTCAGTGAAACCAGTATCAAAAGTTGAGTCGTTTGGTGAGGTTGGGATTTTGGCATTCTGAAGTGCTAATCTCACTGAAATAAGCACTGCAGTGAGCCCAGCATCGAAAGTTGAGTGGTTTTGTGAAGTTGAGTTTTTGGTCTTCTGAAGTGCTTATCTCACTGAAATAAGCACTTCAGTGAACCCAGCATTGAAAGTTGGGTGGTTTTTTGAAGTTTAGATTTTGGTCTTCTGAAGTGCTTATCTCACTGAAATAAGCATTTCAGTGAACACAGCATCGAAATTTGAGTGGTTTGGTGATGTTGAGATTTTGGTCTTCTGAAGTGCTTGTCTCACTGAAATAAGCATTTGGGTAAATCCAGGATCGAAACTTGGGTGGTTTGGTGAAGTTGAGATTTTGTCCTTCTGATGTGCATATCTGACTGAATGAAGCATTTCAGTGAAACCAGTATCTAAAGTTGAGTCGTTTGGTGAGGTTGGGATTTTGGCATTCTGAAGTGCTTATCTCACTAAAATAAGCACTGCAGTGAGCCCAGCATCGAAAGTTGAGTGGTTTTGTGATGTTGAGATTTTGGTCTTCTGAAGTGCTTATCTCACTGAAATAAGCACTTCAGTGCACACAGCATCGGAAGTTGAGTGGTTTGGTGATGTTGAGATTTTGGTCTTCTGAAGTGCTTGTCTCACTGAAATAAGCATTTGGGAAAGTCCAGGATCGAAAGTTGGGTGGTTTGGTGAGGTTGAGATTTTTGCCTTCTGATGTGCATATCTGACTCAAAGAAGCATTTCAGTGAAACCAGCATCAAAAGTTGAGTCGTTTGTTGAGGTTGAGATTTTGGCCTTCTGAAGTGCATATCTCACTCAAATAAGCATTTGGGTAAATCCAGGAAAGAAAGTTGGGTGGTTTACTGAAGTTGAGATTTGGGCCAATTGAAGTGCTTATCTGACTGAAAGAAGCATTTCAGTGAAACCAGCATCAAAAGTTGAGTCGTTTGTGAGGTTGGGATTTTGACATTCTGAAGTGCTTATCTCGCTGAAATGAGCACTTCAGTGAGCACAGCATCGAAAGGTGAGTGGTTTGGTGAAGTTTAGAATTTTGTCTTCTGAAGTGCTTATCTCACTGAAATAAGCATTTGTGTAAATCCAGGCTGGAAAGTTGGGTGGTTTGTTGAAGTTGAGATTTTGGCCTTCTGATGTGCATATCTGACTGAAAGAAGCATTTCAGTGAAACCAGCATCAAAAGTTGAGTCGTTTTTTGAGGTTGGGATTTTGGCTTTCTGAAGTGCTTATCTCGCTGAAATAAGCACTGCAGTGCGCTCAGAATCGAAAGTTGAGTGGTTTTGTGAACTTGGGATTTTGGCATTCTTCAGTGCTTATCTCGCTGAAATAAGCACTGCAGTGAGCCCAGCATCGTAAGATGAGTGGTTTTGTGAAGGTGAGGTTTTGGCCATCTGAAATGCTTATCTCAATGAAATAAGCAATTCAGTGAAACCAGCATCAAAACTTGAGTCGTTTGGTGAGGTTGGGATTTTGGCATTCTGAAGTGCTTATCTCTCTGAAATAAGCTCTTCAGTGAACAAGGCATCATAAGTTTTGTGGTTTGGTGAAGTTGGGATTTTGGACTTCTGAAGTGCTTATCTCACTGAAATAAGCACTTCAGTGAATCCAACATCGAAAGTTGAGTGGTTTGGTGATGTTTAGATTTTGGTCTTCTGATGTGCTTATCTCACTGAAATAAGTATTTCGGTAAATCCAGGATCGAAAGTTGGGTGGTTTTGTGAAGTTGAGAATTTGGCCTTCTGATTTGCTTATCTGACTGAAAGAAGCTTTTCAGTGAAACCAGCATCAAAAGTTGAGTCGTTTGGTGAGGTTGAGATTTTGGCATTCTAAAGTGCTTATCTCGCTGAAATAAGCACTGCAGTGAGCCCAGCATCGAAAGTTGAGTGGTTTTGTGAAGTTGAGATTTTGGCCTTCTGAAGTGCTTATCTCACTGAAATAAGCAATTCAGTGAAACCAGCATCAAATGTTGAGTGGTTGGGTGAAGTTGAGATTTTGGTGTTCTGAAGTGCTTATCTCACTGAAATAAGTATTTGGGTAAATCCAGGATCGAAAGTTGGTTGGTTTTGTGAAGTTGAGATTTTGGCTTTTTGAAGTGGTTATCTGACTGAAAGAAGCATTTCAGTGAAACCAGGATCAAAAGTTGAGTCGTTTGGTGAGGTTGGGATTTTGGCATTCTGAAGTGCTTATCTCGCTGAAATAAGCACTGCAGTGAGCCCAACATCGAAAGTTGAGTGGTTTTCTGAAGTTGAGATTTTGGCCTTCTGAAGTGCTTATCTCACTGAAATAAGCACTTCAGTGAACACAGCATCGAAAGTTGAGTGATTTGGTGATGTTGAGATTTTGGTCTTCTGAAGTGCTTGTCTCACTGAAATAAGCATTTGAGTAAATCCAGGATCGAAAGTTGAGTGGTTTTCTGAAGTTGAGATTTTGGCCTTCTGAAGTGCTTATCTCTCTGAAATAAGCACTGCAGTGAGCCCAGCTTCGAAAGTAGAGTGGTTTTGTGAAGTTGAGATTTTGGCTTTCTGAAGTGCTTATCTCACTGAAATCAGCACTTCAGTGAACCCAGCATCGAAAGTTGAGTGGTTGGTGAAGATTAGATTTTGGTCTTCTGAAGTGCTTAACTCACTGAAATAAGCATTTGAGTAAATCCAGAATCGAAAGTTGGCTGAGATAATGGGAACTGCAGATGCTGGAGTTTTTGGTCTTCTGAAGTGCTTATCTCACTGAAATAAGCACTTCAGTGAACCCAGCATCGAAATTTGTGTGGTTTTGTGATGTTGAGATTTTGGTCTTCTGAAGTGCTTATCTCACTGAAATAAGCACTTCATTGAACCCAGCATTGAAAGTTGGGTGGTTTGGTGAAGTTTAGATTTTGGTCTTCTGAAGTGCTTATCTCACTGAAATAAGCACTTCAGTGAACCCAGCATTGAAAGTTGGGTGGTTTTTTGAAGTTTAGATTTTGGTCTTCTGAAGTGCTTATCTCACTGAAATAAGCATTTCAGTGAACACAGAATCGAAAGTTGTATGGTTTGGTGATGTTGAGATTTTGGTCTTCTGAAGTGCTTGTCTCAATGAAATAAGCATTTGGGTAAATCCAGGATCGAAAGTTGCGTGGTTTGGTGAAGTTGAGATTTTGGCCTTCTGATGCGCATATCTGACTGAAAGAAGCATTTCAGTGAAACCAGTATCAAAAGTTGAGTCGTTTGGTGAGGTTGGGATTTTGGAATTCTGAAGTGCTTATCTCAATGAAATAAGCACTGCAGTGAGACCGCCATCGAAAGTTGAGTGGTTTTGTGAAGTTGAGATTTTGGTCTTCTGAAGTGCTTATCTCACTGAAATAAGCACTGCAGTGAACCCAGCATCGAAATTTGAGTGGTTTTGTGATGTTGAGATTTAGGTCTTCTGAAGTTCTTATCTCACTGAAATGAGCATTTGGGTAAATCCAGTATCGAAAGTTGGCTGGTTTTGTGAAGTTGCGATTTTGGCCTACTGAAGTGCTTATCTGACTGAAAGAAGCATTTCAGTGAAACCAGTGTCAAAAGTTGTGTCGTTTGGTGAGGTTGGGATTTTGGCATTCTGAAGTACTTATCTGACTGAATTAAGCACTGCAGTGAGCCCAGCATCGAAAGTTGAGTGGTTTGGTGAACATTAGATTTTGGTCTTCGGAAGTGCTTATCTGACTGAAAGAAGCATTTCAGTGAAACCAGTATCAAAAGTTGAGTCGTTTGGTGAGGTTGGGATTTTGGCATTCTGAAGTGCTTATCTCACTGAAATAAGCACTGCAGTGAGCCCAGCATCGAAAGTTGAGTGGTTTTGTGAAGTTGAGTTTTTGGTCTTCTGAAGTGCTTATCTCACTGAAATAAGCACTTCAGTGAACCCAGCATTGAAAGTTGGGTGGTTTTTTGAAGTTTAGATTTTGGTCTTCTGAAGTGCTTATCTCACTGAAATAAGCATTTCAGTGAACACAGCATCGAAATTTGAGTGGTTTGGTGATGTTGAGATTTTGGTCTTCTGATGTGCATATCTGACTGAAAGAAGCATTTCAGTGAAACCAGTATTAAAAGTTGAGTCGTTTGGTGAGGTTGGGATTTTGGCATTCTGAAGTGCTTATCTCACTGAATTAAGCACTGCAGTGAGCCCAGCATCGAAAGTTGAGTGGTTTTGTGAAGTTGAGTTTTTGGTCTTCTGAAGTGCTTATCTCACTGAAATAAGCACTTCAGTGAACCCAGCATCGAAATTTGAGTGGTTTTGTGATGTTGAGATTTTGGTCTTCTGAAGTGCTTATCTCACTGAAATAATCACTTCAGTGAACCCAGCATTGAAAGTTGGGTGGTTTTTTGAAGTTTAGATTTTGGTCTTCTGAAGTGCTTATCTCACTGAAATAAGCATTTCAGTGAACACAGCATCGAAAGTTGAGTGGTTTGGTGATGTTGAGATTTTGGTCTTCTGAAGTGCTTGTCTCACTGAAATAAGCATTTGGGTAAATCCAGGATCGAAACTTGGGTGGTTTGGTGAAGTTGAGATTTTGTCCTTCTGATGTGCATATCTGACTGAATGAAGCATTTCAGTGAAACCAGTATCTAAAGTTGAGTCGTTTGGTGAGGTTGGGATTTTGGCATTCTGAAGTGCTTATCTCACTGAAATAAGCACTGCAGTGAAACCAGCATTGAACGTTGGGTGGTTTGGTGAAGTTTAGATTTTGGTCTTCTAAAGTGCTTATCTCACTGAAATAAGCACTTCAGTGCACACAGCATCGAAAGTTGAGTGGTTTGGTGATGTTGAGATTTTGGTCTTCTGAAGTGCTTGTCTCACTGAAATAAGCATTTGGGTAAATCCAGGATCGAAAGTTGGGTGGTTTACTGAAGTTGAGATTTGGGCCAATTGAAGTGCTTATCTGACTGAAAGAAGCATTTCAGTGAAACCAGCATCAAAAGTTGAGTCGTTTGTGAGGTTGGGATTTTGACATTCTGAAGTGCTTATCTCACTGAAATGAGCACTTCAGTGAGCACAGCATCGAAAGTTGAGTGGTTTGGTGAAGTTTAGAATTTTGCCTTCTGAAGTGCTTATCTCACTGAAATAAGCATTTGTGTAAATCCAGGCTGGAAAGTTGGGTGGTTTGTTGAAGTTGAGATTTTGGCCTTCTGATGTGCATATCTGACTGAAAGAAGCATTTCAGTGAAACCAGCATCAAAAGTTGAGTCGTTTTTTGAGGTTGGAATTTTGGCTTTCTGAAGTGCTTATCTCGCTGAAATAAGCACTGCAGTGAGCTCAGAATCGAAAGTTGAGTGGTTTTGTGAACTTGGGATTTTGGCATTCTTCAGTGCTTATCTCGCTGAAATAAGCACTGCAGTGAGCCCAGCATCGTAAGATGAGTGGTTTTGTGGAGGTGAGGTTTTGGCCATCTGAAATGCTTATCTCAATGAAATAAGCAATTCAGTGAAACCAGCATCAAAAGTTGAGTCGTTTGGTGAGGTTGGGATTTTGGCATTCTGAAGTGCTTATCTCTCTGAAATAAGCTCTTCAGTGAACAAGGCATCATAAGTTTTGTGGTTTGGTGAAGTTGAGATTTTGGACTTCTGAAGTGCTTATCTCACTGAAATAAGCACTTCAGTGAATCCAACATCGAAAGTTGAGTGGTTTGGTGATGTTTAGATTTTGGTCTTCTGATGTGCTTATCGCACTGAAATAAGCATTTGTGTAAATCCTGGATCGAAAGTTGGGTGGTTTGATGAAGTTGAGATTTTGGCCTTCTGAAGTGCTTATCTGACTGAAAGTAGCATTTCAGTGAAATCAGCATCAAAAGTTGAGTCGAATGGTGAAGTTTAGGTTTTGGCCTTCTGAAGTGCTTATCTCGCTGAAATAAGCAATTCAGTGGAACCAGCATCAAAAGTTGAGTGGCTTGGTGAGGTTGGGATTTTGGCGTATTGAAGTACTTATCTCACTGAAATAAGCACTTCAGTGAACCCAGCATTGAACGTTGGGTGGTTTGGTGAAGTAGAGATTTTGGTCTTCTGAAGTGCTTATCTCACTGAAATAAGCACTTCAGTGAACCCAGCATCGAAATTTGAGTGGTTTGGTGATGTTGAGATTTTGGTCTTCTGAAGTGCTTATCTCACTGAAATAAGCACTTCAGTGAACCCAGCATCGAAAGTTGAGTGGTTTTGAGATGTTGAGATTTTGTTCTTCTGAAGTGCTTATCTGACTGAAAGAAGGATTTCAGTGAACCCAGCATTGAAAGTTGGGTGGTTTGGTGAAGTTTAGATTTTGGTCTTCTGAAGTACTTATCTCACTGAAATAAGCACTTCAGTGATCCCAGCATCGAAAGTTGATTGGTTTGGTGAAGTTAAGATTTTAGTCTTCTGAAGTGCTTATCTCACTGAAATAAGCATTTGTGTAAATCCTGGATCGAAAGTTGGGTGGTTTGGTGAAGTTGAGATTTTGGCCTTCTGAATGTGCTTATCTGACTGAAAGAAGCATTTCAGTGAAATCAGTATCAAAAGTTGAGTCGTTTAGTGATGTTTAGATTTTGGCCTTCTGAAGTGCTTATCTCACTGAAATAAGCAATTCAGTGGAACCAGCATCAAAAGTTGAGTCGTTTGGTGAGGTTGGGATTTTGGCATTCTGAAGTGCTTATCTCACTGAAATAAGCACTTCAGTGAGCCCAGCATCGAAATTTGAGTGGTTTTGTGATGTTGAGATTTTGGTCTTCTGAAGTGCTTATCTCACTGAAATAAGCACTTCAGTGCACCCAGCATCGAAAGTTGAGTGGTTTTGCGATGTTGAGATTTTGTTCTTCTGAAGTGCTTATCTCACTGAAATAAGCACTTCAGTGATCCCAGCATCGATTACTGAATGGTTTGGTGAAGTAAAGATTTTGGTCTTCTGAAGTGCTTATCTCACTGAAATAAGCATTTGTGTAAAGCCTGGATCGAAAGTTGGGTGGTTTGATGAAGTTGAGATTTTGGTCTTCTGATGTGCTTATCTGACTGAAAGAAGCATTTCAGTGAAATCAGCATCAAAAGTTGAGTCGATTAGTGATGTTTAGATTTTGGTCTTCTGAAGTGCTTATCTCACTGAAATTAGCCTTTGGGTATATCCTGGATCGAAAGTTGGGTGGTTTGGTGAAGTTTAGATTTTGGCCTTCTGAAGTGCTTATCTCACTGAAATAAGCAATTCAGTGGAACCAGCATCAAAAGTTGAGTCGCTTGGTGAGGTTGGGATTTTGGCGTATTGAAGTACTTCTCTCACTGAAATAAGCACTTCAGTGAACCCAGCATTGAACGTTGGGTGGTTTGGTGAAGTAGAGATTTTGGTCTTCTGAAGTGCTTATCTCACTGAAATAAGCACTTCAGTGAACCCAGCATCGAAATTTGAGTGGTTTGGTGATGTTGAGATTTTGGTCTTCTGAAGTGCTTATCTCACTGAAATAAGCACTTCAGTGAACCCAGCATCGAAATTTGAGTGGTTTTGAGATGTTGAGATTTTGTTCTTCTGAAGTGCTTATCTGACTGAAAGAAGGATTTCAGTGAACCCAGCATTGAAAGTTGGGTGGTTTGGTGAAGTTTAGATTTTGGTCTTCTGAAGTACTTATCTCACTGAAATAAGCACTTCAGTGATCCCAGCATCGAAAGTTGAGTGGTTTAGTGATGTTGAGATTTTGGTCTTCTGAAGTGCTTATCTCACTGAAATAAGCACTTCAGTGAACCCAGCATTGAAAGTTGGGTGGCTTGGTGAAGTTTAGATTTTGGTCTTCTGAAGTGCTTATCTCACTGAAATAAGCACTTCAGTGAACACAGCATCGAAAGTTGAGTGGTTTTGAGATGTTTAGATTTTGATCTTCTGAAGTGCTTATCTCACTGCAATAAGCACTTCAGTGAACCCAGCATTGAAAGTTGGGTGGTTTGGTGAAGTTTAGATTTTGGTCTTCTGAAGTGCTTATCTCACTGAAATAAGCATTTGGGTAAATCCAGTATCGAAAGTTGGCTGGTTTTGTGAAGTGGAGATTTTGGCCTTCTGAAGTGCTTATCTGACTGAAAGAAGCATTTCAGTGAAACCAGTATCAAAAGTTGAGTCGTTTGGTGAGGTTGGGATTTTGGCATTCTGAAGTGCTTTTCTCACTGAAATAAGCACTGCAGTGAGCCCAGCATCGAAAGTTGAGTGGTTTGGTGAATTGGAGATTTTGGCCTTCTGATCTGCATATCTGACTGAAAGAAGCATTTCAGTGAAACCAGTATCAAAAGTTGAGTCGTTTGGTGAGGTTGGGATTTTGGCATTCTGAAGTGCTTATCTCAATGAAATAAGCACTGCAGTGAGCCCAGCATCGAAAGTTGAGTGGTTTTGTGAAGTTGAGATTTTGGTCTTCTGAAGTGCTTATCTCACTGAAATGAGCATTTGGGTAAATCCAGTATCGAAAGTTGGGTGGTTTTTTGAAGTTTAGATTTTGGTCTTCTGAAGTGCTTATCTCACTGCAATAAGCACTTCAGTGAACCCAGCATTGAAAGTTGGGTGGTTTGGTGAAGTTTAGATTTTGGTCTTCTGAAGTGCTTATCTCACTGAAATAAGCATTTGGGTAAATCCAGTATCGAAAGTTGGCTGGTTTTGTGAAGTTGCGATTTTGGCCTTCTGAAGTGCTTATCTGACTGAAAGAAGCATTTCAGTGAAACCAGTGTCAAAAGTTGAGTCGTTTGGTGAGGTTGGGATTTTGGCATTCTGAAGTGCTTATCTCACTGAAATAAGCACTTCAGTGATCCCAGCATCGAAAGTTGAGTGTTTTGGTGAAGTTAAGATTTTAGTCTTCTGAAGTGCTTATCTCACTGAAATAAGCATTTGTGTAAATCCTGGATCGAAAGTTGGGTGGTTTGGTGAAGTTGAGATTTTGGCCTTCTGATGTGCTTATCTGACTGAAAGAAGCATTTCAGTGAATTCAGTATCAACAGTTGAGTCGTTTAGTGATGTTTAGATTTTGGCCTTCTGAAGTGCTTATCTCACTGAAATAAGCACTTCAGTGAACCCAGCATCGAAATTTGAGTGGTTTGGTGATGTTGAGATTTTGGTCTTCTGAAGTGCTTATCTCACTGAAATAAGCACTTCAGTGCACCCAGCTTCGAAAGTTGAGTGGTTTTGAGATGTTGAGATTTTGTTCTTCTGAAGTGCTTATCTCACTGAAATAAGCACTTCAGTGATCCCAGCATCGAAAGTTTAGTGGTTTGGTGAAGTAAAGATTTTGGTCTTCTGAAGTGCTTATCTCACTGAAATAAGCATTTGTGTAAATCCTGGATCGAAAGTTGGGTGGTTTGATGAAGTTGAGATTTTGGCCTTCTGAAGTGCTTATCTGACTGAAAGAAGCATTTCAGTGAAACCAGTATCAAAAGTTGAGTCGTTTGGTGAGGTTGGGATTTTGGCATTCTGAAATGCTTACCTCACTGAAATAAGCACTGCAGTGAGCCCAGCATCGAAAGTTGAGTGGTTTGGTGAAGTTTAGATTTTTTTCTTCTGAAGTGCTTATCTCACTGAAATTAGCCTTTGGGTATATCCTGGATCGAAAGTTGGGTGGTTTGGTGAAGTTTAGATTTTGGCCTTCTGAAGTGCTTATCTCACTGTAATAAGCAATTCAGTGGAACCAGCATCAAAAGTTGAGTCGCTGGGTGAGGTTGGGATTTTTGCGTATTGAAGTACTTATCTCACTGAAATAAGCACTTCAGTGAACCCAGCATTGAACGTTGGGTGGTTTGGTGAAGTAGAGATTTTGTTCTTCTGAAGTGCTTATCTCACTGAAATAAGCACTTCAGTGAACCCAGCATCGAAATTTGAGTGGTTTGGTGATGTTGAGATTTTGGTCTTCTGAAGTGCTTATCTCACTGAAATAAGCACTTCAGTGAAACCAGCATCGAAATTTGAGTGGCTTTGAGATGTTGAGATTTTGTTCTTCTGAAGTGCTTATCTGACTGAAAGAAGCATTTCAGTGAACCCAGCATTGAAAGTTGCGTGGTTTGGTGAAGTTTAGATTTTGGTCTTCTGAAGTGCTTATCTCACTGAAATAAGCACTTCAGTGATCCCAGCATCGAAAGATGAGTGGTTTGGTGAAGTTAAGATTTAAGTCTTCTGAAGTGCTTATCTCACTGAAATAAGCACTTCAGTGCACCCAGCATCGAAAGTTGAGTGGTTTTGCGATGTTGAGATTTTGTTCTTCTGAAGTGCTTATCTCACTGAAATAAGCACTTCAGTGATCCCAGCATCGATTATTGAATGGTTTGGTGAAGTAAAGATTTTGGTCTTCTGAAGTGCTTATCTCACTGAAATAAGCATTTGTGTAAATCCTGGATCGAAAGTTGGGTGGTTTGATGAAGTTGAGATTTTGGTCTTCTGATGTGCTTATCTGACTGAAAGAAGCATTTCAGTGAAATCAGCATCAAAAGTTGAGTCGATTGGTGATGTTTAGATTTTGGTCTTCTGAAGTGCTTATCTCACTGAAATTAGCCTTTGGGTATATCCTGGATCGAAAGTTGGGTGGTTTGGTGAAGTTGAGATTTTGTCCTTCTGAAGTGCTTATCTCACTGAAATAAGCAATTCAGTGGAACCAGCATCAAAAGTTGAGTCGCTTGGTGAGGTTGGGATTTTGGCGTATTGAAGTACTTATCTCACTGAAATAAGCACTTCAGTGAACCCAGCATTGAACGTTGGGTGGTTTGGTGAAGTAGAGATTTTGGTCTTCTGAAGTGCTTATCTCACTGAAATAAGCACTTCAGTGAACCCAGCATCGAAATTTGAGTGGTTTGGTGATGTTGAGATTTTGGTCTTCTGAAGTGCTTATCTCACTGAAATAAGCACTTCAGTGAACCCAGCATCGAAAGTTGAGTGGTTTTGAGATGTTGAGATTTTGTTCTTCTGAAGTGCTTATCTGACTGAAAGAAGGATTTCAGTGAACCCAGCATTGAAAGTTGGGTGGTTTGGTGAAGTTTAGATTTTGGTCTTCTGAAGTACTTACCTCACTGAAATAAGCACTTCAGTGATCCCAGCATCGAAAGTTGATTGGTTTGGTGAAGTTAAGATTTTAGTCTTCTGAAGTGCTTATCTCACTGAAATAAGCATTTGTGTAAATCCTGGATCGAAAGTTGGGTGGTTTGGTGAAGTTGAGATTTTGGCCTTCTGATGTGCTTATCTGACTGAAAGAAGCATTTCAGTGAAATCAGTATCAAAAGTTGAGTCGTTTAGTGATGTTTAGATTTGGGCCTTCTGAAGTGCATATCTCACTGAAATAAGCAATTCAGTGGAACCAGCATCAAAAGTTGAGTCGTTTGGTGAGGTTGGGATTTTGGCATTCTGAAGTGCTTATCTCACTGAAATAAGCACTTCAGTGAGCCCAGCATCGAAATTTGAGTGGTTTTGTGATGTTGAGATTTTGGTCTTCTGAAGTGCTTATCTCACTGAAATAAGCACTTCAGTGCACCCAGCATCGAAAGTTGAGTGGTTTTGCGATGTTGAGATTTTGTTCTTCTGAAGTGCTTATCTCACTGAAATAAGCACTTCAGTGATCCCAGCATCGATAGTTGAATGGTTTGGTGAAGTAAAGATTTTGGTCTTCTGAAGTGCTTATCTCACTGAAATAAGCATTTGTGTAAATCCTGGATCGAAAGTTGGGTGGTTTGGTGAAGTTGAGATTTTGGCCTTCTGATGTGCTTATCTGACTGAAAGAAGCATTTCAATGAAATCAGCATCAAAAGTTGAGTCGATTAGTGATGTTTAGATTTTGGCCTTCTGAAGTGCTAATCTCACTGAAATAAGCAATTCAGTGGAACCAGCATTGAAAGTTGAGTGGTTTGGTGAAGTTTAGATTTTGGTCTTCTGAAGTGCTTATCTCAATGAAATAAGCACTTCAGTGAACCCAGCATCGAAATTTGAGTGGTTTAGTGATGTTGAGATTTTGGTCTTCTGAAGTGCTT
Source organism: Stegostoma tigrinum (assembly GCF_030684315.1). Taxonomy (NCBI): domain Eukaryota; kingdom Metazoa; phylum Chordata; class Chondrichthyes; order Orectolobiformes; family Stegostomatidae; genus Stegostoma; species Stegostoma tigrinum. The sequence continues at coordinate 206,782 of NW_026728133.1, read as the reverse complement.
ATCTCACTGAAATAAGCACTTCAGTGAACCCAGCATTGAAAGTTGGGTGGCTTGGTGAAGTTTAGATTTTGGTCTTCTGAAGTGCTTATCTCACTGAAATAAGCACTTCAGTGAACACAGCATCGAAAGTTGAGTGGTTTTGAGATGTTTAGATTTTGATCTTCTGAAGTGCTTATCTCACTGCAATAAGCACTTCAGTGAACCCAGCATTGAAAGTTGGGTGGTTTGGTGAAGTTTAGATTTTGGTCTTCTGAAGTGCTTATCTCACTGAAATAAGCATTTGGGTAAATCCAGTCTCGAAAGTTGGCTGGTTTTGTGAAGTGGAGATTTTGGCCTTCTGAAGTGCTTATCTGACTGAAAGAAGCATTTCAGTGAAACCAGTATCAAAAGTTGAGTCGTTTGGTGAGGTTGGGATTTTGGCATTCTGAAGTGCTTATCTCACTGAAATAAGCACTGCAGTGAGCCCAGCATCGAAAGTTGAGTGGTTTGGTGAAATGGAGATTTTGGCCTTCTGATGTGCTTATCTGACTGAAAGAAGCATTTCAGTGAAACCAGGATCAAAAGTTGAGTCGTTTGGTGAGGTTGGGATTTTGGCATTCTGAAGTGCTTATCTCAATGAAATAAGCACTGCAGTGAGCCCAGCATCGAAAGTTGAGTGGTTTTGTGAAGTTGAGATTTTGGTCTTCTGAAGTGCTTATCTCACTGAAATAAGCACTGCAGTGAACCCAGCATCGAAATTTGAGTGGTTTCGTGATGTTGAGATTTAGGTCTTCTGAAGTTCTTATCTCACTGAAATGAGCATTTGGGTAAATCCAGTATCGAAAGTTGGCTGGTTTTGTGAAGTTGCGATTTTGGCCTTCCGAAGTGCTTATCTGACTGAAAGAAGCATTTCAGTGAAACCAGTGTCAAAAGTTGTGTCGTTTGGTGAGGTTGGGATTTTGGCATTCTGAAGTACTTATCTGACTGAATTAAGCACTGCAGTGAGCCCAGCATCGAAAGTTGAGTGGTTTGGTGAACATTAGATTTTGGTCTTCTGAAGTGCTTATCTGACTGAAAGAAGCATTTCAGTGAAACCAGTATCAAAAGTTGAGTCGTTTGGTGAGGTTGGGATTTTGGCATTCTGAAGTGCTAATCTCACTGAAATAAGCACTGCAGTGAGCCCAGCATCGAAAGTTGAGTGGTTTTGTGAAGTTGAGTTTTTGGTCTTCTGAAGTGCTTATCTCACTGAAATAAGCACTTCAGTGAACCCAGCATTGAAAGTTGGGTGGTTTTTTGAAGTTTAGATTTTGGTCTTCTGAAGTGCTTATCTCACTGAAATAAGCATTTCAGTGAACACAGCATCGAAATTTGAGTGGTTTGGTGATGTTGAGATTTTGGTCTTCTGAAGTGCTTGTCTCACTGAAATAAGCATTTGGGTAAATCCAGGATCGAAACTTGGGTGGTTTGGTGAAGTTGAGATTTTGTCCTTCTGATGTGCATATCTGACTGAATGAAGCATTTCAGTGAAACCAGTATCTAAAGTTGAGTCGTTTGGTGAGGTTGGGATTTTGGCATTCTGAAGTGCTTATCTCACTAAAATAAGCACTGCAGTGAGCCCAGCATCGAAAGTTGAGTGGTTTTGTGATGTTGAGATTTTGGTCTTCTGAAGTGCTTATCTCACTGAAATAAGCACTTCAGTGCACACAGCATCGGAAGTTGAGTGGTTTGGTGATGTTGAGATTTTGGTCTTCTGAAGTGCTTGTCTCACTGAAATAAGCATTTGGGAAAGTCCAGGATCGAAAGTTGGGTGGTTTGGTGAGGTTGAGATTTTTGCCTTCTGATGTGCATATCTGACTCAAAGAAGCATTTCAGTGAAACCAGCATCAAAAGTTGAGTCGTTTGTTGAGGTTGAGATTTTGGCCTTCTGAAGTGCATATCTCACTCAAATAAGCATTTGGGTAAATCCAGGAAAGAAAGTTGGGTGGTTTACTGAAGTTGAGATTTGGGCCAATTGAAGTGCTTATCTGACTGAAAGAAGCATTTCAGTGAAACCAGCATCAAAAGTTGAGTCGTTTGTGAGGTTGGGATTTTGACATTCTGAAGTGCTTATCTCGCTGAAATGAGCACTTCAGTGAGCACAGCATCGAAAGGTGAGTGGTTTGGTGAAGTTTAGAATTTTGTCTTCTGAAGTGCTTATCTCACTGAAATAAGCATTTGTGTAAATCCAGGCTGGAAAGTTGGGTGGTTTGTTGAAGTTGAGATTTTGGCCTTCTGATGTGCATATCTGACTGAAAGAAGCATTTCAGTGAAACCAGCATCAAAAGTTGAGTCGTTTTTTGAGGTTGGGATTTTGGCTTTCTGAAGTGCTTATCTCGCTGAAATAAGCACTGCAGTGCGCTCAGAATCGAAAGTTGAGTGGTTTTGTGAACTTGGGATTTTGGCATTCTTCAGTGCTTATCTCGCTGAAATAAGCACTGCAGTGAGCCCAGCATCGTAAGATGAGTGGTTTTGTGAAGGTGAGGTTTTGGCCATCTGAAATGCTTATCTCAATGAAATAAGCAATTCAGTGAAACCAGCATCAAAACTTGAGTCGTTTGGTGAGGTTGGGATTTTGGCATTCTGAAGTGCTTATCTCTCTGAAATAAGCTCTTCAGTGAACAAGGCATCATAAGTTTTGTGGTTTGGTGAAGTTGGGATTTTGGACTTCTGAAGTGCTTATCTCACTGAAATAAGCACTTCAGTGAATCCAACATCGAAAGTTGAGTGGTTTGGTGATGTTTAGATTTTGGTCTTCTGATGTGCTTATCTCACTGAAATAAGTATTTCGGTAAATCCAGGATCGAAAGTTGGGTGGTTTTGTGAAGTTGAGAATTTGGCCTTCTGATTTGCTTATCTGACTGAAAGAAGCTTTTCAGTGAAACCAGCATCAAAAGTTGAGTCGTTTGGTGAGGTTGAGATTTTGGCATTCTAAAGTGCTTATCTCGCTGAAATAAGCACTGCAGTGAGCCCAGCATCGAAAGTTGAGTGGTTTTGTGAAGTTGAGATTTTGGCCTTCTGAAGTGCTTATCTCACTGAAATAAGCAATTCAGTGAAACCAGCATCAAATGTTGAGTGGTTGGGTGAAGTTGAGATTTTGGTGTTCTGAAGTGCTTATCTCACTGAAATAAGTATTTGGGTAAATCCAGGATCGAAAGTTGGTTGGTTTTGTGAAGTTGAGATTTTGGCTTTTTGAAGTGGTTATCTGACTGAAAGAAGCATTTCAGTGAAACCAGGATCAAAAGTTGAGTCGTTTGGTGAGGTTGGGATTTTGGCATTCTGAAGTGCTTATCTCGCTGAAATAAGCACTGCAGTGAGCCCAACATCGAAAGTTGAGTGGTTTTCTGAAGTTGAGATTTTGGCCTTCTGAAGTGCTTATCTCACTGAAATAAGCACTTCAGTGAACACAGCATCGAAAGTTGAGTGATTTGGTGATGTTGAGATTTTGGTCTTCTGAAGTGCTTGTCTCACTGAAATAAGCATTTGAGTAAATCCAGGATCGAAAGTTGAGTGGTTTTCTGAAGTTGAGATTTTGGCCTTCTGAAGTGCTTATCTCTCTGAAATAAGCACTGCAGTGAGCCCAGCTTCGAAAGTAGAGTGGTTTTGTGAAGTTGAGATTTTGGCTTTCTGAAGTGCTTATCTCACTGAAATCAGCACTTCAGTGAACCCAGCATCGAAAGTTGAGTGGTTGGTGAAGATTAGATTTTGGTCTTCTGAAGTGCTTAACTCACTGAAATAAGCATTTGAGTAAATCCAGAATCGAAAGTTGGCTGAGATAATGGGAACTGCAGATGCTGGAGTTTTTGGTCTTCTGAAGTGCTTATCTCACTGAAATAAGCACTTCAGTGAACCCAGCATCGAAATTTGTGTGGTTTTGTGATGTTGAGATTTTGGTCTTCTGAAGTGCTTATCTCACTGAAATAAGCACTTCATTGAACCCAGCATTGAAAGTTGGGTGGTTTGGTGAAGTTTAGATTTTGGTCTTCTGAAGTGCTTATCTCACTGAAATAAGCACTTCAGTGAACCCAGCATTGAAAGTTGGGTGGTTTTTTGAAGTTTAGATTTTGGTCTTCTGAAGTGCTTATCTCACTGAAATAAGCATTTCAGTGAACACAGAATCGAAAGTTGTATGGTTTGGTGATGTTGAGATTTTGGTCTTCTGAAGTGCTTGTCTCAATGAAATAAGCATTTGGGTAAATCCAGGATCGAAAGTTGCGTGGTTTGGTGAAGTTGAGATTTTGGCCTTCTGATGCGCATATCTGACTGAAAGAAGCATTTCAGTGAAACCAGTATCAAAAGTTGAGTCGTTTGGTGAGGTTGGGATTTTGGAATTCTGAAGTGCTTATCTCAATGAAATAAGCACTGCAGTGAGACCGCCATCGAAAGTTGAGTGGTTTTGTGAAGTTGAGATTTTGGTCTTCTGAAGTGCTTATCTCACTGAAATAAGCACTGCAGTGAACCCAGCATCGAAATTTGAGTGGTTTTGTGATGTTGAGATTTAGGTCTTCTGAAGTTCTTATCTCACTGAAATGAGCATTTGGGTAAATCCAGTATCGAAAGTTGGCTGGTTTTGTGAAGTTGCGATTTTGGCCTACTGAAGTGCTTATCTGACTGAAAGAAGCATTTCAGTGAAACCAGTGTCAAAAGTTGTGTCGTTTGGTGAGGTTGGGATTTTGGCATTCTGAAGTACTTATCTGACTGAATTAAGCACTGCAGTGAGCCCAGCATCGAAAGTTGAGTGGTTTGGTGAACATTAGATTTTGGTCTTCGGAAGTGCTTATCTGACTGAAAGAAGCATTTCAGTGAAACCAGTATCAAAAGTTGAGTCGTTTGGTGAGGTTGGGATTTTGGCATTCTGAAGTGCTTATCTCACTGAAATAAGCACTGCAGTGAGCCCAGCATCGAAAGTTGAGTGGTTTTGTGAAGTTGAGTTTTTGGTCTTCTGAAGTGCTTATCTCACTGAAATAAGCACTTCAGTGAACCCAGCATTGAAAGTTGGGTGGTTTTTTGAAGTTTAGATTTTGGTCTTCTGAAGTGCTTATCTCACTGAAATAAGCATTTCAGTGAACACAGCATCGAAATTTGAGTGGTTTGGTGATGTTGAGATTTTGGTCTTCTGATGTGCATATCTGACTGAAAGAAGCATTTCAGTGAAACCAGTATTAAAAGTTGAGTCGTTTGGTGAGGTTGGGATTTTGGCATTCTGAAGTGCTTATCTCACTGAATTAAGCACTGCAGTGAGCCCAGCATCGAAAGTTGAGTGGTTTTGTGAAGTTGAGTTTTTGGTCTTCTGAAGTGCTTATCTCACTGAAATAAGCACTTCAGTGAACCCAGCATCGAAATTTGAGTGGTTTTGTGATGTTGAGATTTTGGTCTTCTGAAGTGCTTATCTCACTGAAATAATCACTTCAGTGAACCCAGCATTGAAAGTTGGGTGGTTTTTTGAAGTTTAGATTTTGGTCTTCTGAAGTGCTTATCTCACTGAAATAAGCATTTCAGTGAACACAGCATCGAAAGTTGAGTGGTTTGGTGATGTTGAGATTTTGGTCTTCTGAAGTGCTTGTCTCACTGAAATAAGCATTTGGGTAAATCCAGGATCGAAACTTGGGTGGTTTGGTGAAGTTGAGATTTTGTCCTTCTGATGTGCATATCTGACTGAATGAAGCATTTCAGTGAAACCAGTATCTAAAGTTGAGTCGTTTGGTGAGGTTGGGATTTTGGCATTCTGAAGTGCTTATCTCACTGAAATAAGCACTGCAGTGAAACCAGCATTGAACGTTGGGTGGTTTGGTGAAGTTTAGATTTTGGTCTTCTAAAGTGCTTATCTCACTGAAATAAGCACTTCAGTGCACACAGCATCGAAAGTTGAGTGGTTTGGTGATGTTGAGATTTTGGTCTTCTGAAGTGCTTGTCTCACTGAAATAAGCATTTGGGTAAATCCAGGATCGAAAGTTGGGTGGTTTACTGAAGTTGAGATTTGGGCCAATTGAAGTGCTTATCTGACTGAAAGAAGCATTTCAGTGAAACCAGCATCAAAAGTTGAGTCGTTTGTGAGGTTGGGATTTTGACATTCTGAAGTGCTTATCTCACTGAAATGAGCACTTCAGTGAGCACAGCATCGAAAGTTGAGTGGTTTGGTGAAGTTTAGAATTTTGCCTTCTGAAGTGCTTATCTCACTGAAATAAGCATTTGTGTAAATCCAGGCTGGAAAGTTGGGTGGTTTGTTGAAGTTGAGATTTTGGCCTTCTGATGTGCATATCTGACTGAAAGAAGCATTTCAGTGAAACCAGCATCAAAAGTTGAGTCGTTTTTTGAGGTTGGAATTTTGGCTTTCTGAAGTGCTTATCTCGCTGAAATAAGCACTGCAGTGAGCTCAGAATCGAAAGTTGAGTGGTTTTGTGAACTTGGGATTTTGGCATTCTTCAGTGCTTATCTCGCTGAAATAAGCACTGCAGTGAGCCCAGCATCGTAAGATGAGTGGTTTTGTGGAGGTGAGGTTTTGGCCATCTGAAATGCTTATCTCAATGAAATAAGCAATTCAGTGAAACCAGCATCAAAAGTTGAGTCGTTTGGTGAGGTTGGGATTTTGGCATTCTGAAGTGCTTATCTCTCTGAAATAAGCTCTTCAGTGAACAAGGCATCATAAGTTTTGTGGTTTGGTGAAGTTGAGATTTTGGACTTCTGAAGTGCTTATCTCACTGAAATAAGCACTTCAGTGAATCCAACATCGAAAGTTGAGTGGTTTGGTGATGTTTAGATTTTGGTCTTCTGATGTGCTTATCGCACTGAAATAAGCATTTGTGTAAATCCTGGATCGAAAGTTGGGTGGTTTGATGAAGTTGAGATTTTGGCCTTCTGAAGTGCTTATCTGACTGAAAGTAGCATTTCAGTGAAATCAGCATCAAAAGTTGAGTCGAATGGTGAAGTTTAGGTTTTGGCCTTCTGAAGTGCTTATCTCGCTGAAATAAGCAATTCAGTGGAACCAGCATCAAAAGTTGAGTGGCTTGGTGAGGTTGGGATTTTGGCGTATTGAAGTACTTATCTCACTGAAATAAGCACTTCAGTGAACCCAGCATTGAACGTTGGGTGGTTTGGTGAAGTAGAGATTTTGGTCTTCTGAAGTGCTTATCTCACTGAAATAAGCACTTCAGTGAACCCAGCATCGAAATTTGAGTGGTTTGGTGATGTTGAGATTTTGGTCTTCTGAAGTGCTTATCTCACTGAAATAAGCACTTCAGTGAACCCAGCATCGAAAGTTGAGTGGTTTTGAGATGTTGAGATTTTGTTCTTCTGAAGTGCTTATCTGACTGAAAGAAGGATTTCAGTGAACCCAGCATTGAAAGTTGGGTGGTTTGGTGAAGTTTAGATTTTGGTCTTCTGAAGTACTTATCTCACTGAAATAAGCACTTCAGTGATCCCAGCATCGAAAGTTGATTGGTTTGGTGAAGTTAAGATTTTAGTCTTCTGAAGTGCTTATCTCACTGAAATAAGCATTTGTGTAAATCCTGGATCGAAAGTTGGGTGGTTTGGTGAAGTTGAGATTTTGGCCTTCTGAATGTGCTTATCTGACTGAAAGAAGCATTTCAGTGAAATCAGTATCAAAAGTTGAGTCGTTTAGTGATGTTTAGATTTTGGCCTTCTGAAGTGCTTATCTCACTGAAATAAGCAATTCAGTGGAACCAGCATCAAAAGTTGAGTCGTTTGGTGAGGTTGGGATTTTGGCATTCTGAAGTGCTTATCTCACTGAAATAAGCACTTCAGTGAGCCCAGCATCGAAATTTGAGTGGTTTTGTGATGTTGAGATTTTGGTCTTCTGAAGTGCTTATCTCACTGAAATAAGCACTTCAGTGCACCCAGCATCGAAAGTTGAGTGGTTTTGCGATGTTGAGATTTTGTTCTTCTGAAGTGCTTATCTCACTGAAATAAGCACTTCAGTGATCCCAGCATCGATTACTGAATGGTTTGGTGAAGTAAAGATTTTGGTCTTCTGAAGTGCTTATCTCACTGAAATAAGCATTTGTGTAAAGCCTGGATCGAAAGTTGGGTGGTTTGATGAAGTTGAGATTTTGGTCTTCTGATGTGCTTATCTGACTGAAAGAAGCATTTCAGTGAAATCAGCATCAAAAGTTGAGTCGATTAGTGATGTTTAGATTTTGGTCTTCTGAAGTGCTTATCTCACTGAAATTAGCCTTTGGGTATATCCTGGATCGAAAGTTGGGTGGTTTGGTGAAGTTTAGATTTTGGCCTTCTGAAGTGCTTATCTCACTGAAATAAGCAATTCAGTGGAACCAGCATCAAAAGTTGAGTCGCTTGGTGAGGTTGGGATTTTGGCGTATTGAAGTACTTCTCTCACTGAAATAAGCACTTCAGTGAACCCAGCATTGAACGTTGGGTGGTTTGGTGAAGTAGAGATTTTGGTCTTCTGAAGTGCTTATCTCACTGAAATAAGCACTTCAGTGAACCCAGCATCGAAATTTGAGTGGTTTGGTGATGTTGAGATTTTGGTCTTCTGAAGTGCTTATCTCACTGAAATAAGCACTTCAGTGAACCCAGCATCGAAATTTGAGTGGTTTTGAGATGTTGAGATTTTGTTCTTCTGAAGTGCTTATCTGACTGAAAGAAGGATTTCAGTGAACCCAGCATTGAAAGTTGGGTGGTTTGGTGAAGTTTAGATTTTGGTCTTCTGAAGTACTTATCTCACTGAAATAAGCACTTCAGTGATCCCAGCATCGAAAGTTGAGTGGTTTAGTGATGTTGAGATTTTGGTCTTCTGAAGTGCTTATCTCACTGAAATAAGCACTTCAGTGAACCCAGCATTGAAAGTTGGGTGGCTTGGTGAAGTTTAGATTTTGGTCTTCTGAAGTGCTTATCTCACTGAAATAAGCACTTCAGTGAACACAGCATCGAAAGTTGAGTGGTTTTGAGATGTTTAGATTTTGATCTTCTGAAGTGCTTATCTCACTGCAATAAGCACTTCAGTGAACCCAGCATTGAAAGTTGGGTGGTTTGGTGAAGTTTAGATTTTGGTCTTCTGAAGTGCTTATCTCACTGAAATAAGCATTTGGGTAAATCCAGTATCGAAAGTTGGCTGGTTTTGTGAAGTGGAGATTTTGGCCTTCTGAAGTGCTTATCTGACTGAAAGAAGCATTTCAGTGAAACCAGTATCAAAAGTTGAGTCGTTTGGTGAGGTTGGGATTTTGGCATTCTGAAGTGCTTTTCTCACTGAAATAAGCACTGCAGTGAGCCCAGCATCGAAAGTTGAGTGGTTTGGTGAATTGGAGATTTTGGCCTTCTGATCTGCATATCTGACTGAAAGAAGCATTTCAGTGAAACCAGTATCAAAAGTTGAGTCGTTTGGTGAGGTTGGGATTTTGGCATTCTGAAGTGCTTATCTCAATGAAATAAGCACTGCAGTGAGCCCAGCATCGAAAGTTGAGTGGTTTTGTGAAGTTGAGATTTTGGTCTTCTGAAGTGCTTATCTCACTGAAATGAGCATTTGGGTAAATCCAGTATCGAAAGTTGGGTGGTTTTTTGAAGTTTAGATTTTGGTCTTCTGAAGTGCTTATCTCACTGCAATAAGCACTTCAGTGAACCCAGCATTGAAAGTTGGGTGGTTTGGTGAAGTTTAGATTTTGGTCTTCTGAAGTGCTTATCTCACTGAAATAAGCATTTGGGTAAATCCAGTATCGAAAGTTGGCTGGTTTTGTGAAGTTGCGATTTTGGCCTTCTGAAGTGCTTATCTGACTGAAAGAAGCATTTCAGTGAAACCAGTGTCAAAAGTTGTGTCGTTTGGTGAGGTTGGGATTTTGGAATTCTGAAGTGCTTATCTCACTGAAATAAGCACTGCAGTGAGACCGCCATCGAAAGTTGAGTGGTTTTGTGAAGTTGAGATTTTGGTCTTCTGAAGTGCTTATCTCACTGAAATAAGCACTTCAGTGCACACAGCATCGGAAGTTGAGTGGTTTGGTGATGTTGAGATTTTGGTCTTCTGAAGTGCTTGTCTCACTGAAATAAGCATTTGGGAAAGTCCAGGATCGAAAGTTGGGTGGTTTGGTGAGGTTGAGATTTTTGCCTTCTGATGTGCATATCTGACTCAAAGAAGCATTTCAGTGAAACCAGCATCAAAAGTTGAGTCGTTTGTTGAGGTTGAGATTTTGGCCTTCTGAAGTGCATATCTCACTCAAATAAGCATTTGGGTAAATCCAGGAAAGAAAGTTGGGTGGTTTACTGAAGTTGAGATTTGGGCCAATTGAAGTGCTTATCTGACTGAAAGAAGCATTTCAGTGAAACCAGCATCAAAAGTTGAGTCGTTTGTGAGGTTGGGATTTTGACATTCTGAAGTGCTTATCTCGCTGAAATGAGCACTTCAGTGAGCACAGCATCGAAAGGTGAGTGGTTTGGTGAAGTTTAGAATTTTGTCTTCTGAAGTGCTTATCTCACTGAAATAAGCATTTGTGTAAATCCAGGCTGGAAAGTTGGGTGGTTTGTTGAAGTTGAGATTTTGGCCTTCTGATGTGCATATCTGACTGAAAGAAGCATTTCAGTGAAACCAGCATCAAAAGTTGAGTCGTTTTTTGAGGTTGGGATTTTGGCTTTCTGAAGTGCTTATCTCGCTGAAATAAGCACTGCAGTGCGCTCAGAATCGAAAGTTGAGTGGTTTTGTGAACTTGGGATTTTGGCATTCTTCAGTGCTTATCTCGCTGAAATAAGCACTGCAGTGAGCCCAGCATCGTAAGATGAGTGGTTTTGTGAAGGTGAGGTTTTGGCCATCTGAAATGCTTATCTCAATGAAATAAGCAATTCAGTGAAACCAGCATCAAAACTTGAGTCGTTTGGTGAGGTTGGGATTTTGGCATTCTGAAGTGCTTATCTCTCTGAAATAAGCTCTTCAGTGAACAAGGCATCATAAGTTTTGTGGTTTGGTGAAGTTGGGACTTTGGACTTCTGAAGTGCTTATCTCACTGAAATAAGCACTTCAGTGAATCCAACATCGAAAGTTGAGTGGTTTGGTGATGTTTAGATTTTGGTCTTCTGATGTGCTTATCTCACTGAAATAAGTATTTCGGTAAATCCAGGATCGAAAGTTGGGTGGTTTTGTGAAGTTGAGAATTTGGCCTTCTGATTTGCTTATCTGACTGAAAGAAGCTTTTCAGTGAAACCAGCATCAAAAGTTGAGTCGTTTGGTGAGGTTGAGATTTTGGCATTCTAAAGTGCTTATCTCGCTGAAATAAGCACTGCAGTGAGCCCAGCATCGAAAGTTGAGTGGTTTTGTGAAGTTGAGATTTTGGCCTTCTGAAGTGCTTATCTCACTGAAATAAGCAATTCAGTGAAACCAGCATCAAATGTTGAGTGGTTGGGTGAAGTTGAGATTTTGGTGTTCTGAAGTGCTTATCTCACTGAAATAAGTATTTGGGTAAATCCAGGATCGAAAGTTGGTTGGTTTTGTGAAGTTGAGATTTTGGCTTTTTGAAGTGGTTATCTGACTGAAAGAAGCATTTCAGTGAAACCAGGATCAAAAGTTGAGTCGTTTGGTGAGGTTGGGATTTTGGCATTCTGAAGTGCTTATCTCGCTGAAATAAGCACTGCAGTGAGCCCAACATCGAAAGTTGAGTGGTTTTCTGAAGTTGAGATTTTGGCCTTCTGAAGTGCTTATCTCACTGAAATAAGCACTTCAGTGAACACAGCATCGAAAGTTGAGTGATTTGGTGATGTTGAGATTTTGGTCTTCTGAAGTGCTTGTCTCACTGAAATAAGCATTTGAGTAAATCCAGGATCGAAAGTTGAGTGGTTTTCTGAAGTTGAGATTTTGGCCTTCTGAAGTGCTTATCTCTCTGAAATAAGCACTGCAGTGAGCCCAGCTTCGAAAGTAGAGTGGTTTTGTGAAGTTGAGATTTTGGCTTTCTGAAGTGCTTATCTCACTGAAATCAGCACTTCAGTGAACCCAGCATCGAAAGTTGAGTGGTTGGTGAAGATTAGATTTTGGTCTTCTGAAGTGCTTAACTCACTGAAATAAGCATTTGAGTAAATCCAGAATCGAAAGTTGGCTGAGATAATGGGAACTGCAGATGCTGGAGTTTTTGGTCTTCTGAAGTGCTTATCTCACTGAAATAAGCACTTCAGTGAACCCAGCATCGAAATTTGTGTGGTTTTGTGATGTTGAGATTTTGGTCTTCTGAAGTGCTTATCTCACTGAAATAAGCACTTCATTGAACCCAGCATTGAAAGTTGGGTGGTTTGGTGAAGTTTAGATTTTGGTCTTCTGAAGTGCTTATCTCACTGAAATAAGCACTTCAGTGAACCCAGCATTGAAAGTTGGGTGGTTTTTTGAAGTTTAGATTTTGGTCTTCTGAAGTGCTTATCTCACTGAAATAAGCATTTCAGTGAACACAGAATCGAAAGTTGTATGGTTTGGTGATGTTGAGATTTTGGTCTTCTGAAGTGCTTGTCTCAATGAAATAAGCATTTGGGTAAATCCAGGATCGAAAGTTGCGTGGTTTGGTGAAGTTGAGATTTTGGCCTTCTGATGCGCATATCTGACTGAAAGAAGCATTTCAGTGAAACCAGTATCAAAAGTTGAGTCGTTTGGTGAGGTTGGGATTTTGGAATTCTGAAGTGCTTATCTCAATGAAATAAGCACTGCAGTGAGACCGCCATCGAAAGTTGAGTGGTTTTGTGAAGTTGAGATTTTGGTCTTCTGAAGTGCTTATCTCACTGAAATAAGCACTGCAGTGAACCCAGCATCGAAATTTGAGTGGTTTTGTGATGTTGAGATTTAGGTCTTCTGAAGTTCTTATCTCACTGAAATGAGCATTTGGGTAAATCCAGTATCGAAAGTTGGCTGGTTTTGTGAAGTTGCGATTTTGGCCTACTGAAGTGCTTATCTGACTGAAAGAAGCATTTCAGTGAAACCAGTGTCAAAAGTTGTGTCGTTTGGTGAGGTTGGGATTTTGGCATTCTGAAGTACTTATCTGACTGAATTAAGCACTGCAGTGAGCCCAGCATCGAAAGTTGAGTGGTTTGGTGAACATTAGATTTTGGTCTTCGGAAGTGCTTATCTGACTGAAAGAAGCATTTCAGTGAAACCAGTATCAAAAGTTGAGTCGTTTGGTGAGGTTGGGATTTTGGCATTCTGAAGTGCTTATCTCACTGAAATAAGCACTGCAGTGAGCCCAGCATCGAAAGTTGAGTGGTTTTGTGAAGTTGAGTTTTTGGTCTTCTGAAGTGCTTATCTCACTGAAATAAGCACTTCAGTGAACCCAGCATTGAAAGTTGGGTGGTTTTTTGAAGTTTAGATTTTGGTCTTCTGAAGTGCTTATCTCACTGAAATAAGCATTTCAGTGAACACAGCATCGAAATTTGAGTGGTTTGGTGATGTTGAGATTTTGGTCTTCTGATGTGCATATCTGACTGAAAGAAGCATTTCAGTGAAACCAGTATTAAAAGTTGAGTCGTTTGGTGAGGTTGGGATTTTGGCATTCTGAAGTGCTTATCTCACTGAATTAAGCACTGCAGTGAGCCCAGCATCGAAAGTTGAGTGGTTTTGTGAAGTTGAGTTTTTGGTCTTCTGAAGTGCTTATCTCACTGAAATAAGCACTTCAGTGAACCCAGCATCGAAATTTGAGTGGTTTTGTGATGTTGAGATTTTGGTCTTCTGAAGTGCTTATCTCACTGAAATAATCACTTCAGTGAACCCAGCATTGAAAGTTGGGTGGTTTTTTGAAGTTTAGATTTTGGTCTTCTGAAGTGCTTATCTCACTGAAATAAGCATTTCAGTGAACACAGCATCGAAAGTTGAGTGGTTTGGTGATGTTGAGATTTTGGTCTTCTGAAGTGCTTGTCTCACTGAAATAAGCATTTGGGTAAATCCAGGATCGAAACTTGGGTGGTTTGGTGAAGTTGAGATTTTGTCCTTCTGATGTGCATATCTGACTGAATGAAGCATTTCAGTGAAACCAGTATCTAAAGTTGAGTCGTTTGGTGAGGTTGGGATTTTGGCATTCTGAAGTGCTTATCTCACTGAAATAAGCACTGCAGTGAAACCAGCATTGAACGTTGGGTGGTTTGGTGAAGTTTAGATTTTGGTCTTCTAAAGTGCTTATCTCACTGAAATAAGCACTTCAGTGCACACAGCATCGAAAGTTGAGTGGTTTGGTGATGTTGAGATTTTGGTCTTCTGAAGTGCTTGTCTCACTGAAATAAGCATTTGGGTAAATCCAGGATCGAAAGTTGGGTGGTTTACTGAAGTTGAGATTTGGGCCAATTGAAGTGCTTATCTGACTGAAAGAAGCATTTCAGTGAAACCAGCATCAAAAGTTGAGTCGTTTGTGAGGTTGGGATTTTGACATTCTGAAGTGCTTATCTCACTGAAATGAGCACTTCAGTGAGCACAGCATCGAAAGTTGAGTGGTTTGGTGAAGTTTAGAATTTTGCCTTCTGAAGTGCTTATCTCACTGAAATAAGCATTTGTGTAAATCCAGGCTGGAAAGTTGGGTGGTTTGTTGAAGTTGAGATTTTGGCCTTCTGATGTGCATATCTGACTGAAAGAAGCATTTCAGTGAAACCAGCATCAAAAGTTGAGTCGTTTTTTGAGGTTGGAATTTTGGCTTTCTGAAGTGCTTATCTCGCTGAAATAAGCACTGCAGTGAGCTCAGAATCGAAAGTTGAGTGGTTTTGTGAACTTGGGATTTTGGCATTCTTCAGTGCTTATCTCGCTGAAATAAGCACTGCAGTGAGCCCAGCATCGTAAGATGAGTGGTTTTGTGGAGGTGAGGTTTTGGCCATCTGAAATGCTTATCTCAATGAAATAAGCAATTCAGTGAAACCAGCATCAAAAGTTGAGTCGTTTGGTGAGGTTGGGATTTTGGCATTCTGAAGTGCTTATCTCTCTGAAATAAGCTCTTCAGTGAACAAGGCATCATAAGTTTTGTGGTTTGGTGAAGTTGAGATTTTGGACTTCTGAAGTGCTTATCTCACTGAAATAAGCACTTCAGTGAATCCAACATCGAAAGTTGAGTGGTTTGGTGATGTTTAGATTTTGGTCTTCTGATGTGCTTATCGCACTGAAATAAGCATTTGTGTAAATCCTGGATCGAAAGTTGGGTGGTTTGATGAAGTTGAGATTTTGGCCTTCTGAAGTGCTTATCTGACTGAAAGTAGCATTTCAGTGAAATCAGCATCAAAAGTTGAGTCGAATGGTGAAGTTTAGGTTTTGGCCTTCTGAAGTGCTTATCTCGCTGAAATAAGCAATTCAGTGGAACCAGCATCAAAAGTTGAGTGGCTTGGTGAGGTTGGGATTTTGGCGTATTGAAGTACTTATCTCACTGAAATAAGCACTTCAGTGAACCCAGCATTGAACGTTGGGTGGTTTGGTGAAGTAGAGATTTTGGTCTTCTGAAGTGCTTATCTCACTGAAATAAGCACTTCAGTGAACCCAGCATCGAAATTTGAGTGGTTTGGTGATGTTGAGATTTTGGTCTTCTGAAGTGCTTATCTCACTGAAATAAGCACTTCAGTGAACCCAGCATCGAAAGTTGAGTGGTTTTGAGATGTTGAGATTTTGTTCTTCTGAAGTGCTTATCTGACTGAAAGAAGGATTTCAGTGAACCCAGCATTGAAAGTTGGGTGGTTTGGTGAAGTTTAGATTTTGGTCTTCTGAAGTACTTATCTCACTGAAATAAGCACTTCAGTGATCCCAGCATCGAAAGTTGATTGGTTTGGTGAAGTTAAGATTTTAGTCTTCTGAAGTGCTTATCTCACTGAAATAAGCATTTGTGTAAATCCTGGATCGAAAGTTGGGTGGTTTGGTGAAGTTGAGATTTTGGCCTTCTGAATGTGCTTATCTGACTGAAAGAAGCATTTCAGTGAAATCAGTATCAAAAGTTGAGTCGTTTAGTGATGTTTAGATTTTGGCCTTCTGAAGTGCTTATCTCACTGAAATAAGCAATTCAGTGGAACCAGCATCAAAAGTTGAGTCGTTTGGTGAGGTTGGGATTTTGGCATTCTGAAGTGCTTATCTCACTGAAATAAGCACTTCAGTGAGCCCAGCATCGAAATTTGAGTGGTTTTGTGATGTTGAGATTTTGGTCTTCTGAAGTGCTTATCTCACTGAAATAAGCACTTCAGTGCACCCAGCATCGAAAGTTGAGTGGTTTTGCGATGTTGAGATTTTGTTCTTCTGAAGTGCTTATCTCACTGAAATAAGCACTTCAGTGATCCCAGCATCGATTACTGAATGGTTTGGTGAAGTAAAGATTTTGGTCTTCTGAAGTGCTTATCTCACTGAAATAAGCATTTGTGTAAATCCTGGATCGAAAGTTGGGTGGTTTGATGAAGTTGAGATTTTGGTCTTCTGATGTGCTTATCTGACTGAAAGAAGCATTTCAGTGAAATCAGCATCAAAAGTTGAGTCGATTAGTGATGTTTAGATTTTGGTCTTCTGAAGTGCTTATCTCACTGAAATTAGCCTTTGGGTATATCCTGGATCGAAAGTTGGGTGGTTTGGTGAAGTTTAGATTTTGGCCTTCTGAAGTGCTTATCTCACTGAAATAAGCAATTCAGTGGAACCAGCATCAAAAGTTGAGTCGCTTGGTGAGGTTGGGATTTTGGCGTATTGAAGTACTTATCTCACTGAAATAAGCACTTCAGTGAACCCAGCATTGAACGTTGGGTGGTTTGGTGAAGTAGAGATTTTGGTCTTCTGAAGTGCTTATCTCACTGAAATAAGCACTTCAGTGAACCCAGCATCGAAATTTGAGTGGTTTGGTGATGTTGAGATTTTGGTCTTCTGAAGTGCTTATCTCACTGAAATAAGCACTTCAGTGAACCCAGCATCGAAATTTGAGTGGTTTTGAGATGTTGAGATTTTGTTCTTCTGAAGTGCTTATCTGACTGAAAGAAGGATTTCAGTGAACCCAGCATTGAAAGTTGGGTGGTTTGGTGAAGTTTAGATTTTGGTCTTCTGAAGTACTTATCTCACTGAAATAAGCACTTCAGTGATCCCAGCATCGATTACTGAATGGTTTGGTGAAGTAAAGATTTTGGTCTTCTGAAGTGCTTATCTCACTGAAATAAGCACTTCAGTGAACCCAGCATTGAAAGTTGGGTGGCTTGGTGAAGTTTAGATTTTGGTCTTCTGAAGTGCTTATCTCACTGAAATAAGCACTTCAGTGAACACAGCATCGAAAGTTGAGTGGTTTTGAGATGTTTAGATTTTGATCTTCTGAAGTGCTTATCTCACTGCAATAAGCACTTCAGTGAACCCAGCATTGAAAGTTGGGTGGTTTGGTGAAGTTTAGATTTTGGTCTTCTGAAGTGCTTATCTCACTGAAATAAGCATTTGGGTAAATCCAGTATCGAAAGTTGGCTGGTTTTGTGAAGTGGAGATTTTGGCCTTCTGAAGTGCTTATCTGACTGAAAGAAGCATTTCAGTGAAACCAGTATCAAAAGTTGAGTCGTTTGGTGAGGTTGGGATTTTGGCATTCTGAAGTGCTTTTCTCACTGAAATAAGCACTGCAGTGAGCCCAGCATCGAAAGTTGAGTGGTTTGGTGAATTGGAGATTTTGGCCTTCTGATCTGCATATCTGACTGAAAGAAGCATTTCAGTGAAACCAGTATCAAAAGTTGAGTCGTTTGGTGAGGTTGGGATTTTGGCATTCTGAAGTGCTTATCTCAATGAAATAAGCACTGCAGTGAGCCCAGCATCGAAAGTTGAGTGGTTTTGTGAAGTTGAGATTTTGGTCTTCTGAAGTGCTTATCTCACTGAAATGAGCATTTGGGTAAATCCAGTATCGAAAGTTGGGTGGTTTTTTGAAGTTTAGATTTTGGTCTTCTGAAGTGCTTATCTCACTGCAATAAGCACTTCAGTGAACCCAGCATTGAAAGTTGGGTGGTTTGGTGAAGTTTAGATTTTGGTCTTCTGAAGTGCTTATCTCACTGAAATAAGCATTTGGGTAAATCCAGTATCGAAAGTTGGCTGGTTTTGTGAAGTTGCGATTTTGGCCTTCTGAAGTGCTTATCTGACTGAAAGAAGCATTTCAGTGAAACCAGTGTCAAAAGTTGTGTCGTTTGGTGAGGTTGGGATTTTGGAATTCTGAAGTACTTATCTGACTGAATTAAGCACTGCAGTGAGCCCAGCATCGAAAGTTGAGTGGTTTGGTGAACATTAGATTTTGGTCTTCTGAAGTGCCTATCTGACTGAAAGAAGCATTTCAGTGAAACCAGTATCAAAAGTTGAGTCGTTTGGTGAGGTTGGGATTTTGGCATTCTGAAGTGCTAATCTCACTGAAATAAGCACTGCAGTGAGCCCAGCATCGAAAGTTGAGTGGTTTTGTGAAGTTGAGTTTTTGGTCTTCTGAAGTGCTCATCTCTCTGAAATAAGCACTTCAGTGAACCCAGCATTGAAAGTTGGGTGGTTTTTTGAAGTTTAGATTTTGGTCTTCTGAAGTGCTAATCTCACTGAAATAAGCATTTCAGTGAACACAGCATCGAAATTTGAGTGGTTTGGTGATGTTGAGATTTTGGTCTTCTGATGTGCATATCTGACTGAAAGAAGCATATCAGTGAAACCAGTATTAAAAGTTGAATCGTTTGGTGAGGTTGGGATTTTGGCATTCTGTAGTGCTTGTCTCACTGAAATAAGCACTTCAGTGAACCCAGCATCGAAATTTGAGTGGTTTTGTGATGTTGAGATTTTGGTCTTCTGAAGTGCTTATCTCACTGAAATAAGCACTTCAGTGAACCCAGCATTGAAAGTTGGGTGGTTTTTTGAAGTTTAGATTTTGGTCTTCTGAAGTGCTTATCTCACTGAAATAAGCATTTCAGTGAACACAGCATCGAAAGTTGAGTGGTTTGGTGATGTTGAGATTTTGGTCTTCTGAAGTGCTTGTCTCACTGAAATAAGCATTTGGGTAAATCCAGGATCGAAACTTGGGTGGTTTGGTGAAGTTGAGATTTTGTCCTTCTGATGTGCATATCTGACTGAATGAAGCATTTCAGTGAAACCAGTATCTAAAGTTGAGTCATTTGGTGAGGTTGGGATTTTGGCATTCTGAAGTGCTTATCTCACTAAAATAAGCACTGCAGTGAGCCCAGCATCGAAAGTTGAGTGGTTTTGTGATGTTGAGATTTTGGTCTTCTGAAGTGCTTATCTCACTGAAATAAGCACTTCAGTGCACACAGCATCGAAAGTTGAGTGGTTTGTTGATGTTGAGATTTTGGTCTTCTGAAGTGCTTGTCTCACTGAAATAAGCATTTGGGAAAGTCCAGGATCGAAAGTTGGGTGGTTTGGTGAGGTTGAGATTTTTGCCTTCTGATGTGCATATCTGACTCAAAGAAGCATTTCAGTGAAACCAGCATCAAAAGTTGAGTCGTTTGTTGAGGTTGAGATTTTGGCCTTCTGAAGTGCATATCTCACTCAAATAAGCATTTGGGTAAATCCAGGATCGAAAGTTGGGTGGTTTACTGAAGTTGAGATTTGGGCCAATTGAAGTGCTTATCTGACTGAAAGAAGCATTTCAGTGAAACCAGCATCAAAAGTTGAGTCGTTTGTGAGGTTGGGATTTTGACATTCTGAAGTGCTTATCTCGCTGAAATGAGCACTTCAGTGAGCACAGCATCGAAAGTTGAGTGGTTTTGTGAACTTGGGATTTTGGCATTCTTCAGTGCTTATCTCGCTGAAATAAGCACTGCAGTGAGCCCAGCATCGAAAGTTGAGTGGTTTTGTGATGTTGAGATTTTGGTCTTCTGATGTGCATATCTGACTGAAAGAAGCATTTCAGTGAAACCAGTATTAAAAGTTGAATCGTTTGGTGAGGTTGGGATTTTGGCATTCTGAAGTGCTTGTCTCACTGAAATAAGCACTTCAGTGAACCCAGCATCGAAATTTGAGTGGTTTTGTGATGTTGAGATTTTGGTCTTCTGAAGTGCTTATCTCACTGAAATAAGCACTTCAGTGAACCCAGCATTGAAAGTTGGGTGGTTTTTTGAAGTTTAGATTTTGGTCTTCTGAAGTGCTAATCTCACTGAAATAAGCATTTCAGTGAACACAGCATCGAAAGTTGAGTGGTTTGGTGATGTTGAGATTTTGGTCTTCTGAAGTGCTTGTCTCACTGAAATAAGCATTTGGGTAAATCCAGGATCGAAACTTGGGTGGTTTGGTGAAGTTGAGATTTTGTCCTTCTGATGTGCATATCTGACTGAATGAAGCATTTCAGTGAAACCAGTATCTAAAGTTGAGTCGTTTGGTGAGGTTGGGATTTTGGCATTCTGAAGTGCTTATCTCACTAAAATAAGCACTGCAGTGAGCCCAGCATCGAAAGTTGAGTGGTTTTGTGATGTTGAGATTTTGGTCTCCTGAAGTGCTTATCTCACTGAAATTAGCACTTCAGTGCACACAGCATCGAAAGTTGAGTGGTTTGTTGATGTTGAGATTTTGGTCTTCTGAAGTGCTTGTCTCACTGAAATAAGCATTTGGGAAAGTCCAGGATCGAAAGTTGGGTGGTTTGGTGAGGTTTAGATTTTTGCCTTCTGATGTACATATCTGACTCAAAGAAGCATTTCAGTGAAACCAGCATCAAAAGTTGAGTCGTTTGTTGAGGTTGAGATTTTGGCCTTCTGAAGTGCATATCTCACTCAAATAAGCATTTGGGTAAATCCAGGATCGAAAGTTGGGTGGTTTACTGAAGTTGAGATTTGGGCCAATTGAAGTGCTTATCTGACTGAAAGAAGCATTTCAGTGAAACCAGCATCAAAAGTTGAGTCGTTTGTGAGGTTGGGATTTTGACATTCTGAAGTGCTTATCTCACTGAAATGAGCACTTCAGTGAGCACAGCATCGAAAGTTGAGTGGTTTGGTGAAGTTTAGAATTTTGCCTTCTGAAGTGCTTATCTCACTGAAATAAGCATTTGTGTAAATCCAGGCTGGAAAGTTGGGTGGTTTGTTGAAGTTGAGATTTTGGCCTTCTGATGTGCATATCTGACTGAAAGAAGCATTTCAGTGAAACCAGCATCAAAAGTTGAGTCGTTTTTTGAGGTTGGAATTTTGGCTTTCTGAAGTGCTTATCTCGCTGAAATAAGCACTGCAGTGAGCTCAGAATCGAAAGTTGAGTGGTTTTGTGAACTTGGGATTTTGGCATTCTTCAGTGCTTATCTCGCTGAAATAAGCACTGCAGTGAGCCCAGCATCGTAAGATGAGTGGTTTTGTGAAGGTGAGGTTTTGGCCATCTGAAATGCTTATCTCAATGAAATAAGCAATTGAGTGAAACCAGCATCAAAAGTTGAGTCGTTTGGTGAGGTTGGGATTTTGGCA
Source organism: Stegostoma tigrinum (assembly GCF_030684315.1). NCBI lineage: Eukaryota > Metazoa > Chordata > Chondrichthyes > Orectolobiformes > Stegostomatidae > Stegostoma > Stegostoma tigrinum. Next base: position 185,464 of record NW_026728133.1, on the reverse strand, counting down.
TTCTGAAGTGCTTATCTCTCTGAAATAAGCTCTTCAGTGATCAAGGCATCATAAGTTTTGTGGTTTGGTGAAGTTGGGATTTTGGACTTCTGAAGTGCTTATCTCACTGAAATAAGCACTTCAGTGAATCCAACATCGAAAGTTGAGTGGTTTGGTGATGTTTAGATTTTTGTCTTCTGATGTGCTTATCTCACTGAAATAAGTATTTCGGTAAATCCAGGATCGAAAGTTGGGTGGTTTTGTGAAGTTGAGAATTTGGCCTTCTGAAGTGCTTATCTGACTGAAAGAAGCTTTTCAGTGAAACCAGCATCAAAAGTTGAGTCGTTTGGTGAGGTTGAGATTTTGGCATTCTAAAGTGCTTATCTCGCTGAAATAAGCACTGCAGTGAGCCCAGCATCGAAAGTTGAGTGGTTTTGTGAAGTTGAGATTTTGGCCTTCTGAAGTGCTTATCTCACTGAAATAAGCACTTCAGTGAACCCAGCATCGAAAGTTGAGTGGTTGGTGAAGATTAGATTTTGGTCTTCTGAAGTGCTTAACTCACTGAAATAAGCATTTGAGTAAATCCAGAATCGAAAGTTGGCTGGTTTTGTGAAGTTGCGATTTTGGCCTTCTGAAGTGCTTGTCCGACTGAAAGAAGCATTTCAGTGAAACCAGTATCAAAAGTTGAGTCGTTTGGTGAGGTTGGGATTTTGGCATTCTGAAGTGCTTATCTCACTGAAATAAGCACTGCAGTGAGCCCAGCATCGAAAGTTGAGTGGTTTTGTGAAGTTGAGTTTTTGGTCTTCTGAAGTGCTTATCTCACTGAAATAAGCACTGCAGTGAGCCCAGCATCGAAAGTTGAGTGGTTTTGTGAAGTTGAGTTTTTGGTCTTCTGAAGTGCTTATCTCACTGAAATAAGCACTTCAGTGAACCCAGCATCGAAATTTGAGTGGTTTGGTGAAGTTGAGATTTTGGTCTTCTGAAGTGCTTATCTCACTGAAATAAGCACTTCAGTGCACCCAGCTTCGAAAGTTGAGTGGTTTCGAGATGTTGAGATTTTGTTCTTCTGAAGTGCTTATCTCACTGAAATAAGCACTTCAGTGATCCCAGCATCGAAAGTTGAGTGGTTTGGTGAAGTTAAGATTTTAGTCTTCTGAAGTGCTTATCTCACTGAAATAAGCAATTCAGTGGAACCAGCATCAAAAGTTGAGTCGTTTGGTGAGGTTGTGATTTTGGCGAAGTGAAGTGCTTATCTCACTGAAATAAGCACTTCAGTAAACCCAGCATCGAAATTAGAGTGGTTTGGTGAAGTTTAGATTTTGGTCTTCTGAAGTGCTTATCTCACTGAAATAAGCACTTCAGTGAACACAGCATCGAAAGTTGAGATGTTTAGATTTTGATCTTCTGAAGTGCTTATCTACTGAAATAAGCACTTCAGTGAACCCAGCATTGAAAGTTGGGTGTTTTGGTGAAGTTTAGATTTTGGTCTTCTGAAGTGCTTATCTCACTGCAATAATCACTTCAGTGAACCCAGCATCGAAATTTGAGTGGTTTGGTGAAGTTTAGATTTTGGTCTTCTGAAGTGCTTATCTCACTGAAATAAGCACTTCAGTGAACCCAGCATCGAAAGTTGAGTGGTTTTGAGATGTTGAGATTTTGTTCTTCTGAAGTGCTTATCTGACTGAAAGAAGCATTTCAGTGAACCCAGCATTGAAAGTTGGGTGGTTTGGTGAAGTTTAGATTTTGGTCTTCTGAAGTGCTTATCTCACTGAAATAAGCACTTCAGTGATCCCAGCATCGAAAGTTGAGTGTTTTGGGGAAGTTAAGATTTTAGTTTTCTGAAGTGCTTATCTGACTGAAATAAGCATTTGTGTAAATCCTGGATCGAAAGTTGGGTGGTTTGGTGAAGTTGAGATTTTGGCCTTCTGTTGTGCTTATCTGACTGAAAGAAGCATTTCAGTGAATTCAGTATCAAAAGTTGAGTCGTTTAGTGATGTTTAGATTTTGGCCTTCTGAAGTGCTTATCTCACTGAAATAAGCACTTCAGTGAACCCAGCATCGAAATTTGAGTGGTTTGGTGAAGTTGAGATTTTGGTCTTCTGAAGTGCTTATCTCACTGAAATAAGCACTTCAGTGCACCCAGCTTCGAAAGTTGAGTGGCTTTGAGATGTTGAGATTTTGTTCTTCTGAAGTGCTTATCTCACTGAAATAAGCACTTCAGTGATCCCAGCATCGAAAGTTGAGTGGTTTGGTGAAGTTAAGATTTTAGTCTTCTGAAGTGCTTATCTCACTGAAATAAGCAATTCAGTGGAACCAGCATCATAAGTTGAGTCGTTTGGTGAGGTTGGGAATTTGGCGAAGTGAAGTGCTTATCTCAATGAAATAAGCACTTCAGTAAACCCAGCATCGAAATTTGAGTGGTTTGGTGAAGTTTAGATTTTGGTCTTCTGAAGTGCTTATCTCACTGAAATAAGCACTTCAGTGAACCCAGCATCGAAATTTGAGTGGTTTGGTGATGTTGTGATTTTGGTCTTCTGAAGTGCTTATCTGACTGAAAGAAGCAATTCAGTGAAACCAGTATCAAAAGTTGAGTCGTTTGGTGAGGTTGGGATTTTGGCATTCTGAAATGCTTATCTCACTGAAATAAGCACTGCAGTGAGCCCAGCATCGAAAGTTGAGTGGTTTTGTGGAGTTGAGTTTTTGCTCTTCTGAAGTGCTTATCTCACTGAAATAAGCACTTCAGTGATCCCAGCATCGAAAGTTGAGTGGTTTGGTGAAGTTTAGATTTTTGTCTTCTGAAGTGCTTAACTCACTGAAATTAGCCTTTGGGTATATCCTGGATCGAAAGTTGGGTGGTTTGGTGAAGGTTAGATTTTGGCCTTCTGAAGTGCTTATCTCACTGAAATAAGCAATTCAGTGGAACCAGCATCAAAAGTTGAGTCGCTTGGTGAGGTTGGGATTTTGGCGTATTGAAGTACTTATCTCACTGAAATAAGCACTTCAGTGAACACAGCATCGAAAGTTGAGTGGTTTTGAGATGTTTAGATTTTGATCGTCTGAAGTGCTTATCTCACTGAAATTAGCACTTCAGTGAACCCTGCATTGAAAGTTGGGTGTTTTGGTGAAGTTTAGATTTTGGTCTTCTGAAGTGCTTATCTCACTGAAATTAGCACTTCAGTGAACCCTGCATTGAAAGTTGGGTGTTTTGGTGAAGTTTAGATTTTGGTCTTCTGAAGTGCTTATCTCACTGAAATAAGCACTTCAGTGATCCCAGCATCGAAAGTTGAGTGTTTTGGGGAAGTTAAGATTTTAGTTTTCTGAAGTGCTTATCTGACTGAAATAAGCATTTGTGTAAATCCTGGATCGAAAGTTGGGTGGTTTGGTGAAGTTGAGATTTTGGCCTTCTGATGTGCTTATCTGACTGAAAGAAGCATTTCAGTGAATTCAGTATCAAAAGTTGAGTCGTTTAGTGATGTTTAGATTTTGGCCTACTGAAGTGCTTATCTCACTGAAATAAGCACTTCAGTGAACCCAGCATCGAAATTTGAGTGGTTTGGTGAAGTTGAGATTTTGGTCTTCTGAAGTGCTTATCTCACTGAAATAAGCACTTCAGTGAACCCAGCATCGAAATTTCAGTGGTTTGATGATGTTGTGATTTTGGTCTTCTGAAGTGCTTATCTCACTGAAATAAGCAATTCAGTGGAACCAGCATCAAAAGTTGAGTCGTTTGGTGAGGTTGGGATTTTGGCATTCTGAAGTGCTTATCTCACTGAAATAAGCACTTCAGTGAACCCAGCATCGAAATTTGAGTGGTTTGGTGATGTTGTGATTTTGGTCTTCTGATGTGCTTATCTGACTGAAAGAAGCATTTCAGTGAAACCAGTATCAAAAGTTGAGTCGTTTGGTGAGGTTGGGATTTTGGCATTCTGAAATGCTTATCTCACTGAAATAAGCACTGCAGTGAGCCCAGCATCGAAAGTTGAGTGGTTTGTTGAAGTTTAGATTTTTGTCTTCTGAAGTGCTTAACTCACTGAAATTAGCCTTTGGGTATATCCTGGATCGAAAGTTGGGTGGTTTGGTGAAGTTTAGATTTTGGCCTTCTGAAGTGCTTATCTCACTGAAATAAGCAATTCAGTGGAACCAGCATCAAAAGTTGAGTCGCTTGGTGAGGTTGGGATTTTGGCGTATTGAAGTACTTATCTCACTGAAATAAGCACTTCAGTGAACCCAGCATCGAAATTTGAGTGGTTTGGTGAAGTTGAGATTTTGGTCTTCTGAAGTGCTTATCTCACTGAAATAAGCACTTCAGTGCACCCAGCTTCGAAAGTTGAGTGGTTTCGAGATGTTGAGATTTTGTTCTTCTGAAGTGCTTATCTCACTGAAATAAGCACTTCAGTGATCTCAGCATCGAAAGTTGAGTGGTTTGGTGAAGTTAAGATTTTAGTCTTCTGAAGTGCTTATCTCACTGAAATAAGCAATTCAGTGGAACCAGCATCAAAAGTTGAGTCGTTTGGTGAGGTTGGGATTTTGGCGAAGTGAAGTGCTTATCTCACTGAAATAAGCACTTCAGTAAACCCAGCATCGAAATTAGAGTGGTTTGGTGAAGTTTAGATTTTGGTCTTCTGAAGTGCTTATCTCACTGAAATAAGCACTTCAGTGAACACAGCATCGAAAGTTGAGATGTTTAGATTTTGATCTTCTGAAGTGCTTATCTACTGAAATAAGCACTTCAGTGAACCCTGCATTGAAAGTTGGGTGTTTTGGTGAAGTTTAGATTTTGGTCTTCTGAAGTGCTTAATCTCACTGCAATAATCACTTCAGTGAACCCAGCATCGAAATTTGAGTGGTTTGGTGAAGTTTAGATTTTGGTCTTCTGAAGTGCTTATCTCACTGAAATAAGCACTTCAGTGAACCCAGCATCGAAAGTTGAGTGGTTTTGAGATGTTGAGATTTTGTTCTTCTGAAGTGCTTATCTGACTGAAAGAAGCATTTCAGTGAACCCAGCATTGAAAGTTGGGTGGTTTGGTGAAGTTTAGATTTTGGTCTTCTGAAGTGCTTATCTCACTGAAATAAGCACTTCAGTGATCCCAGCATCGAAAGTTGAGTGTTTTGGGGAAGTTAAGATTTTAGTTTTCTGAAGTGCTTATCTGACTGAAATAAGCATTTGTGTAAATCCTGGATTGAAAGTTGGGTGGTTTGGTGAAGTTGAGATTTTGGCCTTCTGATGTGCTTATCTGACTGAAAGAAGCATTTCAGTGAATTCAGTATCAAAAGTTGAGTCGTTTAGTGATGTTTAGATTTTGGCCTTCTGAAGTGCTTATCTCACTGAAATAAGCACTTCAGTGAACCCAGCATCGAAATTTGAGTGGTTTGGTGAAGTTGAGATTTTGGTCTTCTGAAGTGCTTATCTCACTGAAATAAGCACTTCAGTGCACCCAGCTTCGAAAGTTGAGTGGCTTTGAGATGTTGAGATTTTGTTCTTCTGAAGTGCTTATCTCACTGAAATAAGCACTTCAGTGATCCCAGCATCGAAAGTTGAGTGGTTTGGTGAAGTTTAGATGTTAGTCTTCTGAAGTGCTTATCTCACTGAAATAAGCAATTCAGTGGAACCAGCATCAAAAGTTGAGTCGTTTGGTGAGGTTGGGATTTTGGCGAAGTGAAGTGCTTATCTCAATGAAATAAGCACTTCAGTAAACCCAGCATCGAAATTTGAGTGGTTTGGTGAAGTTTAGATTTTGGTCTTCTGAAGTGCTTATCTCACTGAAATAAGCACTTCAGTGAACCCAGCATCGAAATTTGAGTGGTTTGGTGATGTTGTGATTTTGGTCTTCTGAAGTGCTTATCTGACTGAAAGAAGCAATTCAGTGAAACCAGTATCAAAAGTTGAGTCGTTTGGTGAGGTTGGGATTTTGGCATTCTGAAATGCTTATCTCACTGAAATAAGCACTGCAGTGAGCCCAGCATCGAAAGTTGAGTGGTTTTGTGAAGTTGAGTTTTTGCTCTTCTGAAGTGCTTATCTCACTGAAATAAGCACTTCAGTGATCCCAGCATCGAAAGTTGAGTGGTTTGGTGAAGTTTAGATTTTTGTCTTCTGAAGTGCTTAACTCACTGAAATTAGCCTTTGGGTATATCCTGGATCGAAAGTTGGGTGGTTTGGTGAAGTTTAGATTTTGGCCTTCTGAAGTGCTTATCTCACTGAAATAAGCAATTCAGTGGAACCAGCATCAAAAGTTGAGTCGCTTGGTGAGGTTGGGATTTTGGCGTATTGAAGTACTTATCTCACTGAAATAAGCACTTCAGTGAACACAGCATCGAAAGTTGAGTGGTTTTGAGATGTTTAGATTTTGATCGTCTGAAGTGCTTATCTCACTGAAATTAGCACTTCAGTGAACCCAACATTGAAAGTTGGGTGTTTTGGTGAAGTTTAGATTTTGGTCTTCTGAAGTGCTTATCTCACTGCAATTAAAACTTCAGTGAACCCAGCATTGAAAGTTGGGTGGTTTGGTGAAGTTTAGATTTTGGTCTTCTGAAGTGCTTATCTAACTGAAATAAGCTTTTGGGTAAATCCAGTATCGAAAGTTGGCTGGTTTTGTGAAGTTGAGATTTTGGCCTTCTGAATTGCTTATCTGACTGAAAGAAGCATTTCAGTGAAACCAGTATCAAAAGTTGAGTCGTTTGGTGAGGTTGGGATTTTGGCATTCTGAAGTGCTTATCTCACTGAAATAAGCACTTCAGTGATCCCAGCATCGAAAGTTGAGTGTTTTGGTGAAGTTAAGATTTTAGTCTTCTGAAGTGCTTATCTCACTGAAATAAGCATTTGTGTAAATCCTGGATCGAAAGTTGGGTGGTTTGGTGAAGTTGAGATTTTGGCCTTCTGATGTGCTTATCTGACTGAAAGAAGCATTTCAGTGAATTCAGTATCAAAAGTTGAGTCGTTTAGTGATGTTTAGATTTTGGCCTTCTGAAGTGCTTATCTCACTGAAATAAGCACTTCAGTGAACTCAGCATCGAAATTTGAGTGGTTTGGTGATGTTGAGATTTTGGTCTTCTGAAGTGCTTATCTCACTGAAATAAGCACTTCAGTGCACCCAGCTTCGAAAGTTGAGTGGTTTTTAGAGGTTGAGATTTTGTTCTTCTGAAGTGCTTATCTCACTGAAATAAGCACTTCAGTGATCCCAGCATCGAAATTTGAGTGTTTTGGTGAAGTTAAGATTTTAGTCTTCTGAAGTGCTTATCTCACTGAAATAAGCATTTGTGTAAATCCTGGATCGAAAGTTGGGTGGTTTGATGAAGTTGAGCTTTTGGCCTTCTGAAGTGCTTATCTGACTGAAAGAAGCATTTCAGTGAAACCAGTATCAAAAGTTGAGTCGTTTGGTGAGGTTGGGATTTTGGCATTCTGAAGTGCTTATCTCACTGAAATAAGCACTGCAGTGAGCCCAGCATCGAAAGTTGAGTGGTTTTGTGAAGTTGAGTTTTTGCTCTTCTGAAGTGCTTATCTCACTGAAATAAGCACTTCAGTGATCCCAGCATCGAACGTTGAGTGGTTTGGTGAAGTTTAGATTTTTGTCTTCTGAAGTGCTTATCTCACTGAAATTAGCCTTTGGGTATATCCTGGATCGAAAGTTGGGTGGTTTGGTGAAGTTGAGAATTTGGTCTTCTGATGTGAATATCTGACTGAAAGAAGCATTTCAGTGAAATCAGCATCAAAAGTTGAGTCGTTTAGTGAAGTTTAGATTTTGGCCTTCTGAAGTGCTTATCTCACTGAAATAAGCAATTCAGTGGAACCAGCATCAAAAGTTGAGTCGCTTGGTGAGGTTGGGATTTTGGCGTATTGAAGTACTTATCTCACTGATATAAGCACTTCAGTGAACCCAGCATTGAAAGTTGGGTGGTTTGGTGAAGTTGAGATTTTGGTCTTCTGAAGTGCTTATCTCACTGAAATAAGCACTTCAGTGAACCCAGCATCGAAATTTGAGTGGTTTGGTGATGTTGAGATTTTGGTCTTCTGAAGTGCTTATCTCACTGAAATAAGCACTTCAGTGAACCCAGCATCGAAAGTTGAGTGGTTTTGAGATGTTGAGATTTTGTTCTTCTGATGTGCTTATCACACTGAAAGAAGCATTTCAGTGAACCCAGCATTGAAAGTTGGGTGGTTTGGTGAAGTTTAGATTTTGGTCTTCTGAAGTGCTTATCTCACTGAAATAAGCATTTGGGTAAATCCAGTATCGAAAGTTGGGTGGTTTGGTGAAGTTGAGATTTTGGCCTTCTGAAGTGCTTATCTGACTGAAAGAAGCATTTCAGTGAAACCAGTATCAAAAGTTGAGTCGTTTGGTGAGGTTGGGATTTTGGTCTTCTGAAGTGCTTATCTCACTGAAATAAGCACTGCAGTGAGCCCAGCATCGAAAGTTGAGTGGTTTTGTGAAGTTGAGTTTTTGCTCTTCTGAAGTGCTTATCTCACTGAAATAAGCACTTCAGTGAACCCAGCATCGAAAGTTGAGTGGTTTGGTGAAGTTTAGATTTTTGTCTTCTGAAGTGCTTATCACACTGAAAATAGCCTTTGGGTATATCCTGGATCGAAAGTTGGGTGTTTTGGTGAATTGGAGATTTTGGCCTTCTGATGAGAATATCTGACTGAAAGAAGCATTTCAGTGAAATCAGCATCAAAAGTTGAGTCGTTTAGTGAAGTTTAGATTTTGGCCTACTGAAGTGCTTATCTCACTGAAATAAGCAATTCAGTGATCCCAGCATCAAAAGTTGAGTCGCTTGGTGAGGTTGGGATTTTGGCGTAGTGAAGTACTTATCTCACTGAAATAAGCACTTCAGTGAACCCAGCATTGAAAGTTGGGTGGTTTGGTGAAGTTGAAATTTTGGTCTTCTGAAGTGCTTATCTCACTGCAATTAAAACTTCAGTGAACCCAGCATCGAAATTTGAGTGGTTTGGTGATGTTGAGATTTTGGTCTTCTGAAGTGCTTATCTCACTGAAATAAGCACTTCAGTGAACCCAGCATCGAAAGTTGAGTGGTTTTGAGATGTTGAGATTTTGTTCTTCTGAAGTGCTTATCTGACTGAAAGAAGCATTTCAGTGAACCCAGCATTGAAAGTTGGGTGGTTTGGTGAAGTTTAGATTTTGGTCTTCTGAAGTGCTTATCTCACTGAAATAAGCACTTCAGTGATCCCAGCATCGAAAGTTGAGTGTTTTGGGGAAGTTAAGATTTTAGTTTTCTGAAGTGCTTATCTGACTGAAATAAGCATTTGTGTAAATCCTGGATCGAAAGTTGGGTGGTTTGGTGAAGTTGAGATTTTGGCCTTCTGATGTGCTTATCTGACTGAAAGAAGCATTTCAGTGAATTCAGTATCAAAAGTTGAGTCGTTTAGTGATGTTTAGATTTTGGCCTACTGAAGTGCTTATCTCACTGAAATAAGCACTTCAGTGAGCCCAGCATCGAAATTTGAGTGGTTTGGTGAAGTTGAGATTTTGGTCTTCTGAAGTGCTTATCTCACTGAAATAAGCACTTCAGTGCACCCAGCTTCGAAAGTTGAGTGGTTTTGAGATGTTGAGATTTTGTTCTTCTGAAGTGCTTATCTCACTGAAATAAGCACTTCAGTGATCCCAGCATCGAAAGTTGAGTGGTTTGGTGAAGTTAAGATTTTAGTCTTCTGAAGTGCTTATCTCACTGAAATAAGCAATTCAGTGGAACCAGCATCAAAAGTTGAGTCGTTTGGTGAGGTTGGGATTTTGGCGAAGTGAAGTACTTATCTCACTGAAATAAGCACTTCAGTGAACCCAGCATTGAAAGTTGGGTGGTTTGGTGAAGTTGAGATTTTGGTCTTCTGAAGTGCTTATCTCACTGAAATAAGCACTTCAGTGAACCCAGCATCGAAATTTGAGTGGTTTGGTGATGTTGAGATTTTGGTCTTCTGAAGTGCTTATCTCACTAAAGTAAGCACTTCAGTGAACCCAGCATCGAAAGTTGAGTGGTTTTGAGATGTTGAGATTTTGTTCTTCTGAAGTGCTTATCTGACTGAAAGAAGCATTTCAGTGAACCCAGCATTGAAAGTTGGGGGGTTTGGTGAAGTTTAGATTTTGGTCTTCTGAAGTGCTTATCTCACTGAAATAAGCACTTCAGTGATCCCAGCATCGAAAGTTGAGTGGTTTGGTGAAGTTAAGATTTTAGTCTTCTGAAGTGCTTATCTCACTGAAATAAGCATTTTTGTAAATCCTGGATCGAAAGTTGTGTGGTTTGGTGAAGTTGAGATTTTGGCCTTCTGATGTGCTTATCTGACTGAAAGAAGCATTTCAGTGAAATCAGTATCAAAAGTTGAGTCGTTTAGTGATGTTTAGATTTTGGCCTTCTGAAGTGCTTATCTCACTGAAATAAGCAATTCAGTGGAACCAGGATCAAATGTTGAGTCGTTTGGTGAGGTTGGGATTTTGGCATTCTGAAGTGCTTATCTCACTGAAATAAGCACTTCAGTGAACCCAGCATCGAAATTTGAGTGGTTTGGTGATGTTGTGATTTTGGTCTTCTGATGTGCTTATCTGACTGAAAGAAGCATTTCAGTGAAACCAGTATCAAAAGTTGAGTCGTTTGGTGAGGTTGGGATTTTGGCATTCTGAAATGCTTATCTCACTGAAATAAGCACTGCAGTGAGCCCAGCATCGAAAGTTGAGTGGTTTGTTGAAGTTTAGATTTTTGTCTTCTGAAGTGCTTAACTCACTGAAATTAGCCTTTGGGTATATCCTGGATCGAAAGTTGGGTGGTTTGGTGAAGTTTAGATTTTGGCCTTCTGAAGTGCTTATCTCACTGAAATAAGCAATTCAGTGGAACCAGCATCAAAAGTTGAGTCGCTTGGTGAGGTTGGGATTTTGGCGTATTGAAGTACTTATCTCACTGAAATAAGCACTTCAGTGAACACAGCATCGAAAGTTGAGTGGTTTTGAGATGTTTAGATTTTGATCTTCTGAAGTGCTTATCTCACTGAAATTAGCACTTCAGTGAACCCAGCATTGAAAGTTGGGTGTTTTGGTGAAGTTTAGATTTTGGTCTTCTGAAGTGCTTATCTCACTGCAATTAAAACTTCAGTGAACCCAGCATTGAAAGTTGGGTGGTTTGGTGAAGTTTAGATTTTGGTCTTCTGAAGTGCTTATCTAACTGAAATAAGCTTTTGGGTAAATCCAGTATCGAAAGTTGGCTGGTTTTGTGAAGTTGAGATTTTGGCCTTCTGAATTGCTTATCTGACTGAAAGAAGCATTTCAGTGAAACCAGTATCAAAAGTTGAGTCGTTTGGTGAGGTTGGGATTTTGGCATTCTGAAGTGCTTATCTCACTGAAATAAGCACTTCAGTGATCCCAGCATCGAAAGTTGAGTGTTTTGGTGAAGTTAAGATTTTAGTCTTCTGAAGTGCTTATCTCACTGAAATAAGCATTTGTGTAAATCCTGGATCGAAAGTTGGGTGGTTTGGTGAAGTTGAGATTTTGGCCTTCTGATGTGCTTATCTGACTGAAAGAAGCATTTCAGTGAATTCAGTATCAACAGTTGAGTCGTTTAGTGATGTTTAGATTTTGGCCTTCTGAAGTGCTTATCTCACTGAAATAAGCACTTCAGTGAACCCAGCATCGAAATTTGAGTGGTTTGGTGATGTTGAGATTTTGGTCTTCTGAAGTGCTTATCTCACTGAAATAAGCACTTCAGTGCACCCAGCTTCGAAAGTTGAGTGGTTTTGAGATGTTGAGATTTTGTTCTTCTGAAGTGCTTATCTCACTGAAATAAGCACTTCAGTGATCCCAGCATCGAAAGTTTAGTGGTTTGGTGAAGTAAAGATTTTGGTCTTCTGAAGTGCTTATCTCACTGAAATAAGCATTTGTGTAAATCCTGGATCGAAAGTTGGGTGGTTTGATGAAGTTGAGATTTTGGCCTTCTGAAGTGCTTATCTGACTGAAAGAAGCATTTCAGTGAAACCAGTATCAAAAGTTGAGTCGTTTGGTGAGGTTGGGATTTTGGCATTCTGAAATGCTTACCTCACTGAAATAAGCACTGCAGTGAGCCCAGCATCGAAAGTTGAGTGGTTTGGTGAAGTTTAGATTTTTTTCTTCTGAAGTGCTTATCTCACTGAAATTAGCCTTTGGGTATATCCTGGATCGAAAGTTGGGTGGTTTGGTGAAGTTTAGATTTTGGCCTTCTGAAGTGCTTATCTCACTGTAATAAGCAATTCAGTGGAACCAGCATCAAAAGTTGAGTCGCTGGGTGAGGTTGGGATTTTTGCGTATTGAAGTACTTATCTCACTGAAATAAGCACTTCAGTGAACCCAGCATTGAACGTTGGGTGGTTTGGTGAAGTAGAGATTTTGTTCTTCTGAAGTGCTTATCTCACTGAAATAAGCACTTCAGTGAACCCAGCATCGAAATTTGAGTGGTTTGGTGATGTTGAGATTTTGGTCTTCTGAAGTGCTTATCTCACTGAAATAAGCACTTCAGTGAAACCAGCATCGAAATTTGAGTGGCTTTGAGATGTTGAGATTTTGTTCTTCTGAAGTGCTTATCTGACTGAAAGAAGCATTTCAGTGAACCCAGCATTGAAAGTTGCGTGGTTTGGTGAAGTTTAGATTTTGGTCTTCTGAAGTGCTTATCTCACTGAAATAAGCACTTCAGTGATCCCAGCATCGAAAGATGAGTGGTTTGGTGAAGTTAAGATTTAAGTCTTCTGAAGTGCTTATCTCACTGAAATAAGCACTTCAGTGCACCCAGCATCGAAAGTTGAGTGGTTTTGCGATGTTGAGATTTTGTTCTTCTGAAGTGCTTATCTCACTGAAATAAGCACTTCAGTGATCCCAGCATCGATTATTGAATGGTTTGGTGAAGTAAAGATTTTGGTCTTCTGAAGTGCTTATCTCACTGAAATAAGCATTTGTGTAAATCCTGGATCGAAAGTTGGGTGGTTTGATGAAGTTGAGATTTTGGTCTTCTGATGTGCTTATCTGACTGAAAGAAGCATTTCAGTGAAATCAGCATCAAAAGTTGAGTCGATTAGTGATGTTTAGATTTTGGTCTTCTGAAGTGCTTATCTCACTGAAATTAGCCTTTGGGTATATCCTGGATCGAAAGTTGGGTGGTTTGGTGAAGTTGAGATTTTGTCCTTCTGAAGTGCTTATCTCACTGAAATAAGCAATTCAGTGGAACCAGCATCAAAAGTTGAGTCGCTTGGTGAGGTTGGGATTTTGGCGTATTGAAGTACTTATCTCACTGAAATAAGCACTTCAGTGAACCCAGCATTGAACGTTGGGTGGTTTGGTGAAGTAGAGATTTTGGTCTTCTGAAGTGCTTATCTCACTGAAATAAGCACTTCAGTGAACCCAGCATCGAAATTTGAGTGGTTTGGTGATGTTGAGATTTTGGTCTTCTGAAGTGCTTATCTCACTGAAATAAGCACTTCAGTGAACCCAGCATCGAAAGTTGAGTGGTTTTGAGATGTTGAGATTTTGTTCTTCTGAAGTGCTTATCTGACTGAAAGAAGGATTTCAGTGAACCCAGCATTGAAAGTTGGGTGGTTTGGTGAAGTTTAGATTTTGGTCTTCTGAAGTACTTACCTCACTGAAATAAGCACTTCAGTGATCCCAGCATCGAAAGTTGATTGGTTTGGTGAAGTTAAGATTTTAGTCTTCTGAAGTGCTTATCTCACTGAAATAAGCATTTGTGTAAATCCTGGATCGAAAGTTGGGTGGTTTGGTGAAGTTGAGATTTTGGCCTTCTGATGTGCTTATCTGACTGAAAGAAGCATTTCAGTGAAATCAGTATCAAAAGTTGAGTCGTTTAGTGATGTTTAGATTTGGGCCTTCTGAAGTGCATATCTCACTGAAATAAGCAATTCAGTGGAACCAGCATCAAAAGTTGAGTCGTTTGGTGAGGTTGGGATTTTGGCATTCTGAAGTGCTTATCTCACTGAAATAAGCACTTCAGTGAGCCCAGCATCGAAATTTGAGTGGTTTTGTGATGTTGAGATTTTGGTCTTCTGAAGTGCTTATCTCACTGAAATAAGCACTTCAGTGCACCCAGCATCGAAAGTTGAGTGGTTTTGCGATGTTGAGATTTTGTTCTTCTGAAGTGCTTATCTCACTGAAATAAGCACTTCAGTGATCCCAGCATCGATAGTTGAATGGTTTGGTGAAGTAAAGATTTTGGTCTTCTGAAGTGCTTATCTCACTGAAATAAGCATTTGTGTAAATCCTGGATCGAAAGTTGGGTGGTTTGGTGAAGTTGAGATTTTGGCCTTCTGATGTGCTTATCTGACTGAAAGAAGCATTTCAATGAAATCAGCATCAAAAGTTGAGTCGATTAGTGATGTTTAGATTTTGGCCTTCTGAAGTGCTAATCTCACTGAAATAAGCAATTCAGTGGAACCAGCATTGAAAGTTGAGTGGTTTGGTGAAGTTTAGATTTTGGTCTTCTGAAGTGCTTATCTCAATGAAATAAGCACTTCAGTGAACCCAGCATCGAAATTTGAGTGGTTTAGTGATGTTGAGATTTTGGTCTTCTGAAGTGCTTATCTCACTGAAATAAGCACTTCAGTGAACCCAGCATTGAAAGTTGGGTGGCTTGGTGAAGTTTAGATTTTGGTCTTCTGAAGTGCTTATCTCACTGAAATAAGCACTTCAGTGAACACAGCATCGAAAGTTGAGTGGTTTTGAGATGTTTAGATTTTGATCTTCTGAAGTGCTTATCTCACTGCAATAAGCACTTCAGTGAACCCAGCATTGAAAGTTGGGTGGTTTGGTGAAGTTTAGATTTTGGTCTTCTGAAGTGCTTATCTCACTGAAATAAGCATTTGGGTAAATCCAGTATCGAAAGTTGGCTGGTTTTGTGAAGTGGAGATTTTGGCCTTCTGAAGTGCTTATCTGACTGAAAGAAGCATTTCAGTGAAACCAGTATCAAAAGTTGAGTCGTTTGGTGAGGTTGGGATTTTGGCATTCTGAAGTGCTTATCTCACTGAAATAAGCACTGCAGTGAGCCCAGCATCGAAAGTTGAGTGGTTTGGTGAAATGGAGATTTTGGCCTTCTGATGTGCTTATCTGACTGAAAGAAGCATTTCAGTGAAACCAGTATCAAAAGTTGAGTCGTTTGGTGAGGTTGGGATTTTGGCATTCTGAAGTGCTTATCTCAATGAAATAAGCACTGCAGTGAGCCCAGCATCGAAAGTTGAGTGGTTTTGTGAAGTTGAGATTTTGGTCTTCTGAAGTGCTTATCTCACTGAAATAAGCACTGCAGTGAACCCAGCATCGAAATTTGAGTGGTTTTGTGATGTTGAGATTTAGGTCTTCTGAAGTTCTTATCTCACTGAAATGAGCATTTGGGTAAATCCAGTATCGAAAGTTGGCTGGTTTTGTGAAGTTGCGATTTTGGCCTTCCGAAGTGCTTATCTGACTGAAAGAAGCATTTCAGTGAAACCAGTGTCAAAAGTTGTGTCGTTTGGTGAGGTTGGGATTTTGGCATTCTGAAGTACTTATCTGACTGAATTAAGCACTGCAGTGAGCCCAGCATCGAAAGTTGAGTGGTTTGGTGAACATTAGATTTTGGTCTTCTGAAGTGCTTATCTGACTGAAAGAAGCATTTCAGTGAAACCAGTATCAAAAGTTGAGTCGTTTGGTGAGGTTGGGATTTTGGCATTCTGAAGTGCTAATCTCACTGAAATAAGCACTGCAGTGAGCCCAGCATCGAAAGTTGAGTGGTTTTGTGAAGTTGAGTTTTTGGTCTTCTGAAGTGCTTATCTCACTGAAATAAGCACTTCAGTGAACCCAGCATTGAAAGTTGGGTGGTTTTTTGAAGTTTAGATTTTGGTCTTCTGAAGTGCTTATCTCACTGAAATAAGCATTTCAGTGAACACAGCATCGAAATTTGAGTGGTTTGGTGATGTTGAGATTTTGGTCTTCTGAAGTGCTTGTCTCACTGAAATAAGCATTTGGGTAAATCCAGGATCGAAACTTGGGTGGTTTGGTGAAGTTGAGATTTTGTCCTTCTGATGTGCATATCTGACTGAATGAAGCATTTCAGTGAAACCAGTATCTAAAGTTGAGTCGTTTGGTGAGGTTGGGATTTTGGCATTCTGAAGTGCTTATCTCACTAAAATAAGCACTGCAGTGAGCCCAGCATCGAAAGTTGAGTGGTTTTGTGATGTTGAGATTTTGGTCTTCTGAAGTGCTTATCTCACTGAAATAAGCACTTCAGTGCACACAGCATCGGAAGTTGAGTGGTTTGGTGATGTTGAGATTTTGGTCTTCTGAAGTGCTTGTCTCACTGAAATAAGCATTTGGGAAAGTCCAGGATCGAAAGTTGGGTGGTTTGGTGAGGTTGAGATTTTTGCCTTCTGATGTGCATATCTGACTCAAAGAAGCATTTCAGTGAAACCAGCATCAAAAGTTGAGTCGTTTGTTGAGGTTGAGATTTTGGCCTTCTGAAGTGCATATCTCACTCAAATAAGCATTTGGGTAAATCCAGGAAAGAAAGTTGGGTGGTTTACTGAAGTTGAGATTTGGGCCAATTGAAGTGCTTATCTGACTGAAAGAAGCATTTCAGTGAAACCAGCATCAAAAGTTGAGTCGTTTGTGAGGTTGGGATTTTGACATTCTGAAGTGCTTATCTCGCTGAAATGAGCACTTCAGTGAGCACAGCATCGAAAGGTGAGTGGTTTGGTGAAGTTTAGAATTTTGTCTTCTGAAGTGCTTATCTCACTGAAATAAGCATTTGTGTAAATCCAGGCTGGAAAGTTGGGTGGTTTGTTGAAGTTGAGATTTTGGCCTTCTGATGTGCATATCTGACTGAAAGAAGCATTTCAGTGAAACCAGCATCAAAAGTTGAGTCGTTTTTTGAGGTTGGGATTTTGGCTTTCTGAAGTGCTTATCTCGCTGAAATAAGCACTGCAGTGCGCTCAGAATCGAAAGTTGAGTGGTTTTGTGAACTTGGGATTTTGGCATTCTTCAGTGCTTATCTCGCTGAAATAAGCACTGCAGTGAGCCCAGCATCGTAAGATGAGTGGTTTTGTGAAGGTGAGGTTTTGGCCATCTGAAATGCTTATCTCAATGAAATAAGCAATTCAGTGAAACCAGCATCAAAACTTGAGTCGTTTGGTGAGGTTGGGATTTTGGCATTCTGAAGTGCTTATCTCTCTGAAATAAGCTCTTCAGTGAACAAGGCATCATAAGTTTTGTGGTTTGGTGAAGTTGGGATTTTGGACTTCTGAAGTGCTTATCTCACTGAAATAAGCACTTCAGTGAATCCAACATCGAAAGTTGAGTGGTTTGGTGATGTTTAGATTTTGGTCTTCTGATGTGCTTATCTCACTGAAATAAGTATTTCGGTAAATCCAGGATCGAAAGTTGGGTGGTTTTGTGAAGTTGAGAATTTGGCCTTCTGATTTGCTTATCTGACTGAAAGAAGCTTTTCAGTGAAACCAGCATCAAAAGTTGAGTCGTTTGGTGAGGTTGAGATTTTGGCATTCTAAAGTGCTTATCTCGCTGAAATAAGCACTGCAGTGAGCCCAGCATCGAAAGTTGAGTGGTTTTGTGAAGTTGAGATTTTGGCCTTCTGAAGTGCTTATCTCACTGAAATAAGCACTTCAGTGAACCCAGCATTGAAAGTTGGGTGGTTTGGTGAAGTTGAGATTTTGGTCTTCTGAAGTGCTTATCTCACTGAAATAAGCACTTCAGTGAACCCAGCATCGAAATTTGAGTGGTTTGGTGATGTTGAGATTTTGGTCTTCTGAAGTGCTTATCTCACTAAAGTAAGCACTTCAGTGAACCCAGCATCGAAAGTTGAGTGGTTTTGAGATGTTGAGATTTTGTTCTTCTGAAGTGCTTATCTGACTGAAAGAAGCATTTCAGTGAACCCAGCATTGAAAGTTGGGGGGTTTGGTGAAGTTTAGATTTTGGTCTTCTGAAGTGCTTATCTCACTGAAATAAGCACTTCAGTGATCCCAGCATCGAAAGTTGAGTGGTTTGGTGAAGTTAAGATTTTAGTCTTCTGAAGTGCTTATCTCACTGAAATAAGCATTTTTGTAAATCCTGGATCGAAAGTTGTGTGGTTTGGTGAAGTTGAGATTTTGGCCTTCTGATGTGCTTATCTGACTGAAAGAAGCATTTCAGTGAAATCAGTATCAAAAGTTGAGTCGTTTAGTGATGTTTAGATTTTGGCCTTCTGAAGTGCTTATCTCACTGAAATAAGCAATTCAGTGGAACCAGGATCAAATGTTGAGTCGTTTGGTGAGGTTGGGATTTTGGCATTCTGAAGTGCTTATCTCACTGAAATAAGCACTTCAGTGAACCCAGCATCGAAATTTGAGTGGTTTGGTGATGTTATGATTTTGGTCTTCTGATGTGCTTATCTGACTGAAAGAAGCATTTCAGTGAAACCAGTATCAAAAGTTGAGTCGTTTGGTGAGGTTGGGATTTTGGCATTCTGAAATGCTTATCTCACTGAAATAAGCACTGCAGTGAGCCCAGCATCGAAAGTTGAGTGGTTTGTTGAAGTTTAGATTTTTGTCTTCTGAAGTGCTTAACTCACTGAAATTAGCCTTTGGGTATATCCTGGATCGAAAGTTGGGTGGTTTGGTGAAGTTTAGATTTTGGCCTTCTGAAGTGCTTATCTCACTGAAATAAGCAATTCAGTGGAACCAGCATCAAAAGTTGAGTCGCTTGGTGAGGTTGGGATTTTGGCGTATTGAAGTACTTATCTCACTGAAATAAGCACTTCAGTGAACACAGCATCGAAAGTTGAGTGGTTTTGAGATGTTTAGATTTTGATCTTCTGAAGTGCTTATCTCACTGAAATTAGCACTTCAGTGAACCCAGCATTGAAAGTTGGGTGTTTTGGTGAAGTTTAGATTTTGGTCTTCTGAAGTGCTTATCTCACTGCAATTAAAACTTCAGTGAACCCAGCATTGAAAGTTGGGTGGTTTGGTGAAGTTTAGATTTTGGTCTTCTGAAGTGCTTATCTAACTGAAATAAGCTTTTGGGTAAATCCAGTATCGAAAGTTGGCTGGTTTTGTGAAGTTGAGATTTTGGCCTTCTGAATTGCTTATCTGACTGAAAGAAGCATTTCAGTGAAACCAGTATCAAAAGTTGAGTCGTTTGGTGAGGTTGGGATTTTGGCATTCTGAAGTGCTTATCTCACTGAAATAAGCACTTCAGTGATCCCAGCATCGAAAGTTGAGTGTTTTGGTGAAGTTAAGATTTTAGTCTTCTGAAGTGCTTATCTCACTGAAATAAGCATTTGTGTAAATCCTGGATCGAAAGTTGGGTGGTTTGGTGAAGTTGAGATTTTGGCCTTCTGATGTGCTTATCTGACTGAAAGAAGCATTTCAGTGAATTCAGTATCAACAGTTGAGTCGTTTAGTGATGTTTAGATTTTGGCCTTCTGAAGTGCTTATCTCACTGAAATAAGCACTTCAGTGAACCCAGCATCGAAATTTGAGTGGTTTGGTGATGTTGAGATTTTGGTCTTCTGAAGTGCTTATCTCACTGAAATAAGCACTTCAGTGCACCCAGCTTCGAAAGTTGAGTGGTTTTGAGATGTTGAGATTTTGTTCTTCTGAAGTGCTTATCTCACTGAAATAAGCACTTCAGTGATCCCAGCATCGAAAGTTTAGTGGTTTGGTGAAGTAAAGATTTTGGTCTTCTGAAGTGCTTATCTCACTGAAATAAGCATTTGTGTAAATCCTGGATCGAAAGTTGGGTGGTTTGATGAAGTTGAGATTTTGGCCTTCTGAAGTGCTTATCTGACTGAAAGAAGCATTTCAGTGAAACCAGTATCAAAAGTTGAGTCGTTTGGTGAGGTTGGGATTTTGGCATTCTGAAATGCTTACCTCACTGAAATAAGCACTGCAGTGAGCCCAGCATCGAAAGTTGAGTGGTTTGGTGAAGTTTAGATTTTTTTCTTCTGAAGTGCTTATCTCACTGAAATTAGCCTTTGGGTATATCCTGGATCGAAAGTTGGGTGGTTTGGTGAAGTTTAGATTTTGGCCTTCTGAAGTGCTTATCTCACTGTAATAAGCAATTCAGTGGAACCAGCATCAAAAGTTGAGTCGCTGGGTGAGGTTGGGATTTTTGCGTATTGAAGTACTTATCTCACTGAAATAAGCACTTCAGTGAACCCAGCATTGAACGTTGGGTGGTTTGGTGAAGTAGAGATTTTGGTCTTCTGAAGTGCTTATCTCACTGAAATAAGCACTTCAGTGAACCCAGCATCGAAATTTGAGTGGTTTGGTGATGTTGAGATTTTGGTCTTCTGAAGTGCTTATCTCACTGAAATAAGCACTTCAGTGAAACCAGCATCGAAATTTGAGTGGCTTTGAGATGTTGAGATTTTGTTCTTCTGAAGTGCTTATCTGACTGAAAGAAGCATTTCAGTGAACCCAGCATTGAAAGTTGCGTGGTTTGGTGAAGTTTAGATTTTGGTCTTCTGAAGTGCTTATCTCACTGAAATAAGCACTTCAGTGATCCCAGCATCGAAAGATGAGTGGTTTGGTGAAGTTAAGATTTAAGTCTTCTGAAGTGCTTATCTCACTGAAATAAGCACTTCAGTGCACCCAGCATCGAAAGTTGAGTGGTTTTGCGATGTTGAGATTTTGTTCTTCTGAAGTGCTTATCTCACTGAAATAAGCACTTCAGTGATCCCAGCATCGATTATTGAATGGTTTGGTGAAGTAAAGATTTTGGTCTTCTGAAGTGCTTATCTCACTGAAATAAGCATTTGTGTAAATCCTGGATCGAAAGTTGGGTGGTTTGATGAAGTTGAGATTTTGGTCTTCTGATGTGCTTATCTGACTGAAAGAAGCATTTCAGTGAAATCAGCATCAAAAGTTGAGTCGATTAGTGATGTTTAGATTTTGGTCTTCTGAAGTGCTTATCTCACTGAAATTAGCCTTTGGGTATATCCTGGATCGAAAGTTGGGTGGTTTGGTGAAGTTGAGATTTTGTCCTTCTGAAGTGCTTATCTCACTGAAATAAGCAATTCAGTGGAACCAGCATCAAAAGTTGAGTCGCTTGGTGAGGTTGGGATTTTGGCGTATTGAAGTACTTATCTCACTGAAATAAGCACTTCAGTGAACCCAGCATTGAACGTTGGGTGGTTTGGTGAAGTAGAGATTTTGGTCTTCTGAAGTGCTTATCTCACTGAAATAAGCACTTCAGTGAACCCAGCATCGAAATTTGAGTGGTTTGGTGATGTTGAGATTTTGGTCTTCTGAAGTGCTTATCTCACTGAAATAAGCACTTCAGTGAACCCAGCATCGAAAGTTGAGTGGTTTTGAGATGTTGAGATTTTGTTCTTCTGAAGTGCTTATCTGACTGAAAGAAGGATTTCAGTGAACCCAGCATTGAAAGTTGGGTGGTTTGGTGAAGTTTAGATTTTGGTCTTCTGAAGTACTTACCTCACTGAAATAAGCACTTCAGTGATCCCAGCATCGAAAGTTGATTGGTTTGGTGAAGTTAAGATTTTAGTCTTCTGAAGTGCTTATCTCACTGAAATAAGCATTTGTGTAAATCCTGGATCGAAAGTTGGGTGGTTTGGTGAAGTTGAGATTTTGGCCTTCTGATGTGCTTATCTGACTGAAAGAAGCATTTCAGTGAAATCAGTATCAAAAGTTGAGTCGTTTAGTGATGTTTAGATTTGGGCCTTCTGAAGTGCATATCTCACTGAAATAAGCAATTCAGTGGAACCAGCATCAAAAGTTGAGTCGTTTGGTGAGGTTGGGATTTTGGCATTCTGAAGTGCTTATCTCACTGAAATAAGCACTTCAGTGAGCCCAGCATCGAAATTTGAGTGGTTTTGTGATGTTGAGATTTTGGTCTTCTGAAGTGCTTATCTCACTGAAATAAGCACTTCAGTGCACCCAGCATCGAAAGTTGAGTGGTTTTGCGATGTTGAGATTTTGTTCTTCTGAAGTGCTTATCTCACTGAAATAAGCACTTCAGTGATCCCAGCATCGATAGTTGAATGGTTTGGTGAAGTAAAGATTTTGGTCTTCTGAAGTGCTTATCTCACTGAAATAAGCATTTGTGTAAATCCTGGATCGAAAGTTGGGTGGTTTGGTGAAGTTGAGATTTTGGCCTTCTGATGTGCTTATCTGACTGAAAGAAGCATTTCAATGAAATCAGCATCAAAAGTTGAGTCGATTAGTGATGTTTAGATTTTGGCCTTCTGAAGTGCTAATCTCACTGAAATAAGCAATTCAGTGGAACCAGCATTGAAAGTTGAGTGGTTTGGTGAAGTTTAGATTTTGGTCTTCTGAAGTGCTTATCTCAATGAAATAAGCACTTCAGTGAACCCAGCATCGAAATTTGAGTGGTTTAGTGATGTTGAGATTTTGGTCTTCTGAAGTGCTTATCTCACTGAAATAAGCACTTCAGTGAACCCAGCATTGAAAGTTGGGTGGCTTGGTGAAGTTTAGATTTTGGTCTTCTGAAGTGCTTATCTCACTGAAATAAGCACTTCAGTGAACACAGCATCGAAAGTTGAGTGGTTTTGAGATGTTTAGATTTTGATCTTCTGAAGTGCTTATCTCACTGCAATAAGCACTTCAGTGAACCCAGCATTGAAAGTTGGGTGGTTTGGTGAAGTTTAGATTTTGGTCTTCTGAAGTGCTTATCTCACTGAAATAAGCATTTGGGTAAATCCAGTATCGAAAGTTGGCTGGTTTTGTGAAGTTGAGATTTTGGCCTTCTGAAGTGCTTATCTGACTGAAAGAAGCATTTCAGTGAAACCAGTATCAAAAGTTGAGTCGTTTGGTGAGGTTGGGATTTTGGCATTCTGAAGTGCTTATCTCACTGAAATAAGCACTGCAGTGAGCCCAGCATCGAAAGTTGAGTGGTTTTGTGAAGTTGAGTTTTTGCTCTTCTGAAGTGCTTATCTCACTGAAATAAGCACTTCAGTGATCCCAGCATCGAAAGTTGAGTGGTTTGGTGAAGTTTAGATTTTTGTCTTCTGAAGTGCTTATCTCACTGAAATAAGCACTTCAGTGAACCCAGCATCGAAATTTGAGTGGTTTGGTGATGTTGAGATTTTGGTCTTCTGAAGTGCTTGTCTCACTGAAATAAGCATTTGAGTAAATCCAGGATCGAAAGTTGAGTGGTTTTCTGAAGTTGAGATTTTGGCCTTCTGAAGTGCTTATCTCTCTGAAATAAGCACTGCAGTGAGCCCAGCTTCGAAAGTAGAGTGGTTTTGTGAAGTTGAGATTTTGGCTTTCTGAAGTGCTTATCTCACTGAAATCAGCACTTCAGTGAACCCAGCATCGAAAGTTGAGTGTTTGGTGAAGATTAGATTTTGGTCTTCTGAAGTGCTTAACTCACTGAAATAAGCATTTGAGTAAATCCAGAATCGAAAGTTGGCTGAGAAAATGGGAACTGCAGATGCTGGAGTTTTTGGTCTTCTGAAGTGCTTATCTCACTGAAATAAGCACTTCAGTGAACCCAGCATCGAAATTTGTGTGGTTTTGTGATGTTGAGATTTTGGTCTTCTGAAGTGCTTATCTCACTGAAATAAGCACTTCATTGAACCCAGCATTGAAAGTTGGGTGGTTTGGTGAAGTTTAGATTTTGGTCTTCTGAAGTGCTTATCTCACTGAAATAAGCACTTCAGTGAACCCAGCATTGAAAGTTGGGTGGTTTTTTGAAGTTTAGATTTTGGTCTTCTGAAGTGCTTATCTCACTGAAATAAGCATTTCAGTGAACACAGAATCGAAAGTTGTATGGTTTGGTGATGTTGAGATTTTGGTCTTCTGAAGTGCTTGTCTCAATGAAATAAGCATTTGGGTAAATCCAGGATCGAAAGTTGCGTGGTTTGGTGAAGTTGAGATTTTGGCCTTCTGATGCGCATATCTGACTGAAAGAAGCATTTCAGTGAAACCAGTATCAAAAGTTGAGTCGTTTGGTGAGGTTGGGATTTTGGAATTCTGAAGTGCTTATCTCAATGAAATAAGCACTGCAGTGAGACCGCCATCGAAAGTTGAGTGGTTTTGTGAAGTTGAGATTTTGGTCTTCTGAAGTGCTTATCTCACTGAAATAAGCACTGCAGTGAACCCAGCATCGAAATTTGAGTGGTTTTGTGATGTTGAGATTTAGGTCTTCTGAAGTTCTTATCTCACTGAAATGAGCATTTGGGTAAATCCAGTATCGAAAGTTGGCTGGTTTTGTGAAGTTGCGATTTTGGCCTACTGAAGTGCTTATCTGACTGAAAGAAGCATTTCAGTGAAACCAGTGTCAAAAGTTGTGTCGTTTGGTGAGGTTGGGATTTTGGCATTCTGAAGTACTTATCTGACTGAATTAAGCACTGCAGTGAGCCCAGCATCGAAAGTTGAGTGGTTTGGTGAACATTAGATTTTGGTCTTCGGAAGTGCTTATCTGACTGAAAGAAGCATTTCAGTGAAACCAGTATCAAAAGTTGAGTCGTTTGGTGAGGTTGGGATTTTGGCATTCTGAAGTGCTTATCTCACTGAAATAAGCACTGCAGTGAGCCCAGCATCGAAAGTTGAGTGGTTTTGTGAAGTTGAGTTTTTGGTCTTCTGAAGTGCTTATCTCACTGAAATAAGCACTTCAGTGAACCCAGCATTGAAAGTTGGGTGGTTTTTTGAAGTTTAGATTTTGGTCTTCTGAAGTGCTTATCTCACTGAAATAAGCATTTCAGTGAACACAGCATCGAAATTTGAGTGGTTTGGTGATGTTGAGATTTTGGTCTTCTGATGTGCATATCTGACTGAAAGAAGCATTTCAGTGAAACCAGTATTAAAAGTTGAGTCGTTTGGTGAGGTTGGGATTTTGGCATTCTGAAGTGCTTATCTCACTGAATTAAGCACTGCAGTGAGCCCAGCATCGAAAGTTGAGTGGTTTTGTGAAGTTGAGTTTTTGGTCTTCTGAAGTGCTTATCTCACTGAAATAAGCACTTCAGTGAACCCAGCATCGAAATTTGAGTGGTTTTGTGATGTTGAGATTTTGGTCTTCTGAAGTGCTTATCTCACTGAAATAATCACTTCAGTGAACCCAGCATTGAAAGTTGGGTGGTTTTTTGAAGTTTAGATTTTGGTCTTCTGAAGTGCTTATCTCACTGAAATAAGCATTTCAGTGAACACAGCATCGAAAGTTGAGTGGTTTGGTGATGTTGAGATTTTGGTCTTCTGAAGTGCTTGTCTCACTGAAATAAGCATTTGGGTAAATCCAGGATCGAAACTTGGGTGGTTTGGTGAAGTTGAGATTTTGTCCTTCTGATGTGCATATCTGACTGAATGAAGCATTTCAGTGAAACCAGTATCTAAAGTTGAGTCGTTTGGTGAGGTTGGGATTTTGGCATTCTGAAGTGCTTATCTCACTGAAATAAGCACTGCA
The DNA here is from genome assembly GCF_030684315.1 of Stegostoma tigrinum. Lineage (NCBI taxonomy): Eukaryota > Metazoa > Chordata > Chondrichthyes > Orectolobiformes > Stegostomatidae > Stegostoma > Stegostoma tigrinum. The sequence continues at coordinate 160,124 of NW_026728133.1, read as the reverse complement.
GTGAAACCAGCATTGAACGTTGGGTGGTTTGGTGAAGTTTAGATTTTGGTCTTCTAAAGTGCTTATCTCACTGAAATAAGCACTTCAGTGCACACAGCATCGAAAGTTGAGTGGTTTGGTGATGTTGAGATTTTGGTCTTCTGAAGTGCTTGTCTCACTGAAATAAGCATTTGGGTAAATCCAGGATCGAAAGTTGGGTGGTTTACTGAAGTTGAGATTTGGGCCAATTGAAGTGCTTATCTGACTGAAAGAAGCATTTCAGTGAAACCAGCATCAAAAGTTGAGTCGTTTGTGAGGTTGGGATTTTGACATTCTGAAGTGCTTATCTCACTGAAATGAGCACTTCAGTGAGCACAGCATCGAAAGTTGAGTGGTTTGGTGAAGTTTAGAATTTTGCCTTCTGAAGTGCTTATCTCACTGAAATAAGCATTTGTGTAAATCCAGGCTGGAAAGTTGGGTGGTTTGTTGAAGTTGAGATTTTGGCCTTCTGATGTGCATATCTGACTGAAAGAAGCATTTCAGTGAAACCAGCATCAAAAGTTGAGTCGTTTTTTGAGGTTGGAATTTTGGCTTTCTGAAGTGCTTATCTCGCTGAAATAAGCACTGCAGTGAGCTCAGAATCGAAAGTTGAGTGGTTTTGTGAACTTGGGATTTTGGCATTCTTCAGTGCTTATCTCGCTGAAATAAGCACTGCAGTGAGCCCAGCATCGTAAGATGAGTGGTTTTGTGGAGGTGAGGTTTTGGCCATCTGAAATGCTTATCTCAATGAAATAAGCAATTCAGTGAAACCAGCATCAAAAGTTGAGTCGTTTGGTGAGGTTGGGATTTTGGCATTCTGAAGTGCTTATCTCTCTGAAATAAGCTCTTCAGTGAACAAGGCATCATAAGTTTTGTGGTTTGGTGAAGTTGAGATTTTGGACTTCTGAAGTGCTTATCTCACTGAAATAAGCACTTCAGTGAATCCAACATCGAAAGTTGAGTGGTTTGGTGATGTTTAGATTTTGGTCTTCTGATGTGCTTATCGCACTGAAATAAGCATTTGTGTAAATCCTGGATCGAAAGTTGGGTGGTTTGATGAAGTTGAGATTTTGGCCTTCTGAAGTGCTTATCTGACTGAAAGTAGCATTTCAGTGAAATCAGCATCAAAAGTTGAGTCGAATGGTGAAGTTTAGGTTTTGGCCTTCTGAAGTGCTTATCTCGCTGAAATAAGCAATTCAGTGGAACCAGCATCAAAAGTTGAGTGGCTTGGTGAGGTTGGGATTTTGGCGTATTGAAGTACTTATCTCACTGAAATAAGCACTTCAGTGAACCCAGCATTGAACGTTGGGTGGTTTGGTGAAGTAGAGATTTTGGTCTTCTGAAGTGCTTATCTCACTGAAATAAGCACTTCAGTGAACCCAGCATCGAAATTTGAGTGGTTTGGTGATGTTGAGATTTTGGTCTTCTGAAGTGCTTATCTCACTGAAATAAGCACTTCAGTGAACCCAGCATCGAAAGTTGAGTGGTTTTGAGATGTTGAGATTTTGTTCTTCTGAAGTGCTTATCTGACTGAAAGAAGGATTTCAGTGAACCCAGCATTGAAAGTTGGGTGGTTTGGTGAAGTTTAGATTTTGGTCTTCTGAAGTACTTATCTCACTGAAATAAGCACTTCAGTGATCCCAGCATCGAAAGTTGATTGGTTTGGTGAAGTTAAGATTTTAGTCTTCTGAAGTGCTTATCTCACTGAAATAAGCATTTGTGTAAATCCTGGATCGAAAGTTGGGTGGTTTGGTGAAGTTGAGATTTTGGCCTTCTGAATGTGCTTATCTGACTGAAAGAAGCATTTCAGTGAAATCAGTATCAAAAGTTGAGTCGTTTAGTGATGTTTAGATTTTGGTCTTCTGAAGTGCTTATCGCACTGAAATAAGCATTTGTGTAAATCCTGGATCGAAAGTTGGGTGGTTTGGTGAAGTTGAGATTTTGGTCTTCTGATGTGCATATCTGACTGAAAGAAGCATATCAGTGAAACCAGTATTAAAAGTTGAATCGTTTGGTGAGGTTGGGATTTTGGCATTCTGTAGTGCTTGTCTCACTGAAATAAGCACTTCAGTGAACCCAGCATCGAAATTTGAGTGGTTTTGTGATGTTGAGATTTTGGTCTTCTGTAGTGCTTATCTCACTGAAATAAGCACTTCAGTGAACCCAGCATTGAAAGTTGGGTGGTTTTTTGAAGTTTAGATTTTGGTCTTCTGAAGTGCTTATCTCACTGAAATAAGCATTTCAGTGAACACAGCATCGAAAGTTGAGTGGTTTGGTGATGTTGAGATTTTGGTCTTCTGAAGTGCTTGTCTCACTGAAATAAGCATTTGGGTAAATCCAGGATCGAAACTTGGGTGGTTTGGTGAAGTTGAGATTTTGTCCTTCTGATGTGCATATCTGACTGAATGAAGCATTTCAGTGAAACCAGTATCTAAAGTTGAGTCATTTGGTGAGGTTGGGATTTTGGCATTCTGAAGTGCTTATCTCACTAAAATAAGCACTGCAGTGAGCCCAGCATCGAAAGTTGAGTGGTTTTGTGATGTTGAGATTTTGGTCTTCTGAAGTGCTTATCTCACTGAAATAAGCACTTCAGTGCACACAGCATCGAAAGTTGAGTGGTTTGTTGATGTTGAGATTTTGGTCTTCTGAAGTGCTTGTCTCACTGAAATAAGCATTTGGGAAAGTCCAGGATCGAAAGTTGGGTGGTTTGGTGAGGTTGAGATTTTTGCCTTCTGATGTGCATATCTGACTCAAAGAAGCATTTCAGTGAAACCAGCATCAAAAGTTGAGTCGTTTGTTGAGGTTGAGATTTTGGCCTTCTGAAGTGCATATCTCACTCAAATAAGCATTTGGGTAAATCCAGGATCGAAAGTTGGGTGGTTTACTGAAGTTGAGATTTGGGCCAATTGAAGTGCTTATCTGACTGAAAGAAGCATTTCAGTGAAACCAGCATCAAAAGTTGAGTCGTTTGTGAGGTTGGGATTTTGACATTCTGAAGTGCTTATCTCGCTGAAATGAGCACTTCAGTGAGCACAGCATCGAAAGTTGAGTGGTTTTGTGAACTTGGGATTTTGGCATTCTTCAGTGCTTATCTCGCTGAAATAAGCACTGCAGTGAGCCCAGCATCGAAAGTTGAGTGGTTTTGTGATGTTGAGATTTTGGTCTTCTGATGTGCATATCTGACTGAAAGAAGCATTTCAGTGAAACCAGTATTAAAAGTTGAATCGTTTGGTGAGGTTGGGATTTTGGCATTCTGAAGTGCTTGTCTCACTGAAATAAGCACTTCAGTGAACCCAGCATCGAAATTTGAGTGGTTTTGTGATGTTGAGATTTTGGTCTTCTGAAGTGCTTATCTCACTGAAATAAGCACTTCAGTGAACCCAGCATTGAAAGTTGGGTGGTTTTTTGAAGTTTAGATTTTGGTCTTCTGAAGTGCTTATCTCACTGAAATAAGCATTTCAGTGAACACAGCATCGAAAGTTGAGTGGTTTGGTGATGTTGAGATTTTGGTCTTCTGAAGTGCTTGTCTCACTGAAATAAGCATTTGGGTAAATCCAGGATCGAAACTTGGGTGGTTTGGTGAAGTTGAGATTTTGTCCTTCTGATGTGCATATCTGACTGAATGAAGCATTTCAGTGAAACCAGTATCTAAAGTTGAGTCGTTTGGTGAGGTTGGGATTTTGGCATTCTGAAGTGCTTATCTCACTAAAATAAGCACTGCAGTGAGCCCAGCATCGAAAGTTGAGTGGTTTTGTGATGTTGAGATTTTGGTCTCCTGAAGTGCTTATCTCACTGAAATTAGCACTTCAGTGCACACAGCATCGAAAGTTGAGTGGTTTGTTGATGTTGAGATTTTGGTCTTCTGAAGTGCTTGTCTCACTGAAATAAGCATTTGGGAAAGTCCAGGATCGAAAGTTGGGTGGTTTGGTGAGGTTTAGATTTTTGCCTTCTGATGTACATATCTGACTCAAAGAAGCATTTCAGTGAAACCAGCATCAAAAGTTGAGTCGTTTGTTGAGGTTGAGATTTTGGCCTTCTGAAGTGCATATCTCACTCAAATAAGCATTTGGGTAAATCCAGGATCGAAAGTTGGGTGGTTTACTGAAGTTGAGATTTGGGCCAATTGAAGTGCTTATCTGACTGAAAGAAGCATTTCAGTGAAACCAGCATCAAAAGTTGAGTCGTTTGTGAGGTTGGGATTTTGACATTCTGAAGTGCTTATCTCACTGAAATGAGCACTTCAGTGAGCACAGCATCGAAAGTTGAGTGGTTTGGTGAAGTTTAGAATTTTGCCTTCTGAAGTGCTTATCTCACTGAAATAAGCATTTGTGTAAATCCAGGCTGGAAAGTTGGGTGGTTTGTTGAAGTTGAGATTTTGGCCTTCTGATGTGCATATCTGACTGAAAGAAGCATTTCAGTGAAACCAGCATCAAAAGTTGAGTCGTTTTTTGAGGTTGGAATTTTGGCTTTCTGAAGTGCTTATCTCGCTGAAATAAGCACTGCAGTGAGCTCAGAATCGAAAGTTGAGTGGTTTTGTGAACTTGGGATTTTGGCATTCTTCAGTGCTTATCTCGCTGAAATAAGCACTGCAGTGAGCCCAGCATCGTAAGATGAGTGGTTTTGTGAAGGTGAGGTTTTGGCCATCTGAAATGCTTATCTCAATGAAATAAGCAATTGAGTGAAACCAGCATCAAAAGTTGAGTCGTTTGGTGAGGTTGGGATTTTGGCATTCTGAAGTGCTTATCTCTCTGAAATAAGCTCTTCAGTGATCAAGGCATCATAAGTTTTGTGGTTTGGTGAAGTTGGGATTTTGGACTTCTGAAGTGCTTATCTCACTGAAATAAGCACTTCAGTGAATCCAACATCGAAAGTTGAGTGGTTTGGTGATGTTTAGATTTTTGTCTTCTGATGTGCTTATCTCACTGAAATAAGTATTTCGGTAAATCCAGGATCGAAAGTTGGGTGGTTTTGTGAAGTTGAGAATTTGGCCTTCTGAAGTGCTTATCTGACTGAAAGAAGCTTTTCAGTGAAACCAGCATCAAAAGTTGAGTCGTTTGGTGAGGTTGAGATTTTGGCATTCTAAAGTGCTTATCTCGCTGAAATAAGCACTGCAGTGAGCCCAGCATCGAAAGTTGAGTGGTTTTGTGAAGTTGAGATTTTGGCCTTCTGAAGTGCTTATCTCACTGAAATAAGCACTTCAGTGAACCCAGCATCGAAAGTTGAGTGGTTGGTGAAGATTAGATTTTGGTCTTCTGAAGTGCTTAACTCACTGAAATAAGCATTTGAGTAAATCCAGAATCGAAAGTTGGCTGGTTTTGTGAAGTTGCGATTTTGGCCTTCTGAAGTGCTTGTCCGACTGAAAGAAGCATTTCAGTGAAACCAGTATCAAAAGTTGAGTCGTTTGGTGAGGTTGGGATTTTGGCATTCTGAAGTGCTTATCTCACTGAAATAAGCACTGCAGTGAGCCCAGCATCGAAAGTTGAGTGGTTTTGTGAAGTTGAGTTTTTGGTCTTCTGAAGTGCTTATCTCACTGAAATAAGCACTGCAGTGAGCCCAGCATCGAAAGTTGAGTGGTTTTGTGAAGTTGAGTTTTTGGTCTTCTGAAGTGCTTATCTCACTGAAATAAGCACTTCAGTGAACCCAGCATCGAAATTTGTGTGGTTTTGTGATGTTGAGATTTTGGTCTTCTGAAGTGCTTATCTCACTGAAATAAGCACTTCATTGAACCCAGCATTGAAAGTTGGGTGGTTTTTTGAAGTTTAGATTTTGGTCTTCTGAAGTGCTTATCTCACTGAAAAAAGCATTTCAGCGAACACAGAATCGAAAGTTGTATGTTTTGGTGATGTTGAGATTTTGGTCTTCTGAAGTGCTTGTCTCAATGAAATAAGCATTTGGGTAAATCCAGGATCGAAAGTTGGGTGGTTTGGTGAAGTTGACCAGTATCAAAAGTTGAGTCGTTTGGTGAGGTTGGGATTTTGGCATTCTGAAGTAAGCATTTCAGTGAACACAGCATCGAAATTTGAGTGGTTTGGTGATGTTGAGATTTTGGTCTTCTGATGTGCATATCTGACTGAAAGAAGCATTTCAGTGAAACCAGTATTAAAAGTTGAATCGTTTGGTGAGGTTGGGATTTTGGCATTCTGAAGTGCTTGTCTCACTGAAATAAGCACTTCAGTGAACCCAGCATCGAAATTTGAGTGGTTTTGTGATGTTGAGATTTTGGTCTTCTGAAGTGCTTATCTCACTGAAATAAGCACTTCAGTGAACCCAGCATTGAAAGTTGGGTGGTTTTTTGAAGTTTAGATTTTGGTCTTCTGAAGTGCTTATCTCACTGAAATAAGCATTTCAGTGAACACAGCATCGAAAGTTGAGTGGTTTGGTGATGTTGAGATTTTGGTCTTCTGAAGTGCTTGTCTCACTGAAATAAGCATTTGGGTAAATCCAGGATCGAAACTTGGGTGGTTTGGTGAAGTTGAGATTTTGTCCTTCTGATGTGCATATCTGACTGAATGAAGCATTTCAGTGAAACCAGTATCTAAAGTTGAGTCGTTTGGTGAGGTTGGGATTTTGGCATTCTGAAGTGCTGATCTCACTGAAATAAGCACTGCAGTGAGCCCAGCATCGAAAGTTGAGTGGTTTTGTGATGTTGAGATTTTGGTCTTCTGAAGTGCTTATCTCACTGAAATAAGCACTTCAGTGCACACAGCATCGAAAGTTGAGTGGTTTGGTGATGTTGAGATTTTGGTCTTCTGAAGTGCTTGTCTCACTGAAATAAGCATTTGGGAAAGTCCAGGATCGAAAGTTGGGTGGTTTGGTGAGGTTGAGATTTTTGCCTTCTGATGTGCATATCTGACTCAAAGAAGCATTTCAGTGAAACCAGCATCAAATGTTGAGTGGTTGGGTGAAGTTGAGATTTTGGTGTTCTGAAGTGGTTATCTGACTGAAAGAAGCATTTCAGTGAAACCAGGATCAAAAGTTGAGTCGTTTGGTGAGGTTGGGATTTTGGCATTCTAAAGTGCTTATCTCTCTGAAATAAGCACTTCAGTGAACCCAACATCGAAAGTTGAGTGGTTTGGTGAAGTTTAGATTTTGTCTTCGGAAGTGCTTATCTGACTGATATACGCTCTTCAGTGAACCCAGCATCATAAGGTTTGTGGTTTGGTGAAGTTTGGATTTTTGACTTCTGAAGTGCTTATCTCACTGAAATAAGCACTTCAGTGAACTCAGCATCAAAAGTTGAGTGGTTTGGTGAAGTTCAGATTTTGGTCTTCTGAAGTGCATATCTCACTGAAATAAGCATTTGGGTGAATCCAGGATCGAAAGTTGGGTGGTTTACTGAAGTTGAGATTTTGGCCTTCTGAAGTGCTTATCTCCCACTGAAATAAGTGTTTGTGTAAATACAGGATCGAAAGTTGGGTGGTTTGGTGAAGTTGAGATTTCGGCCTTCTGATGTGCATATCTGACTGAAAGAAGCATTTCAGTGAAACCAGCATCAAAAGTTGAGTCGTTTGGTGAGGCTGAGATTTTGGCATTCTGAAGTGCTTATCTCGCTGAAATAAGCACTGCAGTGAGCCCAACATCGAAAGTTGAGCGGTTTTCTGAAGTTGAGATTTTGGCCTTCTGAAGTGCTTATCTCACTGAAATAAGCACTTCAGTGAACACAGCATCGAAAGTTGAGTGATTTGGTGATGTTGAGATTTTGGTCTTCTGAAGTGCTTGTCTCACTGAAATAAGCATTTGAGTAAATCCAGGATCGAAAGTTGGCTGGTTTTGTGAAGTTGCGATTTTGGCCTTCTGAAGTGCTTATCTGACTGAAAGAAGCATTTCAGTGAAACCAGTGTCAAAAGTTGTGTCGTTTGGTGAGGTTGGGATTTTGGCATTCTGAAGTACTTATCTGACTGAATTAAGCACTGCAGTGAGCCCAGCATCGAAAGTTGAGTGGTTTGGTGAACATTAGATTTTGGTCTTCTGAAGTGCTTATCTGACTGAAAGAAGCATTTCAGTGAAACCAGTATCAAAAGTTGAGTCGTTTGGTGAGGTTGGGATTTTGGCATTCTGAAGTGCTTATCTCACTGAAATAAGCACTGCAGTGAGCCCAGCATCGAAAGTTGAGTGGTTTTGTGAAGTTGAGTTTTTGGTCTTCTGAAGTGCTTATCTCACTGAAATAAGCACTTCAGTGAACCCAGCATTGAAAGTTGGGTGGTTTTTTGAAGTTTAGATTTTGGTCTTCTGAAGTGCTTATCTCACTGAAATAAGCATTTCAGTGAACACAGCATCGAAAGTTGAGTGGTTTGGTGATGTTGAGATTTTGGTCTTCTGAAGTGCTTGTCTCACTGAAATAAGCATTTGGGAAAGTCCAGGATCGAAAGTTGGGTGGTTTGGTGAGGTTGAGATTTTTGCCTTCTGATGTGCATATCTGACTCAAAGAAGCATTTCAGTGAAACCAGCATCAAATGTTGAGTGGTTGGGTGAAGTTGAGATTTTGGTGTTCTGAAGTGGTTATCTGACTGAAAGAAGCATTTCAGTGAAACCAGGATCAAAAGTTGAGTCGTTTGGTGAGGTTGGGATTTTGGCATTCTAAAGTGCTTATCTCTCTGAAATAAGCACTTCAGTGAACCCAACATCGAAAGTTGAGTGGTTTGGTGAAGTTTAGATTTTGTCTTCGGAAGTGCTTATCTGACTGATATACGCTCTTCAGTGAACCCAGCATCATAAGGTTTGTGGTTTGGTGAAGTTTGGATTTTTGACTTCTGAAGTGCTTATCTCACTGAAATAAGCACTTCAGTGAACTCAGCATCAAAAGTTGAGTGGTTTGGTGAAGTTCAGATTTTGGTCTTCTGAAGTGCATATCTCACTGAAATAAGCATTTGGGTGAATCCAGGATCGAAAGTTGGGTGGTTTACTGAAGTTGAGATTTTGGCCTTCTGAAGTGCTTATCTCCCACTGAAATAAGTGTTTGTGTAAATACAGGATCGAAAGTTGGGTGGTTTGGTGAAGTTGAGATTTCGGCCTTCTGATGTGCATATCTGACTGAAAGAAGCATTTCAGTGAAACCAGCATCAAAAGTTGAGTCGTTTGGTGAGGCTGAGATTTTGGCATTCTGAAGTGCTTATCTCGCTGAAATAAGCACTGCAGTGAGCCCAACATCGAAAGTTGAGCGGTTTTCTGAAGTTGAGATTTTGGCCTTCTGAAGTGCTTATCTCACTGAAATAAGCACTTCAGTGAACACAGCATCGAAAGTTGAGTGATTTGGTGATGTTGAGATTTTGGTCTTCTGAAGTGCTTGTCTCACTGAAATAAGCATTTGAGTAAATCCAGGATCGAAAGTTGGCTGGTTTTGTGAAGTTGCGATTTTGGCCTTCTGAAGTGCTTATCTGACTGAAAGAAGCATTTCAGTGAAACCAGTGTCAAAAGTTGTGTCGTTTGGTGAGGTTGGGATTTTGGCATTCTGAAGTACTTATCTGACTGAATTAAGCACTGCAGTGAGCCCAGCATCGAAAGTTGAGTGGTTTGGTGAACATTAGATTTTGGTCTTCTGAAGTGCTTATCTGACTGAAAGAAGCATTTCAGTGAAACCAGTATCAAAAGTTGAGTCGTTTGGTGAGGTTGGGATTTTGGCATTCTGAAGTGCTTATCTCACTGAAATAAGCACTGCAGTGAGCCCAGCATCGAAAGTTGAGTGGTTTTGTGAAGTTGAGTTTTTGGTCTTCTGAAGTGCTTATCTCACTGAAATAAGCACTTCAGTGAACCCAGCATTGAAAGTTGGGTGGTTTTTTGAAGTTTAGATTTTGGTCTTCTGAAGTGCTTATCTCACTGAAATAAGCATTTCAGTGAACACAGCATCGAAATTTGAGTGGTTTGGTGATGTTGAGATTTTGGTCTTCTGATGTGCATATCTGACTGAAAGAAGCATTTCAGTGAAACCAGTATTAAAAGTTGAGTCGTTTGGTGAGGTTGGGATTTTGGCATTCTGAAGTGCTTATCTCACTGAATTAAGCACTGCAGTGAGCCCAGCATCGAAAGTTGAGTGGTTTTGTGAAGTTGAGTTTTTGGTCTTCTGAAGTGCTTATCTCACTGAAATAAGCACTTCAGTGAACCCAGCATCGAAATTTGAGTGGCTTTGTGATGTTGAGATTTTGGTCTTCTGAAGTGCTTATCTCACTGAAATAATCACTTCAGTGAACCCAGCATTGAAAGTTGGGTGGTTTTTTGAAGTTTAGATTTTGGTCTTCTGAAGTGCTTATCTCACTGAAATAAGCATTTCAGTGAACACAGCATCGAAAGTTGAGTGGTTTGGTGATGTTGAGATTTTGGTCTTTTGAAGTGCTTGTCTCACTGAAATAAGCATTTGGGTAAACCCAGGATCGAAACTTGGGTGGTTTGGTGAAGTTGAGATTTTGTCCTTCTGATGTGCATATCTGACTGAATGAAGCATTTCAGTGAAACCAGTATCTAAAGTTGAGTCGTTTGGTGAGGTTGGGATTTTGGCATTCTGAAGTGCTTATCTCACTGAAATAAGCACTGCAGTGAGCCCAGCATCGAAAGTTGAGTGGTTTTGTGATGTTGAGATTTTGGTCTTCTGAAGTGCTTATCTGACTGAAAGAAGCACTTCAGTGGACCCAGCATCGAAAGTTGAGTGGTTGGTGAAGATTAGATTTTGGTCTTCTGAAGTGCTTAACTCACTGAAATAAGCATTTGAGTAAATCCAGAATCGAAAGTTGGCTGGTTTTGTGAAGTTGCGATTTTGGCCTTCTGAAGTGCTTCTCCGACTGAAAGAAGCATTTCAGTGAAACCAGTATCAAAAGTTGAGTCGTTTGGTGAGGTTGGGATTTTGGCATTCTGAAGTGCTTATCTCACTGAAATAAGCACTGCAGTGAGCCCAGCATCGAAAGTTGAGTGGTTTTGTGAAGTTGAGTTTTTGGTCTTCTGAAGTGCTTATCTCACTGAAATAAGCACTGCAGTGAGCCCAGCATCGAAAGTTGAGTGGTTTTGTGAAGTTGAGTTTTTGGTCTTCTGAAGTGCTTATCTCACTGAAATAAGCACTTCAGTGAACCCAGCATCGAAATTTGTGTGGTTTTGTGATGTTGAGATTTTGGTCTTCTGAAGTGCTTATCTGACTGAAATAAGCACTTCATTGAACCCAGCATTGAAAGTTGGGTGGTTTGGTGAAGTTTAGATTTTGGTCTTCTGAAGTGCTTATCTCACTGAAATAAGCACTTCATTGAACCCAGCATTGAAAGTTGGGTGGTTTGGTGAAGTTTAGATTTTGGTCTTCTGAAGTGCTTGTCTCAATGAAATAAGCATTTGGGTAAATCCAGGATCGAAAGTTGGGTGGTTTGGTGAAGTTGAGATTTTGGCCTTCTGATGTGCATATCTGACTGAAAGAAGCATTTCAGTGAAACCAGTATCAAAAGTTGAGTCGTTTGGTGAGGTTGGGATTTTGGAATTCTGAAGTGCTTATCTCAATGAAATAAGCACTGCAGTGAGACCGCCATCGAAAGTTGAGTGGTTTTGTGAAGTTGAGATTTAGGTCTTCTTAAGTTCTTATCTCACTGAAATGAGCATTTGGGTAAATCCAGTATCGAAAGTTGGCTGGTTTTGTGAAGTTGCGATTTTGGCCTTCTGAAGTGCTTATCTGACTGAAAGAAGCATTTCAGTGAAACCAGTGTCAAAAGTTGTGTCGTTTGGTGAGGTTGGGATTTTGGCATTCTGAAGTACTTATCTGACTGAATTAAGCACTGCAGTGAGCCCAGCATCGAAAGTTGAGTGGTTTGGTGAACATTAGATTTTGGTCTTCTGAAGTGCTTATCTGACTGAAAGAAGCATTTCAGTGAAACCAGTATCAAAAGTTGAGTCGTTTGGTGAGGTTGGGATTTTGGCATTCTGAAGTGCTTATCTCACTGAAATAAGCACTGCAGTGAGCCCAGCATCGAAAGTTGAGTGGTTTTGTGAAGTTGAGTTTTTGGTCTTCTGAAGTGCTTATCTCACTGAAATAAGCACTTCAGTGAACCCAGCATTGAAAGTTGGGTGGTTTTTTGAAGTTTAGATTTTGGTCTTCTGAAGTGCTTATCTCACTGAAATAAGCATTTCAGTGAACACAGCATCGAAATTTGAGTGGTTTGGTGATGTTGAGATTTTGGTCTTCTGATGTGCATATCTGACTGAAAGAAGCATTTCAGTGAAACCAGTATTAAAAGTTGAGTCGTTTGGTGAGGTTGGGATTTTGGCATTCTGAAGTGCTTATCTCACTGAATTAAGCACTGCAGTGAGCCCAGCATCGAAAGTTGAGTGGTTTTGTGAAGTTGAGTTTTTGGTCTTCTGAAGTGCTTATCTCACTGAAATAAGCACTTCAGTGAACCCAGCAACGAAATTTGAGTGGTTTTGTGATGTTGAGATTTTGGTCTTCTGAAGTGCTTATCTCACTGAAATAAGCACTTCAGTGAACCCAGCATTGAAAGTTGGGTGGTTTTTTGAAGTTTAGATTTTGGTCTTCTGAAGTGCTTATCTCACTGAAATAAGCATTTCAGTGAACACAGCATCGAAAGTTGAGTGGTTTGGTGATGTTGAGATTTTGGTCTTCTGAAGTGCTTGTCTCACTGAAATAAGCATTTGGGAAAGTCCAGGATCGAAAGTTGGGTGGTTTGGTGAGGTTGAGATTTTTGCCTTCTGATGTGCATATCTGACTCAAAGAAGCATTTCAGTGAAACCAGCATCAAAAGTTGAGTCGTTTGTTGAGGTTGAGATTTTGGCCTTCTGAAGTGCATATCTCACTCAAATAAGCATTTGGGTAAATCCAGGATCGAAAGTTGGGTGGTTTACTGAAGTTGAGATTTGGGCCAATTGAAGTGCTTATCTGAGTGAAAGAAGCATTTCAGTGAAACCAGCATCAAAAGTTGAGTCGTTTGTGAGGTTGGGATTTTGACATTCTGAAGTGCTTATCTCACTGAAATGAGCACTTCAGTGAGCACAGCATCGAAAGTTGAGTGGTTTGGTGAAGTTTAGAATTTTGTCTTCTGAAGTGCTTATCTCACTGAAATAAGCATTTGTGTAAATCCAGGCTGGAAAGTTGGGTGGTTTGTTGAAGTTGAGATTTTGGCCTTCTGATGTGCATATCTGACTGAAAGAAGCATTTCAGTGAAACCAGCATCAAAAGTTGAGTCGTTTTTTGAGGTTGGGATTTTGGCTTTCTGAAGTGCTTATCTCGCTGAAATAAGCACTGCAGTGAGCTCAGAATCGAAAGTTGAGTGGTTTTGTGAACTTGGGATTTTGGCATTCTTCAGTGCTTATCTCGCTGAAATAAGCACTGCAGTGAGCCCAGCATCGTAAGATGAGTGGTTTTGTGGAGGTGAGGTTTTGGCCATCTGAAATGCTTATCTCAATGAAATAAGCAATTCAGTGAAACCAGCATCAAAAGTTGAGTCGTTTGGTGAGGTTGGGATTTTGGCATTCTGAAGTGCTTATCTCTCTGAAATAAGCTCTTCAGTGAACAAGGCATCATAAGTTTTGTGGTTTGGTGAAGTTGGGATTTTGGACTTCTGAAGTGCTTATCTCACTGAAATAAGCACTTCAGTGAATCCAACATCGAAAGTTGAGTGGTTTGGTGATGTTTAGATTTTGGTCTTCTGATGTGCTTATCTCACTGAAATAAGTATTTCGGTAAATCCAGGATCGAAAGTTGGGTGGTTTTGTGAAGTTGAGAATTTGGCCTTCTGAAGTGCTTATCTGACTGAAAGAAGCTTTTCAGTGAAACCAGCATCAAAAGTTGAGTCGTTTGGTGAGGTTGAGATTTTGGCATTCTAAAGTGCTTATCTCCCACTGAAATAAGTGTTTGTGTAAATACAGGATCGAAAGTTGGGTGGTTTGGTGAAGTTGAGATTTCGGCCTTCTGATGTGCATATCTGACTGAAAGAAGCATTTCAGTGAAACCAGCATCAAAAGTTGAGTCGTTTGGTGAGGCTGAGATTTTGGCATTCTGAAGTGCTTATCTCGCTGAAATAAGCACTGAAGTGAGCCCAACATCGAAAGTTGAGTGGTTTTCTGAAGTTGAGATTTTGGCCTTCTGAAGTGCTTATCTCACTGAAATAAGCACTTCAGTGAACACAGCATCGAAAGTTGAGTGATTTGGTGATGTTGAGATTTTGGTCTTCTGAAGTGCTTGTCTCACTGAAATAAGCATTTGAGTAAATCCAGGATCGAAAGTTGGGTGGTTTGGTGAAGTTGAGATTTTGGCCTTCTGATGTGCATATCTGACTGAAAGAAGCATTTCAGTGAAACCAGTATCAAAAGTTGAGACGTTTGGTGAGGTTGGGATTTTGGCATTCTGAAGTGCTTATCTCTCTGAAATAAGCACTGCAGTGAGCCCAGCTTCGAAAGTAGAGTGGTTTTGTGAAGTTGAGATTTTGGCTTTCTGAAGTGCTTATCTCACTGAAATAAGCACTTCAGTGAACCCAGCATCGAAAGTTGAGTGGTTGGTGAAGATTAGATTTTGGTCTTCTGAAGTGCTTAACTCACTGAAATAAGCATTTGAGTAAATCCAGAATCGAAAGTTGGCTGGTTTTGTGAAGTTGCGATTTTGGCCTTCTGAAGTGCTTCTCCGACTGAAAGAAGCATTTCAGTGAAACCAGTATCAAAAGTTGAGTCGTTTGGTGAGGTTGGGATTTTGGCATTCTGAAGTGCTTATCTCACTGAAATAAGCACTGCAGTGAGCCCAGCATCGAAAGTTGAGTGGTTTTGTGAAGTTGAGTTTTTGGTCTTCTGAAGTGCTTATCTCACTGAAATAAGCACTGCAGTGAGCCCAGCATCGAAAGTTGAGTGGTTTTGTGAAGTTGAGTTTTTGGTCTTCTGAAGTGCTTATCTCACTGAAATAAGCACTTCAGTGAACCCAGCATCGAAATTTGTGTGGTTTTGTGATGTTGAGATTTTGGTCTTCTGAAGTGCTTATCTGACTGAAATAAGCACTTCATTGAACCCAGCATTGAAAGTTGGGTGGTTTGGTGAAGTTTAGATTTTGGTCTTCTGAAGTGCTTATCTCACTGAAATAAGCACTTCATTGAACCCAGCATTGAAAGTTGGGTGGTTTGGTGAAGTTTAGATTTTGGTCTTCTGAAGTGCTTATCTCACTGAAATAAGCACTTCATTGAACCCAGCATTGAAAGTTGGGTGGTTTGGTGAAGTTTAGATTTTGGTCTTCTGAAGTGCTTGTCTCAATGAAATAAGCATTTGGGTAAATCCAGGATCGAAAGTTGGGTGGTTTGGTGAAGTTGAGATTTTGGCCTTCTGATGTGCATATCTGACTGAAAGAAGCATTTCAGTGAAACCAGTATCAAAAGTTGAGTCGTTTGGTGAGGTTGGGATTTTGGAATTCTGAAGTGCTTATCTCAATGAAATAAGCACTGCAGTGAGACCGCCATCGAAAGTTGAGTGGTTTTGTGAAGTTGAGATTTAGGTCTTCTTAAGTTCTTATCTCACTGAAATGAGCATTTGGGTAAATCCAGTATCGAAAGTTGGCTGGTTTTGTGAAGTTGCGATTTTGGCCTTCTGAAGTGCTTATCTGACTGAAAGAAGCATTTCAGTGAAACCAGTGTCAAAAGTTGTGTCGTTTGGTGAGGTTGGGATTTTGGCATTCTGAAGTACTTATCTGACTGAATTAAGCACTGCAGTGAGCCCAGCATCGAAAGTTGAGTGGTTTGGTGAACATTAGATTTTGGTCTTCTGAAGTGCTTATCTGACTGAAAGAAGCATTTCAGTGAAACCAGTATCAAAAGTTGAGTCGTTTGGTGAGGTTGGGATTTTGGCATTCTGAAGTGCTTATCTCACTGAAATAAGCACTGCAGTGAGCCCAGCATCGAAAGTTGAGTGGTTTTGTGAAGTTGAGTTTTTGGTCTTCTGAAGTGCTTATCTCACTGAAATAAGCACTTCAGTGAACCCAGCATTGAAAGTTGGGTGGTTTTTTGAAGTTTAGATTTTGGTCTTCTGAAGTGCTTATCTCACTGAAATAAGCATTTCAGTGAACACAGCATCGAAATTTGAGTGGTTTGGTGATGTTGAGATTTTGGTCTTCTGATGTGCATATCTGACTGAAAGAAGCATTTCAGTGAAACCAGTATTAAAAGTTGAGTCGTTTGGTGAGGTTGGGATTTTGGCATTCTGAAGTGCTTATCTCACTGAATTAAGCACTGCAGTGAGCCCAGCATCGAAAGTTGAGTGGTTTTGTGAAGTTGAGTTTTTGGTCTTCTGAAGTGCTTATCTCACTGAAATAAGCACTTCAGTGAACCCAGCAACGAAATTTGAGTGGTTTTGTGATGTTGAGATTTTGGTCTTCTGAAGTGCTTATCTCACTGAAATAAGCACTTCAGTGAACCCAGCATTGAAAGTTGGGTGGTTTTTTGAAGTTTAGATTTTGGTCTTCTGAAGTGCTTATCTCACTGAAATAAGCATTTCAGTGAACACAGCATCGAAAGTTGAGTGGTTTGGTGATGTTGAGATTTTGGTCTTCTGAAGTGCTTGTCTCACTGAAATAAGCATTTGGGAAAGTCCAGGATCGAAAGTTGGGTGGTTTGGTGAGGTTGAGATTTTTGCCTTCTGATGTGCATATCTGACTCAAAGAAGCATTTCAGTGAAACCAGCATCAAAAGTTGAGTCGTTTGTTGAGGTTGAGATTTTGGCCTTCTGAAGTGCATATCTCACTCAAATAAGCATTTGGGTAAATCCAGGATCGAAAGTTGGGTGGTTTACTGAAGTTGAGATTTGGGCCAATTGAAGTGCTTATCTGAGTGAAAGAAGCATTTCAGTGAAACCAGCATCAAAAGTTGAGTCGTTTGTGAGGTTGGGATTTTGACATTCTGAAGTGCTTATCTCACTGAAATGAGCACTTCAGTGAGCACTGCATCGAAAGTTGAGTGGTTTGGTGAAGTTTAGAATTTTGTCTTCTGAAGTGCTTATCTCACTGAAATAAGCATTTGTGTAAATCCAGGCTGGAAAGTTGGGTGGTTTGTTGAAGTTGAGATTTTGGCCTTCTGATGTGCATATCTGACTGAAAGAAGCATTTCAGTGAAACCAGCATCAAAAGTTGAGTCGTTTTTTGAGGTTGGGATTTTGGCTTTCTGAAGTGCTTATCTCGCTGAAATAAGCACTGCAGTGAGCTCAGAATCGAAAGTTGAGTGGTTTTGTGAACTTGGGATTTTGGCATTCTTCAGTGCTTATCTCGCTGAAATAAGCACTGCAGTGAGCCCAGCATCGTAAGATGAGTGGTTTTGTGGAGGTGAGGTTTTGGCCATCTGAAATGCTTATCTCAATGAAATAAGCAATTCAGTGAAACCAGCATCAAAAGTTGAGTCGTTTGGTGAGGTTGGGATTTTGGCATTCTAAAGTGCTTATCTCTCTGAAATAAGCTCTTCAGTGAACAAGGCATCATAAGTTTTGTGGTTTGGTGAAGTTGGGATTTTGGACTTCTGAAGTGCTTATCTCACTGAAATAAGCACTTCAGTGAATCCAACATCGAAAGTTGAGTGGTTTGGTGATGTTTAGATTTTGGTCTTCTGATGTGCTTATCTCACTGAAATAAGTATTTCGGTAAATCCAGGATCGAAAGTTGGGTGGTTTTGTGAAGTTGAGAATTTGGCCTTCTGAAGTGCTTATCTGACTGAAAGAAGCTTTTCAGTGAAACCAGCATCAAAAGTTGAGTCGTTTGGTGAGGTTGAGATTTTGGCATTCTAAAGTGCTTATCTCCCACTGAAATAAGTGTTTGTGTAAATACAGGATCGAAAGTTGGGTGGTTTGGTGAAGTTGAGATTTCGGCCTTCTGATGTGCATATCTGACTGAAAGAAGCATTTCAGTGAAACCAGCATCAAAAGTTGAGTCGTTTGGTGAGGCTGAGATTTTGGCATTCTGAAGTGCTTATCTCGCTGAAATAAGCACTGAAGTGAGCCCAACATCGAAAGTTGAGTGGTTTTCTGAAGTTGAGATTTTGGCCTTCTGAAGTGCTTATCTCACTGAAATAAGCACTTCAGTGAACACAGCATCGAAAGTTGAGTGATTTGGTGATGTTGAGATTTTGGTCTTCTGAAGTGCTTGTCTCACTGAAATAAGCATTTGAGTAAATCCAGGATCGAAAGTTGGGTGGTTTGGTGAAGTTGAGATTTTGGCCTTCTGATGTGCATATCTGACTGAAAGAAGCATTTCAGTGAAACCAGTATCAAAAGTTGAGACGTTTGGTGAGGTTGGGATTTTGGCATTCTGAAGTGCTTATCTCTCTGAAATAAGCACTGCAGTGAGCCCAGCTTCGAAAGTAGAGTGGTTTTGTGAAGTTGAGATTTTGGCTTTCTGAAGTGCTTATCTCACTGAAATAAGCACTTCAGTGAACCCAGCATCGAAAGTTGAGTGGTTGGTGAAGATTAGATTTTGGTCTTCTGAAGTGCTTAACTCACTGAAATAAGCATTTGAGTAAATCCAGAATCGAAAGTTGGCTGGTTTTGTGAAGTTGCGATTTTGGCCTTCTGAAGTGCTTCTCCGACTGAAAGAAGCATTTCAGTGAAACCAGTATCAAAAGTTGAGTCGTTTGGTGAGGTTGGGATTTTGGCATTCTGAAGTGCTTATCTCACTGAAATAAGCACTGCAGTGAGCCCAGCATCGAAAGTTGAGTGGTTTTGTGAAGTTGAGTTTTTGGTCTTCTGAAGTGCTTATCTCACTGAAATAAGCACTGCAGTGAGCCCAGCATCGAAAGTTGAGTGGTTTTGTGAAGTTGAGTTTTTGGTCTTCTGAAGTGCTTATCTCACTGAAATAAGCACTTCAGTGAACCCAGCATCGAAATTTGTGTGGTTTTGTGATGTTGAGATTTTGGTCTTCTGAAGTGCTTATCTGACTGAAATAAGCACTTCATTGAACCCAGCATTGAAAGTTGGGTGGTTTGGTGAAGTTTAGATTTTGGTCTTCTGAAGTGCTTATCTCACTGAAATAAGCACTTCATTGAACCCAGCATTGAAAGTTGGGTGGTTTGGTGAAGTTTAGATTTTGGTCTTCTGAAGTGCTTATCTCACTGAAATAAGCACTTCATTGAACCCAGCATTGAAAGTTGGGTGGTTTGGTGAAGTTTAGATTTTGGTCTTCTGAAGTGCTTGTCTCAATGAAATAAGCATTTGGGTAAATCCAGGATCGAAAGTTGGGTGGTTTGGTGAAGTTGAGATTTTGGCCTTCTGATGTGCATATCTGACTGAAAGAAGCATTTCAGTGAAACCAGTATCAAAAGTTGAGTCGTTTGGTGAGGTTGGGATTTTGGAATTCTGAAGTGCTTATCTCAATGAAATAAGCACTGCAGTGAGACCGCCATCGAAAGTTGAGTGGTTTTGTGAAGTTGAGATTTAGGTCTTCTTAAGTTCTTATCTCACTGAAATGAGCATTTGGGTAAATCCAGTATCGAAAGTTGGCTGGTTTTGTGAAGTTGCGATTTTGGCCTTCTGAAGTGCTTATCTGACTGAAAGAAGCATTTCAGTGAAACCAGTGTCAAAAGTTGTGTCGTTTGGTGAGGTTGGGATTTTGGCATTCTGAAGTACTTATCTGACTGAATTAAGCACTGCAGTGAGCCCAGCATCGAAAGTTGAGTGGTTTGGTGAACATTAGATTTTGGTCTTCTGAAGTGCTTATCTGACTGAAAGAAGCATTTCAGTGAAACCAGTATCAAAAGTTGAGTCGTTTGGTGAGGTTGGGATTTTGGCATTCTGAAGTGCTTATCTCACTGAAATAAGCACTGCAGTGAGCCCAGCATCGAAAGTTGAGTGGTTTTGTGAAGTTGAGTTTTTGGTCTTCTGAAGTGCTTATCTCACTGAAATAAGCACTTCAGTGAACCCAGCATTGAAAGTTGGGTGGTTTTTTGAAGTTTAGATTTTGGTCTTCTGAAGTGCTTATCTCACTGAAATAAGCATTTCAGTGAACACAGCATCGAAATTTGAGTGGTTTGGTGATGTTGAGATTTTGGTCTTCTGATGTGCATATCTGACTGAAAGAAGCATTTCAGTGAAACCAGTATTAAAAGTTGAGTCGTTTGGTGAGGTTGGGATTTTGGCATTCTGAAGTGCTTATCTCACTGAATTAAGCACTGCAGTGAGCCCAGCATCGAAAGTTGAGTGGTTTTGTGAAGTTGAGTTTTTGGTCTTCTGAAGTGCTTATCTCACTGAAATAAGCACTTCAGTGAACCCAGCAACGAAATTTGAGTGGTTTTGTGATGTTGAGATTTTGGTCTTCTGAAGTGCTTATCTCACTGAAATAAGCACTTCAGTGAACCCAGCATTGAAAGTTGGGTGGTTTTTTGAAGTTTAGATTTTGGTCTTCTGAAGTGCTTATCTCACTGAAATAAGCATTTCAGTGAACACAGCATCGAAAGTTGAGTGGTTTGGTGATGTTGAGATTTTGGTCTTCTGAAGTGCTTGTCTCACTGAAATAAGCATTTGGGAAAGTCCAGGATCGAAAGTTGGGTGGTTTGGTGAGGTTGAGATTTTTGCCTTCTGATGTGCATATCTGACTCAAAGAAGCATTTCAGTGAAACCAGCATCAAAAGTTGAGTCGTTTGTTGAGGTTGAGATTTTGGCCTTCTGAAGTGCATATCTCACTCAAATAAGCATTTGGGTAAATCCAGGATCGAAAGTTGGGTGGTTTACTGAAGTTGAGATTTGGGCCAATTGAAGTGCTTATCTGAGTGAAAGAAGCATTTCAGTGAAACCAGCATCAAAAGTTGAGTCGTTTGTGAGGTTGGGATTTTGACATTCTGAAGTGCTTATCTCACTGAAATGAGCACTTCAGTGAGCACTGCATCGAAAGTTGAGTGGTTTGGTGAAGTTTAGAATTTTGTCTTCTGAAGTGCTTATCTCACTGAAATAAGCATTTGTGTAAATCCAGGCTGGAAAGTTGGGTGGTTTGTTGAAGTTGAGATTTTGGCCTTCTGATGTGCATATCTGACTGAAAGAAGCATTTCAGTGAAACCAGCATCAAAAGTTGAGTCGTTTTTTGAGGTTGGGATTTTGGCTTTCTGAAGTGCTTATCTCGCTGAAATAAGCACTGCAGTGAGCTCAGAATCGAAAGTTGAGTGGTTTTGTGAACTTGGGATTTTGGCATTCTTCAGTGCTTATCTCGCTGAAATAAGCACTGCAGTGAGCCCAGCATCGTAAGATGAGTGGTTTTGTGGAGGTGAGGTTTTGGCCATCTGAAATGCTTATCTCAATGAAATAAGCAATTCAGTGAAACCAGCATCAAAAGTTGAGTCGTTTGGTGAGGTTGGGATTTTGGCATTCTAAAGTGCTTATCTCTCTGAAATAAGCTCTTCAGTGAACAAGGCATCATAAGTTTTGTGGTTTGGTGAAGTTGGGATTTTGGACTTCTGAAGTGCTTATCTCACTGAAATAAGCACTTCAGTGAATCCAACATCGAAAGTTGAGTGGTTTGGTGATGTTTAGATTTTGGTCTTCTGATGTGCTTATCTCACTGAAATAAGTATTTCGGTAAATCCAGGATCGAAAGTTGGGTGGTTTTGTGAAGTTGAGAATTTGGCCTTCTGAAGTGCTTATCTGACTGAAAGAAGCTTTTCAGTGAAACCAGCATCAAAAGTTGAGTCGTTTGGTGAGGTTGAGATTTTGGCATTCTAAAGTGCTTATCTCCCACTGAAATAAGTGTTTGTGTAAATACAGGATCGAAAGTTGGGTGGTTTGGTGAAGTTGAGATTTCGGCCTTCTGATGTGCATATCTGACTGAAAGAAGCATTTCAGTGAAACCAGCATCAAAAGTTGAGTCGTTTGGTGAGGCTGAGATTTTGGCATTCTGAAGTGCTTATCTCGCTGAAATAAGCACTGAAGTGAGCCCAACATCGAAAGTTGAGTGGTTTTCTGAAGTTGAGATTTTGGCCTTCTGAAGTGCTTATCTCACTGAAATAAGCACTTCAGTGAACACAGCATCGAAAGTTGAGTGATTTGGTGATGTTGAGATTTTGGTCTTCTGAAGTGCTTGTCTCACTGAAATAAGCATTTGAGTAAATCCAGGATCGAAAGTTGGGTGGTTTGGTGAAGTTGAGATTTTGGCCTTCTGATGTGCATATCTGACTGAAAGAAGCATTTCAGTGAAACCAGTATCAAAAGTTGAGACGTTTGGTGAGGTTGGGATTTTGGCATTCTGAAGTGCTTATCTCTCTGAAATAAGCACTGCAGTGAGCCCAGCTTCGAAAGTAGAGTGGTTTTGTGAAGTTGAGATTTTGGCTTTCTGAAGTGCTTATCTCACTGAAATAAGCACTTCAGTGAACCCAGCATCGAAAGTTGAGTGGTTGGTGAAGATTAGATTTTGGTCTTCTGAAGTGCTTAACTCACTGAAATAAGCATTTGAGTAAATCCAGAATCGAAAGTTGGCTGGTTTTGTGAAGTTGCGATTTTGGCCTTCTGAAGTGCTTCTCCGACTGAAAGAAGCATTTCAGTGAAACCAGTATCAAAAGTTGAGTCGTTTGGTGAGGTTGGGATTTTGGCATTCTGAAGTGCTTATCTCACTGAAATAAGCACTGCAGTGAGCCCAGCATCGAAAGTTGAGTGGTTTTGTGAAGTTGAGTTTTTGGTCTTCTGAAGTGCTTATCTCACTGAAATAAGCACTGCAGTGAGCCCAGCATCGAAAGTTGAGTGGTTTTGTGAAGTTGAGTTTTTGGTCTTCTGAAGTGCTTATCTCACTGAAATAAGCACTTCAGTGAACCCAGCATCGAAATTTGTGTGGTTTTGTGATGTTGAGATTTTGGTCTTCTGAAGTGCTTATCTGACTGAAATAAGCACTTCATTGAACCCAGCATTGAAAGTTGGGTGGTTTGGTGAAGTTTAGATTTTGGTCGTCTGAAGTGCATATCTCACTGAAATAAGCACTTCATTGAACCCAGCATTGAAAGTTGGGTGGTTTGGTGAAGTTTAGATTTTGGTCTTCTGAAGTGCTTGTCTCAATGAAATAAGCATTTGGGTAAATCCAGGATCGAAAGTTGGGTGGTTTGGTGAAGTTGAGATTTTGGCCTTCTGATGTGCATATCTGACTGAAAGAAGCATTTCAGTGAAACCAGTATCAAAAGTTGAGTCGTTTGGTGAGGTTGGGATTTTGGAATTCTGAAGTGCTTATCTCAATGAAATAAGCACTGCAGTGAGACCGCCATCGAAAGTTGAGTGGTTTTGTGAAGTTGAGATTTAGGTCTTCTTAAGTTCTTATCTCACTGAAATGAGCATTTGGGTAAATCCAGTATCGAAAGTTGGCTGGTTTTGTGAAGTTGCGATTTTGGCCTTCTGAAGTGCTTATCTGACTGAAAGAAGCATTTCAGTGAAACCAGTGTCAAAAGTTGTGTCGTTTGGTGAGGTTGGGATTTTGGCATTCTGAAGTACTTATCTGACTGAATTAAGCACTGCAGTGAGCCCAGCATCGAAAGTTGAGTGGTTTGGTGAACATTAGATTTTGGTCTTCTGAAGTGCTTATCTGACTGAAAGAAGCATTTCAGTGAAACCAGTATCAAAAGTTGTGTCGTTTGGTGAGGTTGGGATTTTGGCATTCTGAAGTGATTATCTCACTGAAATAAGCACTGCAGTGAGCCCAGCATCGAAAGTTGAGTGGTTTGGTGAACATTAGATTTTGGTCTTCTGAAGTGCTTATCTGACTGAAAGAAGCATTTCAGTGAAACCAGTATCAAAAGTTGAGTCGTTTGGTGAGGTTGGGATTTTGGCATTCTGAAGTGCTTATCTCACTGAAATAAGCACTGCAGTGAGCCCAGCATCGAAAGTTGAGTGGTTTTGTGAAGTTGAGTTTTTGGTCTTCTGAAGTGCTTATCTCACTGAAATAAGCACTTCAGTGAACCCAGCATTGAAAGTTGGGTGGTTTTTTGACGTTTAGATTTTGGTCTTCTGAAGTGCTTATCTCACTGAAATAAGCATTTCAGTGAACACAGCATCGAAATTTGAGTGGTTTGGTGATGTTGAGATTTTGGTCTTCTGATGTGCATATCTGACTGAAAGAAGCATTTCAGTGAAACCAGTATTAAAAGTTGAGTCGTTTGGTGAGGTTGGGATTTTGGCATTCTGAAGTGCTTATCTCACTGAATTAAGCACTGCAGTGAGCCCAGCATCGAAAGTTGAGTGGTTTTGTGAAGTTGAGTTTTTGGTCTTCTGAAGTGCTTATCTCACTGAAATAAGCACTTCAGTGAACCCAGCAACGAAATTTGAGTGGTTTTGTGATGTTGAGATTTTGGTCTTCTGAAGTGCTTATCTCACTGAAATAAGCACTTCAGTGAACCCAGCATTGAAAGTTGGGTGGTTTTTTGAAGTTTAGATTTTGGTCTTCTGAAGTGCTTATCTCACTGAAATAAGCATTTCAGTGAACACAGCATCGAAAGTTGAGTGGTTTGGTGATGTTGAGATTTTGGTCTTCTGAAGTGCTTGTCTCACTGAAATAAGCATTTGGGAAAGTCCAGGATCGAAAGTTGGGTGGTTTGGTGAGGTTGAGATTTTTGCCTTCTGATGTGCATATCTGACTCAAAGAAGCATTTCAGTGAAACCAGCATCAAAAGTTGAGTCGTTTGTTGAGGTTGAGATTTTGGCCTTCTGAAGTGCATATCTCACTCAAATAAGCATTTGGGTAAATCCAGGATCGAAAGTTGGGTGGTTTACTGAAGTTGAGATTTGGGCCAATTGAAGTGCTTATCTGAGTGAAAGAAGCATTTCAGTGAAACCAGCATCAAAAGTTGAGTCGTTTGTGAGGTTGGGATTTTGACATTCTGAAGTGCTTATCTCACTGAAATGAGCACTTCAGTGAGCACTGCATCGAAAGTTGAGTGGTTTGGTGAAGTTTAGAATTTTGTCTTCTGAAGTGCTTATCTCACTGAAATAAGCATTTGTGTAAATCCAGGCTGGAAAGTTGGGTGGTTTGTTGAAGTTGAGATTTTGGCCTTCTGATGTGCATATCTGACTGAAAGAAGCATTTCAGTGAAACCAGCATCAAAAGTTGAGTCGTTTTTTGAGGTTGGGATTTTGGCTTTCTGAAGTGCTTATCTCGCTGAAATAAGCACTGCAGTGAGCTCAGAATCGAAAGTTGAGTGGTTTTGTGAACTTGGGATTTTGGCATTCTTCAGTGCTTATCTCGCTGAAATAAGCACTGCAGTGAGCCCAGCATCGTAAGATGAGTGGTTTTGTGGAGGTGAGGTTTTGGCCATCTGAAATGCTTATCTCAATGAAATAAGCAATTCAGTGAAACCAGCATCAAAAGTTGAGTCGTTTGGTGAGGTTGGGATTTTGGCATTCTAAAGTGCTTATCTCTCTGAAATAAGCTCTTCAGTGAACAAGGCATCATAAGTTTTGTGGTTTGGTGAAGTTGGGATTTTGGACTTCTGAAGTGCTTATCTCACTGAAATAAGCACTTCAGTGAATCCAACATCGAAAGTTGAGTGGTTTGGTGATGTTTAGATTTTGGTCTTCTGATGTGCTTATCTCACTGAAATAAGTATTTCGGTAAATCCAGGATCGAAAGTTGGGTGGTTTTGTGAAGTTGAGAATTTGGCCTTCTGAAGTGCTTATCTGACTGAAAGAAGCTTTTCAGTGAAACCAGCATCAAAAGTTGAGTCGTTTGGTGAGGTTGAGATTTTGGCATTCTAAAGTGCTTATCTCCCACTGAAATAAGTGTTTGTGTAAATACAGGATCGAAAGTTGGGTGGTTTGGTGAAGTTGAGATTTCGGCCTTCTGATGTGCATATCTGACTGAAAGAAGCATTTCAGTGAAACCAGCATCAAAAGTTGAGTCGTTTGGTGAGGCTGAGATTTTGGCATTCTGAAGTGCTTATCTCGCTGAAATAAGCACTGAAGTGAGCCCAACATCGAAAGTTGAGTGGTTTTCTGAAGTTGAGATTTTGGCCTTCTGAAGTGCTTATCTCACTGAAATAAGCACTTCAGTGAACACAGCATCGAAAGTTGAGTGATTTGGTGATGTTGAGATTTTGGTCTTCTGAAGTGCTTGTCTCACTGAAATAAGCATTTGAGTAAATCCAGGATCGAAAGTTGGGTGGTTTGGTGAAGTTGAGATTTTGGCCTTCTGATGTGCATATCTGACTGAAAGAAGCATTTCAGTGAAACCAGTATCAAAAGTTGAGACGTTTGGTGAGGTTGGGATTTTGGCATTCTGAAGTGCTTATCTCTCTGAAATAAGCACTGCAGTGAGCCCAGCTTCGAAAGTAGAGTGGTTTTGTGAAGTTGAGATTTTGGCTTTCTGAAGTGCTTATCTCACTGAAATAAGCACTTCAGTGAACCCAGCATCGAAAGTTGAGTGGTTGGTGAAGATTAGATTTTGGTCTTCTGAAGTGCTTAACTCACTGAAATAAGCATTTGAGTAAATCCAGAATCGAAAGTTGGCTGGTTTTGTGAAGTTGCGATTTTGGCCTTCTGAAGTGCTTCTCCGACTGAAAGAAGCATTTCAGTGAAACCAGTATCAAAAGTTGAGTCGTTTGGTGAGGTTGGGATTTTGGCATTCTGAAGTGCTTATCTCACTGAAATAAGCACTGCAGTGAGCCCAGCATCGAAAGTTGAGTGGTTTTGTGAAGTTGAGTTTTTGGTCTTCTGAAGTGCTTATCTCACTGAAATAAGCACTGCAGTGAGCCCAGCATCGAAAGTTGAGTGGTTTTGTGAAGTTGAGTTTTTGGTCTTCTGAAGTGCTTATCTCACTGAAATAAGCACTTCAGTGAACCCAGCATCGAAATTTGTGTGGTTTTGTGATGTTGAGATTTTGGTCTTCTGAAGTGCTTATCTGACTGAAATAAGCACTTCATTGAACCCAGCATTGAAAGTTGGGTGGTTTGGTGAAGTTTAGATTTTGGTCTTCTGAAGTGCTTATCTCACTGAAATAAGCACTTCATTGAACCCAGCATTGAAAGTTGGGTGGTTTGGTGAAGTTTAGATTTTGGTCTTCTGAAGTGCTTATCTCACTGAAATAAGCACTTCATTGAACCCAGCATTGAAAGTTGGGTGGTTTGGTGAAGTTTAGATTTTGGTCTTCTGAAGTGCTTGTCTCAATGAAATAAGCATTTGGGTAAATCCAGGATCGAAAGTTGGGTGGTTTGGTGAAGTTGAGATTTTGGCCTTCTGATGTGCATATCTGACTGAAAGAAGCATTTCAGTGAAACCAGTATCAAAAGTTGAGTCGTTTGGTGAGGTTGGGATTTTGGAATTCTGAAGTGCTTATCTCAATGAAATAAGCACTGCAGTGAGACCGCCATCGAAAGTTGAGTGGTTTTGTGAAGTTGAGATTTAGGTCTTCTTAAGTTCTTATCTCACTGAAATGAGCATTTGGGTAAATCCAGTATCGAAAGTTGGCTGGTTTTGTGAAGTTGCGATTTTGGCCTTCTGAAGTGCTTATCTGACTGAAAGAAGCATTTCAGTGAAACCAGTGTCAAAAGTTGTGTCGTTTGGTGAGGTTGGGATTTTGGCATTCTGAAGTACTTATCTGACTGAATTAAGCACTGCAGTGAGCCCAGCATCGAAAGTTGAGTGGTTTGGTGAACATTAGATTTTGGTCTTCTGAAGTGCTTATCTGACTGAAAGAAGCATTTCAGTGAAACCAGTATCAAAAGTTGAGTCGTTTGGTGAGGTTGGGATTTTGGCATTCTGAAGTGCTTATCTCACTGAAATAAGCACTGCAGTGAGCCCAGCATCGAAAGTTGAGTGGTTTTGTGAAGTTGAGTTTTTGGTCTTCTGAAGTGCTTATCTCACTGAAATAAGCACTTCAGTGAACCCAGCATTGAAAGTTGGGTGGTTTTTTGAAGTTTAGATTTTGGTCTTCTGAAGTGCTTATCTCACTGAAATAAGCATTTCAGTGAACACAGCATCGAAATTTGAGTGGTTTGGTGATGTTGAGATTTTGGTCTTCTGATGTGCATATCTGACTGAAAGAAGCATTTCAGTGAAACCAGTATTAAAAGTTGAGTCGTTTGGTGAGGTTGGGATTTTGGCATTCTGAAGTGCTTATCTCACTGAATTAAGCACTGCAGTGAGCCCAGCATCGAAAGTTGAGTGGTTTTGTGAAGTTGAGTTTTTGGTCTTCTGAAGTGCTTATCTCACTGAAATAAGCACTTCAGTGAACCCAGCAACGAAATTTGAGTGGTTTTGTGATGTTGAGATTTTGGTCTTCTGAAGTGCTTATCTCACTGAAATAAGCACTTCAGTGAACCCAGCATTGAAAGTTGGGTGGTTTTTTGAAGTTTAGATTTTGGTCTTCTGAAGTGCTTATCTCACTGAAATAAGCATTTCAGTGAACACAGCATCGAAAGTTGAGTGGTTTGGTGATGTTGAGATTTTGGTCTTCTGAAGTGCTTGTCTCACTGAAATAAGCATTTGGGAAAGTCCAGGATCGAAAGTTGGGTGGTTTGGTGAGGTTGAGATTTTTGCCTTCTGATGTGCATATCTGACTCAAAGAAGCATTTCAGTGAAACCAGCATCAAAAGTTGAGTCGTTTGTTGAGGTTGAGATTTTGGCCTTCTGAAGTGCATATCTCACTCAAATAAGCATTTGGGTAAATCCAGGATCGAAAGTTGGGTGGTTTACTGAAGTTGAGATTTGGGCCAATTGAAGTGCTTATCTGAGTGAAAGAAGCATTTCAGTGAAACCAGCATCAAAAGTTGAGTCGTTTGTGAGGTTGGGATTTTGACATTCTGAAGTGCTTATCTCACTGAAATGAGCACTTCAGTGAGCACTGCATCGAAAGTTGAGTGGTTTGGTGAAGTTTAGAATTTTGTCTTCTGAAGTGCTTATCTCACTGAAATAAGCATTTGTGTAAATCCAGGCTGGAAAGTTGGGTGGTTTGTTGAAGTTGAGATTTTGGCCTTCTGATGTGCATATCTGACTGAAAGAAGCATTTCAGTGAAACCAGCATCAAAAGTTGAGTCGTTTTTTGAGGTTGGGATTTTGGCTTTCTGAAGTGCTTATCTCGCTGAAATAAGCACTGCAGTGAGCTCAGAATCGAAAGTTGAGTGGTTTTGTGAACTTGGGATTTTGGCATTCTTCAGTGCTTATCTCGCTGAAATAAGCACTGCAGTGAGCCCAGCATCGTAAGATGAGTGGTTTTGTGGAGGTGAGGTTTTGGCCATCTGAAATGCTTATCTCAATGAAATAAGCAATTCAGTGAAACCAGCATCAAAAGTTGAGTCGTTTGGTGAGGTTGGGATTTTGGCATTCTAAAGTGCTTATCTCTCTGAAATAAGCTCTTCAGTGAACAAGGCATCATAAGTTTTGTGGTTTGGTGAAGTTGGGATTTTGGACTTCTGAAGTGCTTATCTCACTGAAATAAGCACTTCAGTGAATCCAACATCGAAAGTTGAGTGGTTTGGTGATGTTTAGATTTTGGTCTTCTGATGTGCTTATCTCACTGAAATAAGTATTTCGGTAAATCCAGGATCGAAAGTTGGGTGGTTTTGTGAAGTTGAGAATTTGGCCTTCTGAAGTGCTTATCTGACTGAAAGAAGCTTTTCAGTGAAACCAGCATCAAAAGTTGAGTCGTTTGGTGAGGTTGAGATTTTGGCATTCTAAAGTGCTTATCTCCCACTGAAATAAGCGTTTGTGTAAATACAGGATCGAAAGTTGGCTGGTTTTGTGAAGTTGCGATTTTGGCCTTCTGAAGTGCTTATCTGACTGAAAGAAGCATTTCAGTGAAACCAGTGTCAAAAGTTGTGTCGTTTGGTGAGGTTGGGATTTTGGCATTCTGAAGTACTTATCTGACTGAATTAAGCACTGCAGTGAGCCCAGCATCGAAAGTTGAGTGGTTTGGTGAACATTAGATTTTGGTCTTCTGAAGTGCTTATCTGACTGAAAGAAGCATTTCAGTGAAACCAGTATCAAAAGTTGTGTCGTTTGGTGAGGTTGGGATTTTGGCATTCTGAAGTGATTATCTCACTGAAATAAGCACTGCAGTGAGCCCAGCATCGAAAGTTGAGTGGTTTGGTGAACATTAGATTTTGGTCTTCTGAAGTGCTTATCTGACTGAAAGAAGCATTTCAGTGAAACCAGTATCAAAAGTTGAGTCGTTTGGTGAGGTTGGGATTTTGGCATTCTGAAGTGCTTATCTCACTGAAATAAGCACTGCAGTGAGCCCAGCATCGAAAGTTGAGTGGTTTTGTGAAGTTGAGTTTTTGGTCTTCTGAAGTGCTTATCTCACTGAAATAAGCACTTCAGTGAACCCAGCATTGAAAGTTGGGTGGTTTTTTGACGTTTAGATTTTGGTCTTCTGAAGTGCTTATCTCACTGAAATAAGCATTTCAGTGAACACAGCATCGAAATTTGAGTGGTTTGGTGATGTTGAGATTTTGGTCTTCTGATGTGCATATCTGACTGAAAGAAGCATTTCAGTGAAACCAGTATTAAAAGTTGAGTCGTTTGGTGAGGTTGGGATTTTGGCATTCTGAAGTGCTTATCTCACTGAAATAAGCACTGCAGTGAGCCCAGCATCGAAAGTTGAGTGGTTTTGTGAAGTTGAGTT
Organism: Stegostoma tigrinum; assembly: GCF_030684315.1. Lineage (NCBI taxonomy): Eukaryota > Metazoa > Chordata > Chondrichthyes > Orectolobiformes > Stegostomatidae > Stegostoma > Stegostoma tigrinum. The sequence continues at coordinate 129,613 of NW_026728133.1, read as the reverse complement.
TTTGGTCTTCTGAAGTGCTTATCTCACTGAAATAAGCACTTCAGTGAACCCAGCAACGAAATTTGAGTGGTTTTGTGATGTTGAGATTTTGGTCTTCTGAAGTGCTTATCTCACTGAAATAAGCACTTCAGTGAACCCAGCATTGAAAGTTGGGTGGTTTTTTGAAGTTTAGATTTTGGTCTTCTGAAGTGCTTATCTCACTGAAATAAGCATTTCAGTGAACACAGCATCGAAAGTTGAGTGGTTTGGTGATGTTGAGATTTTGGTCTTCTGAAGTGCTTGTCTCACTGAAATAAGCATTTGGGAAAGTCCAGGATCGAAAGTTGGGTGGTTTGGTGAGGTTGAGATTTTTGCCTTCTGATGTGCATATCTGACTCAAAGAAGCATTTCAGTGAAACCAGCATCAAAAGTTGAGTCGTTTGTTGAGGTTGAGATTTTGGCCTTCTGAAGTGCATATCTCACTCAAATAAGCATTTGGGTAAATCCAGGATCGAAAGTTGGGTGGTTTACTGAAGTTGAGATTTGGGCCAATTGAAGTGCTTATCTGAGTGAAAGAAGCATTTCAGTGAAACCAGCATCAAAAGTTGAGTCGTTTGTGAGGTTGGGATTTTGACATTCTGAAGTGCTTATCTCACTGAAATGAGCACTTCAGTGAGCACAGCATCGAAAGTTGAGTGGTTTGGTGAAGTTTAGAATTTTGTCTTCTGAAGTGCTTATCTCACTGAAATAAGCATTTGTGTAAATCCAGGCTGGAAAGTTGGGTGGTTTGTTGAAGTTGAGATTTTGGCCTTCTGATGTGCATATCTGACTGAAAGAAGCATTTCAGTGAAACCAGCATCAAAAGTTGAGTCGTTTTTTGAGGTTGGGATTTTGGCTTTCTGAAGTGCTTATCTCGCTGAAATAAGCACTGCAGTGAGCTCAGAATCGAAAGTTGAGTGGTTTTGTGAACTTGGGATTTTGGCATTCTTCAGTGCTTATCTCGCTGAAATAAGCACTGCAGTGAGCCCAGCATCGTAAGATGAGTGGTTTTGTGGAGGTGAGGTTTTGGCCATCTGAAATGCTTATCTCAATGAAATAAGCAATTCAGTGAAACCAGCATCAAAAGTTGAGTCGTTTGGTGAGGTTGGGATTTTGGCATTCTGAAGTGCTTATCTCTCTGAAATAAGCTCTTCAGTGAACAAGGCATCATAAGTTTTGTGGTTTGGTGAAGTTGGGATTTTGGACTTCTGAAGTGCTTATCTCACTGAAATAAGCACTTCAGTGAATCCAACATCGAAAGTTGAGTGGTTTGGTGATGTTTAGATTTTGGTCTTCTGATGTGCTTATCTCACTGAAATAAGTATTTCGGTAAATCCAGGATCGAAAGTTGGGTGGTTTTGTGAAGTTGAGAATTTGGCCTTCTGAAGTGCTTATCTGACTGAAAGAAGCTTTTCAGTGAAACCAGCATCAAAAGTTGAGTCGTTTGGTGAGGTTGAGATTTTGGCATTCTAAAGTGCTTATCTCCCACTGAAATAAGTGTTTGTGTAAATACAGGATCGAAAGTTGGGTGGTTTGGTGAAGTTGAGATTTCGGCCTTCTGATGTGCATATCTGACTGAAAGAAGCATTTCAGTGAAACCAGCATCAAAAGTTGAGTCGTTTGGTGAGGCTGAGATTTTGGCATTCTGAAGTGCTTATCTCGCTGAAATAAGCACTGAAGTGAGCCCAACATCGAAAGTTGAGTGGTTTTCTGAAGTTGAGATTTTGGCCTTCTGAAGTGCTTATCTCACTGAAATAAGCACTTCAGTGAACACAGCATCGAAAGTTGAGTGATTTGGTGATGTTGAGATTTTGGTCTTCTGAAGTGCTTGTCTCACTGAAATAAGCATTTGAGTAAATCCAGGATCGAAAGTTGGGTGGTTTGGTGAAGTTGAGATTTTGGCCTTCTGATGTGCATATCTGACTGAAAGAAGCATTTCAGTGAAACCAGTATCAAAAGTTGAGACGTTTGGTGAGGTTGGGATTTTGGCATTCTGAAGTGCTTATCTCTCTGAAATAAGCACTGCAGTGAGCCCAGCTTCGAAAGTTGAGTGGTTTTGTGAAGTTGAGTTTTTGGTCTTCTGAAGTGCTTATCTCACTGAAATAAGCACTGCAGTGAGCCCAGCATCGAAAGTTGAGTGGTTGGTGAAGATTAGATTTTGGTCTTCTGAAGTGCTTAACTCACTGAAATAAGCATTTGAGTAAATCCAGAATCGAAAGTTGGCTGGTTTTGTGAAGTTGCGATTTTGGCCTTCTGAAGTGCTTCTCCGACTGAAAGAAGCATTTCAGTGAAACCAGTATCAAAAGTTGAGTCGTTTGGTGAGGTTGGGATTTTGGCATTCTGAAGTGCTTATCTCACTGAAATAAGCACTGCAGTGAGCCCAGCATCGAAAGTTGAGTGGTTTTGTGAAGTTGAGTTTTTGGTCTTCTGAAGTGCTTATCTCACTGAAATAAGCACTGCAGTGAGCCCAGCATCGAAAGTTGAGTGGTTTTGTGAAGTTGAGTTTTTGGTCTTCTGAAGTGCTTATCTCACTGAAATAAGCACTTCAGTGAACCCAGCAACGAAATTTGAGTGGTTTTGTGATGTTGAGATTTTGGTCTTCTGAAGTGCTTATCTCACTGAAATAAGCACTTCAGTGAACCCAGCATTGAAAGTTGGGTGGTTTTTTGAAGTTTAGATTTTGGTCTTCTGAAGTGCTTATCTCACTGAAATAAGCATTTCAGTGAACACAGCATCGAAAGTTGAGTGGTTTGGTGATGTTGAGATTTTGGTCTTCTGAAGTGCTTATCTCACTGAAATAAGCACTGCAGTGAGCCCAGCATCGAAAGTTGAGTGGTTTTGTGAAGTTGAGTTTTTGGTCTTCTGAAGTGCTTATCTCACTGAAATAAGCACTTCAGTGAACCCAGCATTGAAAGTTGGGTGGTTTTTTGACGTTTAGATTTTGGTCTTCTGAAGTGCTTATCTCACTGAAATAAGCATTTCAGTGAACACAGCATCGAAATTTGAGTGGTTTGGTGATGTTGAGATTTTGGTCTTCTGATGTGCATATCTGACTGAAAGAAGCATTTCAGTGAAACCAGTATTAAAAGTTGAGTGGTTTGGTGAGGTTGGGATTTTGGCATTCTGAAGTGCTTATCTCACTGAAATAAGCACTGCAGTGAGCCCAGCATCGAAAGTTGAGTGGTTTTGTGAAGTTGAGTTTTTGGTCTTCTGAAGTGCTTATCTCACTGAAATAAGCACTTCAGTGAACCCAGCAACGAAATTTGAGTGGTTTTGTGATGTTGAGATTTTGGTCTTCTGAAGTGCTTATCTCACTGAAATAAGCACTTCAGTGAACCCAGCATTGAAAGTTGGGTGGTTTTTTGAAGTTTAGATTTTGGTCTTCTGAAGTGCTTATCTCACTGAAATAAGCACTTCAGTGAACCCAGCATCGAAATTTGTGTGGTTTTGTGATGTTGAGATTTTGGTCTTCTGAAGTGCTTATCTGACTGAAATAAGCACTTCATTGAACCCAGCATTGAAAGTTGGGTGGTTTGGTGAAGTTTAGATTTTGGTCTTCTGAAGTGCTTATCTCACTGAAATAAGCACTTCATTGAACCCAGCATTGAAAGTTGGGTGGTTTGGTGAAGTTTAGATTTTGGTCTTCTGAAGTGCTTGTCTCAATGAAATAAGCATTTGGGTAAATCCAGGATCGAAAGTTGGGTGGTTTGGTGAAGTTGAGATTTTGGCCTTCTGAAGTGCTTATCTGACTGAAAGAAGCTTTTCAGTGAAACCAGCATCAAAAGTTGAGTCGTTTGGTGAGGTTGAGATTTTGGCATTCTAAAGTGCTTATCTCCCACTGAAATAAGTGTTTGTGTAAATACAGGATCGAAAGTTGGGTGGTTTGGTGAAGTTGAGATTTCGGCCTTCTGATGTGCATATCTGACTGAAAGAAGCATTTCAGTGAAACCAGCATCAAAAGTTGAGTCGTTTGGTGAGGCTGAGATTTTGGCATTCTGAAGTGCTTATCTCGCTGAAATAAGCACTGAAGTGAGCCCAACATCGAAAGTTGAGTGGTTTTCTGAAGTTGAGATTTTGGCCTTCTGAAGTGCTTATCTCACTGAAATAAGCACTTCAGTGAACACAGCATCGAAAGTTGAGTGATTTGGTGATGTTGAGATTTTGGTCTTCTGAAGTGCTTGTCTCACTGAAATAAGCATTTGAGTAAATCCAGGATCGAAAGTTGGGTGGTTTGGTGAAGTTGAGATTTTGGCCTTCTGATGTGCATATCTGACTGAAAGAAGCATTTCAGTGAAACCAGTATCAAAAGTTGAGACGTTTGGTGAGGTTGGGATTTTGGCATTCTGAAGTGCTTATCTCTCTGAAATAAGCACTGCAGTGAGCCCAGCTTCGAAAGTTGAGTGGTTTTGTGAAGTTGAGTTTTTGGTCTTCTGAAGTGCTTATCTCACTGAAATAAGCACTGCAGTGAGCCCAGCATCGAAAGTTGAGTGGTTGGTGAAGATTAGATTTTGGTCTTCTGAAGTGCTTAACTCACTGAAATAAGCATTTGAGTAAATCCAGAATCGAAAGTTGGCTGGTTTTGTGAAGTTGCGATTTTGGCCTTCTGAAGTGCTTCTCCGACTGAAAGAAGCATTTCAGTGAAACCAGTATCAAAAGTTGAGTCGTTTGGTGAGGTTGGGATTTTGGCATTCTGAAGTGCTTATCTCACTGAAATAAGCACTGCAGTGAGCCCAGCATCGAAAGTTGAGTGGTTTTGTGAAGTTGAGTTTTTGGTCTTCTGAAGTGCTTATCTCACTGAAATAAGCACTGCAGTGAGCCCAGCATCGAAAGTTGAGTGGTTTTGTGAAGTTGAGTTTTTGGTCTTCTGAAGTGCTTATCTCACTGAAATAAGCACTTCAGTGAACCCAGCAACGAAATTTGAGTGGTTTTGTGATGTTGAGATTTTGGTCTTCTGAAGTGCTTATCTCACTGAAATAAGCACTTCAGTGAACCCAGCATTGAAAGTTGGGTGGTTTTTTGAAGTTTAGATTTTGGTCTTCTGAAGTGCTTATCTCACTGAAATAAGCATTTCAGTGAACACAGCATCGAAAGTTGAGTGGTTTGGTGATGTTGAGATTTTGGTCTTCTGAAGTGCTTATCTCACTGAAATAAGCACTGCAGTGAGCCCAGCATCGAAAGTTGAGTGGTTTTGTGAAGTTGAGTTTTTGGTCTTCTGAAGTGCTTATCTCACTGAAATAAGCACTTCAGTGAACCCAGCATTGAAAGTTGGGTGGTTTTTTGACGTTTAGATTTTGGTCTTCTGAAGTGCTTATCTCACTGAAATAAGCATTTCAGTGAACACAGCATCGAAATTTGAGTGGTTTGGTGATGTTGAGATTTTGGTCTTCTGATGTGCATATCTGACTGAAAGAAGCATTTCAGTGAAACCAGTATTAAAAGTTGAGTGGTTTGGTGAGGTTGGGATTTTGGCATTCTGAAGTGCTTATCTCACTGAAATAAGCACTGCAGTGAGCCCAGCATCGAAAGTTGAGTGGTTTTGTGAAGTTGAGTTTTTGGTCTTCTGAAGTGCTTATCTCACTGAAATAAGCACTTCAGTGAACCCAGCAACGAAATTTGAGTGGTTTTGTGATGTTGAGATTTTGGTCTTCTGAAGTGCTTATCTCACTGAAATAAGCACTTCAGTGAACCCAGCATTGAAAGTTGGGTGGTTTTTTGAAGTTTAGATTTTGGTCTTCTGAAGTGCTTATCTCACTGAAATAAGCACTTCAGTGAACCCAGCATCGAAATTTGTGTGGTTTTGTGATGTTGAGATTTTGGTCTTCTGAAGTGCTTATCTGACTGAAATAAGCACTTCATTGAACCCAGCATTGAAAGTTGGGTGGTTTGGTGAAGTTTAGATTTTGGTCTTCTGAAGTGCTTATCTCACTGAAATAAGCACTTCATTGAACCCAGCATTGAAAGTTGGGTGGTTTGGTGAAGTTTAGATTTTGGTCTTCTGAAGTGCTTGTCTCAATGAAATAAGCATTTGGGTAAATCCAGGATCGAAAGTTGGGTGGTTTGGTGAAGTTGAGATTTTGGCCTTCTGATGTGCATATCTGACTGAAAGAAGCATTTCAGTGAAACCAGTATCAAAAGTTGAGTCGTTTGGTGAGGTTGGGATTTTGGAATTCTGAAGTGCTTATCTCAATGAAATAAGCACTGCAGTGAGACCGCCATCGAAAGTTGAGTGGTTTTGTGAAGTTGAGATTTAGGTCTTCTTAAGTTCTTATCTCACTGAAATGAGCATTTGGGTAAATCCAGTATCGAAAGTTGGCTGGTTTTGTGAAGTTGCGATTTTGGCCTTCTGAAGTGCTTATCTGACTGAAAGAAGCATTTCAGTGAAACCAGTGTCAAAAGTTGTGTCGTTTGGTGAGGTTGGGATTTTGGCATTCTGAAGTACTTATCTGACTGAATTAAGCACTGCAGTGAGCCCAGCATCGAAAGTTGAGTGGTTTGGTGAACAATAGATTTTGGTCTTCTGAAGTGCTTATCTGACTGAAAGAAGCATTTCAGTGAAACCAGTATCAAAAGTTGAGTCGTTTGGTGAGGTTGGGATTTTGGCATTCTGAAGTGCTTATCTCACTGAAATAAGCACTGCAGTGAGCCCAGCATCGAAAGTTGAGTGGTTTTGTGAAGTTGAGTTTTTGGTCTTCTGAAGTGCTTATCTCACTGAAATAAGCACTTCAGTGAACCCAGCATTGAAAGTTGGGTGGTTTTTTGAAGTTTAGATTTTGGTCTTCTGAAGTGCTTATCTCACTGAAATAAGCATTTCAGTGAACACAGCATCGAAATTTGAGTGGTTTGGTGATGTTGAGATTTTGGTCTTCTGATGTGCATATCTGACTGAAAGAAGCATTTCAGTGAAACCAGTATTAAAAGTTGAGTCGTTTGGTGAGGTTGGGATTTTGGCATTCTGAAGTGCTTATCTCACTGAATTAAGCACTGCAGTGAGCCCAGCATCGAAAGTTGAGTGGTTTTGTGAAGTTGAGTTTTTGGTCTTCTGAAGTGCTTATCTCACTGAAATAAGCACTTCAGTGAACCCAGCAACGAAATTTGAGTGGTTTTGTGATGTTGAGATTTTGGTCTTCTGAAGTGCTTATCTCACTGAAATAAGCACTTCAGTGAACCCAGCATTGAAAGTTGGGTGGTTTTTTGAAGTTTAGATTTTGGTCTTCTGAAGTGCTTATCTCACTGAAATAAGCATTTCAGTGAACACAGCATCGAAAGTTGAGTGGTTTGGTGATGTTGAGATTTTGGTCTTCTGAAGTGCTTGTCTCACTGAAATAAGCATTTGGGAAAGTCCAGGATCGAAAGTTGGGTGGTTTGGTGAGGTTGAGATTTTTGCCTTCTGATGTGCATATCTGACTCAAAGAAGCATTTCAGTGAAACCAGCATCAAAAGTTGAGTCGTTTGTTGAGGTTGAGATTTTGGCCTTCTGAAGTGCATATCTCACTCAAATAAGCATTTGGGTAAATCCAGGATCGAAAGTTGGGTGGTTTACTGAAGTTGAGATTTGGGCCAATTGAAGTGCTTATCTGAGTGAAAGAAGCATTTCAGTGAAACCAGCATCAAAAGTTGAGTCGTTTGTGAGGTTGGGATTTTGACATTCTGAAGTGCTTATCTCACTGAAATGAGCACTTCAGTGAGCACAGCATCGAAAGTTGAGTGGTTTGGTGAAGTTTAGAATTTTGTCTTCTGAAGTGCTTATCTCACTGAAATAAGCATTTGTGTAAATCCAGGCTGGAAAGTTGGGTGGTTTGTTGAAGTTGAGATTTTGGCCTTCTGATGTGCATATCTGACTGAAAGAAGCATTTCAGTGAAACCAGCATCAAAAGTTGAGTCGTTTTTTGAGGTTGGGATTTTGGCTTTCTGAAGTGCTTATCTCGCTGAAATAAGCACTGCAGTGAGCTCAGAATCGAAAGTTGAGTGGTTTTGTGAACTTGGGATTTTGGCATTCTTCAGTGCTTATCTCGCTGAAATAAGCACTGCAGTGAGCCCAGCATCGTAAGATGAGTGGTTTTGTGGAGGTGAGGTTTTGGCCATCTGAAATGCTTATCTCAATGAAATAAGCAATTCAGTGAAACCAGCATCAAAAGTTGAGTCGTTTGGTGAGGTTGGGATTTTGGCATTCTAAAGTGCTTATCTCTCTGAAATAAGCTCTTCAGTGAACAAGGCATCATAAGTTTTGTGGTTTGGTGAAGTTGGGATTTTGGACTTCTGAAGTGCTTATCTCACTGAAATAAGCACTTCAGTGAATCCAACATCGAAAGTTGAGTGGTTTGGTGATGTTTAGATTTTGGTCTTCTGATGTGCTTATCTCACTGAAATAAGTATTTCGGTAAATCCAGGATCGAAAGTTGGGTGGTTTTGTGAAGTTGAGAATTTGGCCTTCTGAAGTGCTTATCTGACTGAAAGAAGCTTTTCAGTGAAACCAGCATCAAAAGTTGAGTCGTTTGGTGAGGTTGAGATTTTGGCATTCTAAAGTGCTTATCTCCCACTGAAATAAGTGTTTGTGTAAATACAGGATCGAAAGTTGGGTGGTTTGGTGAAGTTGAGATTTCGGCCTTCTGATGTGCATATCTGACTGAAAGAAGCATTTCAGTGAAACCAGCATCAAAAGTTGAGTCGTTTGGTGAGGCTGAGATTTTGGCATTCTGAAGTGCTTATCTCGCTGAAATAAGCACTGAAGTGAGCCCAACATCGAAAGTTGAGTGGTTTTCTGAAGTTGAGATTTTGGCCTTCTGAAGTGCTTATCTCACTGAAATAAGCACTTCAGTGAACACAGCATCGAAAGTTGAGTGATTTGGTGATGTTGAGATTTTGGTCTTCTGAAGTGCTTGTCTCACTGAAATAAGCATTTGAGTAAATCCAGGATCGAAAGTTGGGTGGTTTGGTGAAGTTGAGATTTTGGCCTTCTGATGTGCATATCTGACTGAAAGAAGCATTTCAGTGAAACCAGTATCAAAAGTTGAGACGTTTGGTGAGGTTGGGATTTTGGCATTCTGAAGTGCTTATCTCTCTGAAATAAGCACTGCAGTGAGCCCAGCTTCGAAAGTAGAGTGGTTTTGTGAAGTTGAGATTTTGGCTTTCTGAAGTGCTTATCTCACTGAAATAAGCACTTCAGTGAACCCAGCATCGAAAGTTGAGTGGTTGGTGAAGATTAGATTTTGGTCTTCTGAAGTGCTTAACTCACTGAAATAAGCATTTGAGTAAATCCAGAATCGAAAGTTGGCTGGTTTTGTGAAGTTGCGATTTTGGCCTTCTGAAGTGCTTCTCCGACTGAAAGAAGCATTTCAGTGAAACCAGTATCAAAAGTTGAGTCGTTTGGTGAGGTTGGGATTTTGGCATTCTGAAGTGCTTATCTCACTGAAATAAGCACTGCAGTGAGCCCAGCATCGAAAGTTGAGTGGTTTTGTGAAGTTGAGTTTTTGGTCTTCTGAAGTGCTTATCTCACTGAAATAAGCACTGCAGTGAGCCCAGCATCGAAAGTTGAGTGGTTTTGTGAAGTTGAGTTTTTGGTCTTCTGAAGTGCTTATCTCACTGAAATAAGCACTTCAGTGAACCCAGCATCGAAATTTGTGTGGTTTTGTGATGTTGAGATTTTGGTCTTCTGAAGTGCTTATCTGACTGAAATAAGCACTTCATTGAACCCAGCATTGAAAGTTGGGTGGTTTGGTGAAGTTTAGATTTTGGTCGTCTGAAGTGCTTATCTCACTGAAATAAGCACTTCATTGAACCCAGCATTGAAAGTTGGGTGGTTTGGTGAAGTTTAGATTTTGGTCTTCTGAAGTGCTTGTCTCAATGAAATAAGCATTTGGGTAAATCCAGGATCGAAAGTTGGGTGGTTTGGTGAAGTTGAGATTTTGGCCTTCTGATGTGCATATCTGACTGAAAGAAGCATTTCAGTGAAACCAGTATCAAAAGTTGAGTCGTTTGGTGAGGTTGGGATTTTGGAATTCTGAAGAGCTTATCTCAATGAAATAAGCACTGCAGTGAGACCGCCATCGAAAGTTGAGTGGTTTTGTGAAGTTGAGATTTAGGTCTTCTTAAGTTCTTATCTCACTGAAATGAGCATTTGGGTAAATCCAGTATCGAAAGTTGGCTGGTTTTGTGAAGTTGCGATTTTGGCCTTCTGAAGTGCTTATCTGACTGAAAGAAGCATTTCAGTGAAACCAGTGTCAAAAGTTGTGTCGTTTGGTGAGGTTGGGATTTTGGCATTCTGAAGTACTTATCTGACTGAATTAAGCACTGCAGTGAGCCCAGCATCGAAAGTTGAGTGGTTTGGTGAACATTAGATTTTGGTCTTCTGAAGTGCTTATCTGACTGAAAGAAGCATTTCAGTGAAACCAGTATCAAAAGTTGAGTCGTTTGGTGAGGTTGGGATTTTGGCATTCTGAAGTGATTATCTCACTGAAATAAGCACTGCAGTGAGCCCAGCATCGAAAGTTGAGTGGTTTGGTGAACATTAGATTTTGGTCTTCTGAAGTGCTTATCTGACTGAAAGAAGCATTTCAGTGAAACCAGTATCAAAAGTTGAGTCGTTTGGTGAGGTTGGGATTTTGGCATTCTGAAGTGCTTATCTCACTGAAATAAGCACTGCAGTGAGCCCAGCATCGAAAGTTGAGTGGTTTTGTGAAGTTGAGTTTTTGGTCTTCTGAAGTGCTTATCTCACTGAAATAAGCACTTCAGTGAACCCAGCATTGAAAGTTGGGTGGTTTTTTGACGTTTAGATTTTGGTCTTCTGAAGTGCTTATCTCACTGAAATAAGCATTTCAGTGAACACAGCATCGAAATTTGAGTGGTTTGGTGATGTTGAGATTTTGGTCTTCTGATGTGCATATCTGACTGAAAGAAGCATTTCAGTGAAACCAGTATTAAAAGTTGAGTCGTTTGGTGAGGTTGGGATTTTGGCATTCTGAAGTGCTTATCTCACTGAATTAAGCACTGCAGTGAGCCCAGCATCGAAAGTTGAGTGGTTTTGTGAAGTTGAGTTTTTGGTCTTCTGAAGTGCTTATCTCACTGAAATAAGCACTTCAGTGAACCCAGCAACGAAATTTGAGTGGTTTTGTGATGTTGAGATTTTGGTCTTCTGAAGTGCTTATCTCACTGAAATAAGCACTTCAGTGAACCCAGCATTGAAAGTTGGGTGGTTTTTTGAAGTTTAGATTTTGGTCTTCTGAAGTGCTTATCTCACTGAAATAAGCATTTCAGTGAACACAGCATCGAAAGTTGAGTGGTTTGGTGATGTTGAGATTTTGGTCTTCTGAAGTGCTTGTCTCACTGAAATAAGCATTTGGGAAAGTCCAGGATCGAAAGTTGGGTGGTTTGGTGAGGTTGAGATTTTTGCCTTCTGATGTGCATATCTGACTCAAAGAAGCATTTCAGTGAAACCAGCATCAAAAGTTGAGTCGTTTGTTGAGGTTGAGATTTTGGCCTTCTGAAGTGCATATCTCACTCAAATAAGCATTTGGGTAAATCCAGGATCGAAAGTTGGGTGGTTTACTGAAGTTGAGATTTGGGCCAATTGAAGTGCTTATCTGAGTGAAAGAAGCATTTCAGTGAAACCAGCATCAAAAGTTGAGTCGTTTGTGAGGTTGGGATTTTGACATTCTGAAGTGCTTATCTCACTGAAATGAGCACTTCAGTGAGCACAGCATCGAAAGTTGAGTGGTTTGGTGAAGTTTAGAATTTTGTCTTCTGAAGTGCTTATCTCACTGAAATAAGCATTTGTGTAAATCCAGGCTGGAAAGTTGGGTGGTTTGTTGAAGTTGAGATTTTGGCCTTCTGATGTGCATATCTGACTGAAAGAAGCATTTCAGTGAAACCAGCATCAAAAGTTGAGTCGTTTTTTGAGGTTGGGATTTTGGCTTTCTGAAGTGCTTATCTCGCTGAAATAAGCACTGCAGTGAGCTCAGAATCGAAAGTTGAGTGGTTTTGTGAACTTGGGATTTTGGCATTCTTCAGTGCTTATCTCGCTGAAATAAGCACTGCAGTGAGCCCAGCATCGTAAGATGAGTGGTTTTGTGGAGGTGAGGTTTTGGCCATCTGAAATGCTTATCTCAATGAAATAAGCAATTCAGTGAAACCAGCATCAAAAGTTGAGTCGTTTGGTGAGGTTGGGATTTTGGCATTCTGAAGTGCTTATCTCTCTGAAATAAGCTCTTCAGTGAACAAGGCATCATAAGTTTTGTGGTTTGGTGAAGTTGGGATTTTGGACTTCTGAAGTGCTTATCTCACTGAAATAAGCACTTCAGTGAATCCAACATCGAAAGTTGAGTGGTTTGGTGATGTTTAGATTTTGGTCTTCTGATGTGCTTATCTCACTGAAATAAGTATTTCGGTAAATCCAGGATCGAAAGTTGGGTGGTTTTGTGAAGTTGAGAATTTGGCCTTCTGAAGTGCTTATCTGACTGAAAGAAGCTTTTCAGTGAAACCAGCATCAAAAGTTGAGTCGTTTGGTGAGGTTGAGATTTTGGCATTCTAAAGTGCTTATCTCCCACTGAAATAAGTGTTTGTGTAAATACAGGATCGAAAGTTGGGTGGTTTGGTGAAGTTGAGATTTCGGCCTTCTGATGTGCATATCTGACTGAAAGAAGCATTTCAGTGAAACCAGCATCAAAAGTTGAGTCGTTTGGTGAGGCTGAGATTTTGGCATTCTGAAGTGCTTATCTCGCTGAAATAAGCACTGAAGTGAGCCCAACATCGAAAGTTGAGTGGTTTTCTGAAGTTGAGATTTTGGCCTTCTGAAGTGCTTATCTCACTGAAATAAGCACTTCAGTGAACACAGCATCGAAAGTTGAGTGATTTGGTGATGTTGAGATTTTGGTCTTCTGAAGTGCTTGTCTCACTGAAATAAGCATTTGAGTAAATCCAGGATCGAAAGTTGGGTGGTTTGGTGAAGTTGAGATTTTGGCCTTCTGATGTGCATATCTGACTGAAAGAAGCATTTCAGTGAAACCAGTATCAAAAGTTGAGACGTTTGGTGAGGTTGGGATTTTGGCATTCTGAAGTGCTTATCTCTCTGAAATAAGCACTGCAGTGAGCCCAGCTTCGAAAGTTGAGTGGTTTTGTGAAGTTGAGTTTTTGGTCTTCTGAAGTGCTTATCTCACTGAAATAAGCACTGCAGTGAGCCCAGCATCGAAAGTTGAGTGGTTGGTGAAGATTAGATTTTGGTCTTCTGAAGTGCTTAACTCACTGAAATAAGCATTTGAGTAAATCCAGAATCGAAAGTTGGCTGGTTTTGTGAAGTTGCGATTTTGGCCTTCTGAAGTGCTTCTCCGACTGAAAGAAGCATTTCAGTGAAACCAGTATCAAAAGTTGAGTCGTTTGGTGAGGTTGGGATTTTGGCATTCTGAAGTGCTTATCTCACTGAAATAAGCACTGCAGTGAGCCCAGCATCGAAAGTTGAGTGGTTTTGTGAAGTTGAGTTTTTGGTCTTCTGAAGTGCTTATCTCACTGAAATAAGCACTGCAGTGAGCCCAGCATCGAAAGTTGAGTGGTTTTGTGAAGTTGAGTTTTTGGTCTTCTGAAGTGCTTATCTCACTGAAATAAGCACTTCAGTGAACCCAGCAACGAAATTTGAGTGGTTTTGTGATGTTGAGATTTTGGTCTTCTGAAGTGCTTATCTCACTGAAATAAGCACTTCAGTGAACCCAGCATTGAAAGTTGGGTGGTTTTTTGAAGTTTAGATTTTGGTCTTCTGAAGTGCTTATCTCACTGAAATAAGCATTTCAGTGAACACAGCATCGAAAGTTGAGTGGTTTGGTGATGTTGAGATTTTGGTCTTCTGAAGTGCTTATCTCACTGAAATAAGCACTGCAGTGAGCCCAGCATCGAAAGTTGAGTGGTTTTGTGAAGTTGAGTTTTTGGTCTTCTGAAGTGCTTATCTCACTGAAATAAGCACTTCAGTGAACCCAGCATTGAAAGTTGGGTGGTTTTTTGACGTTTAGATTTTGGTCTTCTGAAGTGCTTATCTCACTGAAATAAGCATTTCAGTGAACACAGCATCGAAATTTGAGTGGTTTGGTGATGTTGAGATTTTGGTCTTCTGATGTGCATATCTGACTGAAAGAAGCATTTCAGTGAAACCAGTATTAAAAGTTGAGTGGTTTGGTGAGGTTGGGATTTTGGCATTCTGAAGTGCTTATCTCACTGAAATAAGCACTGCAGTGAGCCCAGCATCGAAAGTTGAGTGGTTTTGTGAAGTTGAGTTTTTGGTCTTCTGAAGTGCTTATCTCACTGAAATAAGCACTTCAGTGAACCCAGCAACGAAATTTGAGTGGTTTTGTGATGTTGAGATTTTGGTCTTCTGAAGTGCTTATCTCACTGAAATAAGCACTTCAGTGAACCCAGCATTGAAAGTTGGGTGGTTTTTTGAAGTTTAGATTTTGGTCTTCTGAAGTGCTTATCTCACTGAAATAAGCACTTCAGTGAACCCAGCATCGAAATTTGTGTGGTTTTGTGATGTTGAGATTTTGGTCTTCTGAAGTGCTTATCTGACTGAAATAAGCACTTCATTGAACCCAGCATTGAAAGTTGGGTGGTTTGGTGAAGTTTAGATTTTGGTCTTCTGAAGTGCTTATCTCACTGAAATAAGCACTTCATTGAACCCAGCATTGAAAGTTGGGTGGTTTGGTGAGGTTGGGATTTTGGAATTCTGAAGTGCTTATCTCACTGAAATAAGCACTTCATTGAACCCAGCATTGAAAGTTGGGTGGTTTGGTGAAGTTTAGATTTTGGTCTTCTGAAGTGCTTGTCTCAATGAAATAAGCATTTGGGTAAATCCAGGATCGAAAGTTGGGTGGTTTGGTGAAGTTGAGATTTTGGCCTTCTGATGTGCATATCTGACTGAAAGAAGCATTTCAGTGAAACCAGTATCAAAAGTTGAGTCGTTTGGTGAGGTTGGGATTTTGGAATTCTGAAGTGCTTATCTCAATGAAATAAGCACTGCAGTGAGACCGCCATCGAAAGTTGAGTGGTTTTGTGAAGTTGAGATTTAGGTCTTCTTAAGTTCTTATCTCACTGAAATGAGCATTTGGGTAAATCCAGTATCGAAAGTTGGCTGGTTTTGTGAAGTTGCGATTTTGGCCTTCTGAAGTGCTTATCTGACTGAAAGAAGCATTTCAGTGAAACCAGTGTCAAAAGTTGTGTCGTTTGGTGAGGTTGGGATTTTGGCATTCTGAAGTACTTATCTGACTGAATTAAGCACTGCAGTGAGCCCAGCATCGAAAGTTGAGTGGTTTGGTGAACAATAGATTTTGGTCTTCTGAAGTGCTTATCTGACTGAAAGAAGCATTTCAGTGAAACCAGTATCAAAAGTTGAGTCGTTTGGTGAGGTTGGGATTTTGGCATTCTGAAGTGCTTATCTCACTGAAATAAGCACTGCAGTGAGCCCAGCATCGAAAGTTGAGTGGTTTTGTGAAGTTGAGTTTTTGGTCTTCTGAAGTGCTTATCTCACTGAAATAAGCACTTCAGTGAACCCAGCATTGAAAGTTGGGTGGTTTTTTGAAGTTTAGATTTTGGTCTTCTGAAGTGCTTATCTCACTGAAATAAGCATTTCAGTGAACACAGCATCGAAATTTGAGTGGTTTGGTGATGTTGAGATTTTGGTCTTCTGATGTGCATATCTGACTGAAAGAAGCATTTCAGTGAAACCAGTATTAAAAGTTGAGTCGTTTGGTGAGGTTGGGATTTTGGCATTCTGAAGTGCTTATCTCACTGAATTAAGCACTGCAGTGAGCCCAGCATCGAAAGTTGAGTGGTTTTGTGAAGTTGAGTTTTTGGTCTTCTGAAGTGCTTATCTCACTGAAATAAGCACTTCAGTGAACCCAGCAACGAAATTTGAGTGGTTTTGTGATGTTGAGATTTTGGTCTTCTGAAGTGCTTATCTCACTGAAATAAGCACTTCAGTGAACCCAGCATTGAAAGTTGGGTGGTTTTTTGAAGTTTAGATTTTGGTCTTCTGAAGTGCTTATCTCACTGAAATAAGCATTTCAGTGAACACAGCATCGAAAGTTGAGTGGTTTGGTGATGTTGAGATTTTGGTCTTCTGAAGTGCTTGTCTCACTGAAATAAGCATTTGGGAAAGTCCAGGATCGAAAGTTGGGTGGTTTGGTGAGGTTGAGATTTTTGCCTTCTGATGTGCATATCTGACTCAAAGAAGCATTTCAGTGAAACCAGCATCAAAAGTTGAGTCGTTTGTTGAGGTTGAGATTTTGGCCTTCTGAAGTGCATATCTCACTCAAATAAGCATTTGGGTAAATCCAGGATCGAAAGTTGGGTGGTTTACTGAAGTTGAGATTTGGGCCAATTGAAGTGCTTATCTGAGTGAAAGAAGCATTTCAGTGAAACCAGCATCAAAAGTTGAGTCGTTTGTGAGGTTGGGATTTTGACATTCTGAAGTGCTTATTTCACTGAAATGAGCACTTCAGTGAGCACAGCATCGAAAGTTGAGTGGTTTGGTGAAGTTTAGAATTTTGTCTTCTGAAGTGCTTATCTCACTGAAATAAGCATTTGTGTAAATCCAGGCTGGAAAGTTGGGTGGTTTGTTGAAGTTGAGATTTTGGCCTTCTGATGTGCATATCTGACTGAAAGAAGCATTTCAGTGAAACCAGCATCAAAAGTTGAGTCGTTTTTTGAGGTTGGGATTTTGGCTTTCTGAAGTGCTTATCTCGCTGAAATAAGCACTGCAGTGAGCTCAGAATCGAAAGTTGAGTGGTTTTGTGAACTTGGGATTTTGGCATTCTTCAGTGCTTATCTCGCTGAAATAAGCACTGCAGTGAGCCCAGCATCGTAAGATGAGTGGTTTTGTGGAGGTGAGGTTTTGGCCATCTGAAATGCTTATCTCAATGAAATAAGCAATTCAGTGAAACCAGCATCAAAAGTTGAGTCGTTTGGTGAGGTTGGGATTTTGGCATTCTAAAGTGCTTATCTCTCTGAAATAAGCTCTTCAGTGAACAAGGCATCATAAGTTTTGTGGTTTGGTGAAGTTGGGATTTTGGACTTCTGAAGTGCTTATCTCACTGAAATAAGCACTTCAGTGAATCCAACATCGAAAGTTGAGTGGTTTGGTGATGTTTAGATTTTGGTCTTCTGATGTGCTTATCTCACTGAAATAAGTATTTCGGTAAATCCAGGATCGAAAGTTGGGTGGTTTTGTGAAGTTGAGAATTTGGCCTTCTGAAGTGCTTATCTGACTGAAAGAAGCTTTTCAGTGAAACCAGCATCAAAAGTTGAGTCGTTTGGTGAGGTTGAGATTTTGGCATTCTAAAGTGCTTATCTCCCACTGAAATAAGTGTTTGTGTAAATACAGGATCGAAAGTTGGGTGGTTTGGTGAAGTTGAGATTTCGGCCTTCTGATGTGCATATCTGACTGAAAGAAGCATTTCAGTGAAACCAGCATCAAAAGTTGAGTCGTTTGGTGAGGCTGAGATTTTGGCATTCTGAAGTGCTTATCTCGCTGAAATAAGCACTGAAGTGAGCCCAACATCGAAAGTTGAGTGGTTTTCTGAAGTTGAGATTTTGGCCTTCTGAAGTGCTTATCTCACTGAAATAAGCACTTCAGTGAACACAGCATCGAAAGTTGAGTGATTTGGTGATGTTGAGATTTTGGTCTTCTGAAGTGCTTGTCTCACTGAAATAAGCATTTGAGTAAATCCAGGATCGAAAGTTGGGTGGTTTGGTGAAGTTGAGATTTTGGCCTTCTGATGTGCATATCTGACTGAAAGAAGCATTTCAGTGAAACCAGTATCAAAAGTTGAGACGTTTGGTGAGGTTGGGATTTTGGCATTCTGAAGTGCTTATCTCTCTGAAATAAGCACTGCAGTGAGCCCAGCTTCGAAAGTAGAGTGGTTTTGTGAAGTTGAGATTTTGGCTTTCTGAAGTGCTTATCTCACTGAAATAAGCACTTCAGTGAACCCAGCATCGAAAGTTGAGTGGTTGGTGAAGATTAGATTTTGGTCTTCTGAAGTGCTTAACTCACTGAAATAAGCATTTGAGTAAATCCAGAATCGAAAGTTGGCTGGTTTTGTGAAGTTGCGATTTTGGCCTTCTGAAGTGCTTCTCCGACTGAAAGAAGCATTTCAGTGAAACCAGTATCAAAAGTTGAGTCGTTTGGTGAGGTTGGGATTTTGGCATTCTGAAGTGCTTATCTCACTGAAATAAGCACTGCAGTGAGCCCAGCATCGAAAGTTGAGTGGTTTTGTGAAGTTGAGTTTTTGGTCTTCTGAAGTGCTTATCTCACTGAAATAAGCACTGCAGTGAGCCCAGCATCGAAAGTTGAGTGGTTTTGTGAAGTTGAGTTTTTGGTCTTCTGAAGTGCTTATCTCACTGAAATAAGCACTTCAGTGAACCCAGCATCGAAATTTGTGTGGTTTTGTGATGTTGAGATTTTGGTCTTCTGAAGTGCTTATCTGACTGAAATAAGCACTTCATTGAACCCAGCATTGAAAGTTGGGTGGTTTGGTGAAGTTTAGATTTTGGTCGTCTGAAGTGCTTATCTCACTGAAATAAGCACTTCATTGAACCCAGCATTGAAAGTTGGGTGGTTTGGTGAAGTTTAGATTTTGGTCTTCTGAAGTGCTTGTCTCAATGAAATAAGCATTTGGGTAAATCCAGGATCGAAAGTTGGGTGGTTTGGTGAAGTTGAGATTTTGGCCTTCTGATGTGCATATCTGACTGAAAGAAGCATTTCAGTGAAACCAGTATCAAAAGTTGAGTCGTTTGGTGAGGTTGGGATTTTGGAATTCTGAAGAGCTTATCTCAATGAAATAAGCACTGCAGTGAGACCGCCATCGAAAGTTGAGTGGTTTTGTGAAGTTGAGATTTAGGTCTTCTTAAGTTCTTATCTCACTGAAATGAGCATTTGGGTAAATCCAGTATCGAAAGTTGGCTGGTTTTGTGAAGTTGCGATTTTGGCCTTCTGAAGTGCTTATCTGACTGAAAGAAGCATTTCAGTGAAACCAGTGTCAAAAGTTGTGTCGTTTGGTGAGGTTGGGATTTTGGCATTCTGAAGTACTTATCTGACTGAATTAAGCACTGCAGTGAGCCCAGCATCGAAAGTTGAGTGGTTTGGTGAACATTAGATTTTGGTCTTCTGAAGTGCTTATCTGACTGAAAGAAGCATTTCAGTGAAACCAGTATCAAAAGTTGAGTCGTTTGGTGAGGTTGGGATTTTGGCATTCTGAAGTGATTATCTCACTGAAATAAGCACTGCAGTGAGCCCAGCATCGAAAGTTGAGTGGTTTGGTGAACATTAGATTTTGGTCTTCTGAAGTGCTTATCTGACTGAAAGAAGCATTTCAGTGAAACCAGTATCAAAAGTTGAGTCGTTTGGTGAGGTTGGGATTTTGGCATTCTGAAGTGCTTATCTCACTGAAATAAGCACTGCAGTGAGCCCAGCATCGAAAGTTGAGTGGTTTTGTGAAGTTGAGTTTTTGGTCTTCTGAAGTGCTTATCTCACTGAAATAAGCACTTCAGTGAACCCAGCATTGAAAGTTGGGTGGTTTTTTGACGTTTAGATTTTGGTCTTCTGAAGTGCTTATCTCACTGAAATAAGCATTTCAGTGAACACAGCATCGAAATTTGAGTGGTTTGGTGATGTTGAGATTTTGGTCTTCTGATGTGCATATCTGACTGAAAGAAGCATTTCAGTGAAACCAGTATTAAAAGTTGAGTCGTTTGGTGAGGTTGGGATTTTGGCATTCTGAAGTGCTTATCTCACTGAATTAAGCACTGCAGTGAGCCCAGCATCGAAAGTTGAGTGGTTTTGTGAAGTTGAGTTTTTGGTCTTCTGAAGTGCTTATCTCACTGAAATAAGCACTTCAGTGAACCCAGCAACGAAATTTGAGTGGTTTTGTGATGTTGAGATTTTGGTCTTCTGAAGTGCTTATCTCACTGAAATAAGCACTTCAGTGAACCCAGCATTGAAAGTTGGGTGGTTTTTTGAAGTTTAGATTTTGGTCTTCTGAAGTGCTTATCTCACTGAAATAAGCATTTCAGTGAACACAGCATCGAAAGTTGAGTGGTTTGGTGATGTTGAGATTTTGGTCTTCTGAAGTGCTTGTCTCACTGAAATAAGCATTTGGGAAAGTCCAGGATCGAAAGTTGGGTGGTTTGGTGAGGTTGAGATTTTTGCCTTCTGATGTGCATATCTGACTCAAAGAAGCATTTCAGTGAAACCAGCATCAAAAGTTGAGTCGTTTGTTGAGGTTGAGATTTTGGCCTTCTGAAGTGCATATCTCACTCAAATAAGCATTTGGGTAAATCCAGGATCGAAAGTTGGGTGGTTTACTGAAGTTGAGATTTGGGCCAATTGAAGTGCTTATCTGAGTGAAAGAAGCATTTCAGTGAAACCAGCATCAAAAGTTGAGTCGTTTGTGAGGTTGGGATTTTGACATTCTGAAGTGCTTATCTCACTGAAATGAGCACTTCAGTGAGCACAGCATCGAAAGTTGAGTGGTTTGGTGAAGTTTAGAATTTTGTCTTCTGAAGTGCTTATCTCACTGAAATAAGCATTTGTGTAAATCCAGGCTGGAAAGTTGGGTGGTTTGTTGAAGTTGAGATTTTGGCCTTCTGATGTGCATATCTGACTGAAAGAAGCATTTCAGTGAAACCAGCATCAAAAGTTGAGTCGTTTTTTGAGGTTGGGATTTTGGCTTTCTGAAGTGCTTATCTCGCTGAAATAAGCACTGCAGTGAGCTCAGAATCGAAAGTTGAGTGGTTTTGTGAACTTGGGATTTTGGCATTCTTCAGTGCTTATCTCGCTGAAATAAGCACTGCAGTGAGCCCAGCATCGTAAGATGAGTGGTTTTGTGGAGGTGAGGTTTTGGCCATCTGAAATGCTTATCTCAATGAAATAAGCAATTCAGTGAAACCAGCATCAAAAGTTGAGTCGTTTGGTGAGGTTGGGATTTTGGCATTCTGAAGTGCTTATCTCTCTGAAATAAGCTCTTCAGTGAACAAGGCATCATAAGTTTTGTGGTTTGGTGAAGTTGGGATTTTGGACTTCTGAAGTGCTTATCTCACTGAAATAAGCACTTCAGTGAATCCAACATCGAAAGTTGAGTGGTTTGGTGATGTTTAGATTTTGGTCTTCTGATGTGCTTATCTCACTGAAATAAGTATTTCGGTAAATCCAGGATCGAAAGTTGGGTGGTTTTGTGAAGTTGAGAATTTGGCCTTCTGAAGTGCTTATCTGACTGAAAGAAGCTTTTCAGTGAAACCAGCATCAAAAGTTGAGTCGTTTGGTGAGGTTGAGATTTTGGCATTCTAAAGTGCTTATCTCCCACTGAAATAAGTGTTTGTGTAAATACAGGATCGAAAGTTGGGTGGTTTGGTGAAGTTGAGATTTCGGCCTTCTGATGTGCATATCTGACTGAAAGAAGCATTTCAGTGAAACCAGCATCAAAAGTTGAGTCGTTTGGTGAGGCTGATATTTTGGCATTCTGAAGTGCTTATCTCGCTGAAATAAGCACTGAAGTGAGCCCAACATCGAAAGTTGAGTGGTTTTCTGAAGTTGAGATTTTGGCCTTCTGAAGTGCTTATCTCACTGAAATAAGCACTTCAGTGAACACAGCATCGAAAGTTGAGTGATTTGGTGATGTTGAGATTTTGGTCTTCTGAAGTGCTTGTCTCACTGAAATAAGCATTTGAGTAAATCCAGGATCGAAAGTTGGGTGGTTTGGTGAAGTTGAGATTTTGGCCTTCTGATGTGCATATCTGACTGAAAGAAGCATTTCAGTGAAACCAGTATCAAAAGTTGAGACGTTTGGTGAGGTTGGGATTTTGGCATTCTGAAGTGCTTATCTCTCTGAAATAAGCACTGCAGTGAGCCCAGCTTCGAAAGTAGAGTGGTTTTGTGAAGTTGAGATTTTGGCTTTCTGAAGTGCTTATCTCACTGAAATAAGCACTTCAGTGAACCCAGCATCGAAAGTTGAGTGGTTGGTGAAGATTAGATTTTGGTCTTCTGAAGTGCTTAACTCACTGAAATAAGCATTTGAGTAAATCCAGAATCGAAAGTTGGCTGGTTTTGTGAAGTTGCGATTTTGGCCTTCTGAAGTGCTTCTCCGACTGAAAGAAGCATTTCAGTGAAACCAGTATCAAAAGTTGAGTCGTTTGGTGAGGTTGGGATTTTGGCATTCTGAAGTGCTTATCTCACTGAAATAAGCACTGCAGTGAGCCCAGCATCGAAAGTTGAGTGGTTTTGTGAAGTTGAGTTTTTGGTCTTCTGAAGTGCTTATCTCACTGAAATAAGCACTGCAGTGAGCCCAGCATCGAAAGTTGAGTGGTTTTGTGAAGTTGAGTTTTTGGTCTTCTGAAGTGCTTATCTCACTGAAATAAGCACTTCAGTGAACCCAGCATCGAAATTTGTGTGGTTTTGTGATGTTGAGATTTTGGTCTTCTGAAGTGCTTATCTGACTGAAATAAGCACTTCATTGAACCCAGCATTGAAAGTTGGGTGGTTTGGTGAAGTTTAGATTTTGGTCTTCTGAAGTGCTTATCTCACTGAAATAAGCACTTCATTGAACCCAGCATTGAAAGTTGGGTGGTTTGGTGAAGTTTAGATTTTGGTCTTCTGAAGTGCTTGTCTCAATGAAATAAGCATTTGGGTAAATCCAGGATCGAAAGTTGGGTGGTTTGGTGAAGTTGAGATTTTGGCCTTCTGATGTGCATATCTGACTGAAAGAAGCATTTCAGTGAAACCAGTATCAAAAGTTGAGTCGTTTGGTGAGGTTGGGATTTTGGAATTCTGAAGTGCTTATCTCAATGAAATAAGCACTGCAGTGAGACCGCCATCGAAAGTTGAGTGGTTTTGTGAAGTTGAGATTTAGGTCTTCTTAAGTTCTTATCTCACTGAAATGAGCATTTGGGTAAATCCAGTATCGAAAGTTGGCTGGTTTTGTGAAGTTGCGATTTTGGCCTTCTGAAGTGCTTATCTGACTGAAAGAAGCATTTCAGTGAAACCAGTGTCAAAAGTTGTGTCGTTTGGTGAGGTTGGGATTTTGGCATTCTGAAGTACTTATCTGACTGAATTAAGCACTGCAGTGAGCCCAGCATCGAAAGTTGAGTGGTTTGGTGAACATTAGATTTTGGTCTTCTGAAGTGCTTATCTGACTGAAAGAAGCATTTCAGTGAAACCAGTATCAAAAGTTGAGTCGTTTGGTGAGGTTGGGATTTTGGCATTCTGAAGTGCTTATCTCACTGAAATAAGCACTGCAGTGAGCCCAGCATCGAAAGTTGAGTGGTTTTGTGAAGTTGAGTTTTTGGTCTTCTGAAGTGCTTATCTCACTGAAATAAGCACTTCAGTGAACCCAGCATTGAAAGTTGGGTGGTTTTTTGAAGTTTAGATTTTGGTCTTCTGAAGTGCTTATCTCACTGAAATAAGCATTTCAGTGAACACAGCATCGAAATTTGAGTGGTTTGGTGATGTTGAGATTTTGGTCTTCTGATGTGCATATCTGACTGAAAGAAGCATTTCAGTGAAACCAGTATTAAAAGTTGAGTCGTTTGGTGAGGTTGGGATTTTGGCATTCTGAAGTGCTTATCTCACTGAATTAAGCACTGCAGTGAGCCCAGCATCGAAAGTTGAGTGGTTTTGTGAAGTTGAGTTTTTGGTCTTCTGAAGTGCTTATCTCACTGAAATAAGCACTTCAGTGAACCCAGCAACGAAATTTGAGTGGTTTTGTGATGTTGAGATTTTGGTCTTCTGAAGTGCTTATCTCACTGAAATAAGCACTTCAGTGAACCCAGCATTGAAAGTTGGGTGGTTTTTTGAAGTTTAGATTTTGGTCTTCTGAAGTGCTTATCTCACTGAAATAAGCATTTCAGTGAACACAGCATCGAAAGTTGAGTGGTTTGGTGATGTTGAGATTTTGGTCTTCTGAAGTGCTTGTCTCACTGAAATAAGCATTTGGGAAAGTCCAGGATCGAAAGTTGGGTGGTTTGGTGAGGTTGAGATTTTTGCCTTCTGATGTGCATATCTGACTCAAAGAAGCATTTCAGTGAAACCAGCATCAAAAGTTGAGTCGTTTGTTGAGGTTGAGATTTTGGCCTTCTGAAGTGCATATCTCACTCAAATAAGCATTTGGGTAAATCCAGGATCGAAAGTTGGGTGGTTTACTGAAGTTGAGATTTGGGCCAATTGAAGTGCTTATCTGAGTGAAAGAAGCATTTCAGTGAAACCAGCATCAAAAGTTGAGTCGTTTGTGAGGTTGGGATTTTGACATTCTGAAGTGCTTATCTCACTGAAATGAGCACTTCAGTGAGCACAGCATCGAAAGTTGAGTGGTTTGGTGAAGTTTAGAATTTTGTCTTCTGAAGTGCTTATCTCACTGAAATAAGCATTTGTGTAAATCCAGGCTGGAAAGTTGGGTGGTTTGTTGAAGTTGAGATTTTGGCCTTCTGATGTGCATATCTGACTGAAAGAAGCATTTCAGTGAAACCAGCATCAAAAGTTGAGTCGTTTTTTGAGGTTGGGATTTTGGCTTTCTGAAGTGCTTATCTCGCTGAAATAAGCACTGCAGTGAGCTCAGAATCGAAAGTTGAGTGGTTTTGTGAACTTGGGATTTTGGCATTCTTCAGTGCTTATCTCGCTGAAATAAGCACTGCAGTGAGCCCAGCATCGTAAGATGAGTGGTTTTGTGGAGGTGAGGTTTTGGCCATCTGAAATGCTTATCTCAATGAAATAAGCAATTCAGTGAAACCAGCATCAAAAGTTGAGTCGTTTGGTGAGGTTGGGATTTTGGCATTCTAAAGTGCTTATCTCTCTGAAATAAGCTCTTCAGTGAACAAGGCATCATAAGTTTTGTGGTTTGGTGAAGTTGGGATTTTGGACTTCTGAAGTGCTTATCTCACTGAAATAAGCACTTCAGTGAATCCAACATCGAAAGTTGAGTGGTTTGGTGATGTTTAGATTTTGGTCTTCTGATGTGCTTATCTCACTGAAATAAGTATTTCGGTAAATCCAGGATCGAAAGTTGGGTGGTTTTGTGAAGTTGAGAATTTGGCCTTCTGAAGTGCTTATCTGACTGAAAGAAGCTTTTCAGTGAAACCAGCATCAAAAGTTGAGTCGTTTGGTGAGGTTGAGATTTTGGCATTCTAAAGTGCTTATCTCCCACTGAAATAAGTGTTTGTGTAAATACAGGATCGAAAGTTGGGTGGTTTGGTGAAGTTGAGATTTCGGCCTTCTGATGTGCATATCTGACTGAAAGAAGCATTTCAGTGAAACCAGCATCAAAAGTTGAGTCGTTTGGTGAGGCTGAGATTTTGGCATTCTGAAGTGCTTATCTCGCTGAAATAAGCACTGAAGTGAGCCCAACATCGAAAGTTGAGTGGTTTTCTGAAGTTGAGATTTTGGCCTTCTGAAGTGCTTATCTCACTGAAATAAGCACTTCAGTGAACACAGCATCGAAAGTTGAGTGATTTGGTGATGTTGAGATTTTGGTCTTCTGAAGTGCTTGTCTCACTGAAATAAGCATTTGAGTAAATCCAGGATCGAAAGTTGGGTGGTTTGGTGAAGTTGAGATTTTGGCCTTCTGATGTGCATATCTGACTGAAAGAAGCATTTCAGTGAAACCAGTATCAAAAGTTGAGACGTTTGGTGAGGTTGGGATTTTGGCATTCTGAAGTGCTTATCTCTCTGAAATAAGCACTGCAGTGAGCCCAGCTTCGAAAGTAGAGTGGTTTTGTGAAGTTGAGATTTTGGCTTTCTGAAGTGCTTATCTCACTGAAATAAGCACTTCAGTGAACCCAGCATCGAAAGTTGAGTGGTTGGTGAAGATTAGATTTTGGTCTTCTGAAGTGCTTAACTCACTGAAATAAGCATTTGAGTAAATCCAGAATCGAAAGTTGGCTGGTTTTGTGAAGTTGCGATTTTGGCCTTCTGAAGTGCTTCTCCGACTGAAAGAAGCATTTCAGTGAAACCAGTATCAAAAGTTGAGTCGTTTGGTGAGGTTGGGATTTTGGCATTCTGAAGTGCTTATCTCACTGAAATAAGCACTGCAGTGAGCCCAGCATCGAAAGTTGAGTGGTTTTGTGAAGTTGAGTTTTTGGTCTTCTGAAGTGCTTATCTCACTGAAATAAGCACTGCAGTGAGCCCAGCATCGAAAGTTGAGTGGTTTTGTGAAGTTGAGTTTTTGGTCTTCTGAAGTGCTTATCTCACTGAAATAAGCACTTCAGTGAACCCAGCATCGAAATTTGTGTGGTTTTGTGATGTTGAGATTTTGGTCTTCTGAAGTGCTTATCTGACTGAAATAAGCACTTCATTGAACCCAGCATTGAAAGTTGGGTGGTTTGGTGAAGTTTAGATTTTGGTCGTCTGAAGTGCTTATCTCACTGAAATAAGCACTTCATTGAACCCAGCATTGAAAGTTGGGTGGTTTGGTGAAGTTTAGATTTTGGTCTTCTGAAGTGCTTGTCTCAATGAAATAAGCATTTGGGTAAATCCAGGATCGAAAGTTGGGTGGTTTGGTGAAGTTGAGATTTTGGCCTTCTGATGTGCATATCTGACTGAAAGAAGCATTTCAGTGAAACCAGTATCAAAAGTTGAGTCGTTTGGTGAGGTTGGGATTTTGGAATTCTGAAGTGCTTATCTCAATGAAATAAGCACTGCAGTGAGACCGCCATCGAAAGTTGAGTGGTTTTGTGAAGTTGAGATTTAGGTCTTCTTAAGTTCTTATCTCACTGAAATGAGCATTTGGGTAAATCCAGTATCGAAAGTTGGCTGGTTTTGTGAAGTTGCGATTTTGGCCTTCTGAAGTGCTTATCTGACTGAAAGAAGCATTTCAGTGAAACCAGTGTCAAAAGTTGTGTCGTTTGGTGAGGTTGGGATTTTGGCATTCTGAAGTACTTATCTGACTGAATTAAGCACTGCAGTGAGCCCAGCATCGAAAGTTGAGTGGTTTGGTGAACATTAGATTTTGGTCTTCTGAAGTGCTTATCTGACTGAAAGAAGCATTTCAGTGAAACCAGTATCAAAAGTTGAGTCGTTTGGTGAGGTTGGGATTTTGGCATTCTGAAGTGATTATCTCACTGAAATAAGCACTGCAGTGAGCCCAGCATCGAAAGTTGAGTGGTTTGGTGAACATTAGATTTTGGTCTTCTGAAGTGCTTATCTGACTGAAAGAAGCATTTCAGTGAAACCAGTATCAAAAGTTGAGTCGTTTGGTGAGGTTGGGATTTTGGCATTCTGAAGTGCTTATCTCACTGAAATAAGCACTGCAGTGAGCCCAGCATCGAAAGTTGAGTGGTTTTGTGAAGTTGAGTTTTTGGTCTTCTGAAGTGCTTATCTCACTGAAATAAGCACTTCAGTGAACCCAGCATTGAAAGTTGGGTGGTTTTTTGACGTTTAGATTTTGGTCTTCTGAAGTGCTTATCTCACTGAAATAAGCATTTCAGTGAACACAGCATCGAAATTTGAGTGGTTTGGTGATGTTGAGATTTTGGTCTTCTGATGTGCATATCTGACTGAAAGAAGCATTTCAGTGAAACCAGTATTAAAAGTTGAGTCGTTTGGTGAGGTTGGGATTTTGGCATTCTGAAGTGCTTATCTCACTGAATTAAGCACTGCAGTGAGCCCAGCATCGAAAGTTGAGTGGTTTTGTGAAGTTGAGTTTTTGGTCTTCTGAAGTGCTTATCTCACTGAAATAAGCACTTCAGTGAACCCAGCAACGAAATTTGAGTGGTTTTGTGATGTTGAGATTTTGGTCTTCTGAAGTGCTTATCTCACTGAAATAAGCACTTCAGTGAACCCAGCATTGAAAGTTGGGTGGTTTTTTGAAGTTTAGATTTTGGTCTTCTGAAGTGCTTATCTCACTGAAATAAGCATTTCAGTGAACACAGCATCGAAAGTTGAGTGGTTTGGTGATGTTGAGATTTTGGTCTTCTGAAGTGCTTGTCTCACTGAAATAAGCATTTGGGAAAGTCCAGGATCGAAAGTTGGGTGGTTTGGTGAGGTTGAGATTTTTGCCTTCTGATGTGCATATCTGACTCAAAGAAGCATTTCAGTGAAACCAGCATCAAAAGTTGAGTCGTTTGTTGAGGTTGAGATTTTGGCCTTCTGAAGTGCATATCTCACTCAAATAAGCATTTGGGTAAATCCAGGATCGAAAGTTGGGTGGTTTACTGAAGTTGAGATTTGGGCCAATTGAAGTGCTTATCTGAGTGAAAGAAGCATTTCAGTGAAACCAGCATCAAAAGTTGAGTCGTTTGTGAGGTTGGGATTTTGACATTCTGAAGTGCTTATCTCACTGAAATGAGCACTTCAGTGAGCACAGCATCGAAAGTTGAGTGGTTTGGTGAAGTTTAGAATTTTGTCTTCTGAAGTGCTTATCTCACTGAAATAAGCATTTGTGTAAATCCAGGCTGGAAAGTTGGGTGGTTTGTTGAAGTTGAGATTTTGGCCTTCTGATGTGCATATCTGACTGAAAGAAGCATTTCAGTGAAACCAGCATCAAAAGTTGAGTCGTTTTTTGAGGTTGGGATTTTGGCTTTCTGAAGTGCTTATCTCGCTGAAATAAGCACTGCAGTGAGCTCAGAATCGAAAGTTGAGTGGTTTTGTGAACTTGGGATTTTGGCATTCTTCAGTGCTTATCTCGCTGAAATAAGCACTGCAGTGAGCCCAGCATCGTAAGATGAGTGGTTTTGTGGAGGTGAGGTGAGGTGGCATTCTAAAGTGCTTATCTCCCACTGAAATAAGTGTTTGTGTAAATACAGGATCGAAAGTTGGGTGGTTTGGTGAAGTTGAGATTTCGGCCTTCTGATGTGCATATCTGACTGAAAGAAGCATTTCAGTGAAACCAGCATCAAAAGTTGAGTCGTTTGGTGAGGCTGAGATTTTGGCATTCTGAAGTGCTTATCTCGCTGAAATAAGCACTGAAGTGAGCCCAACATCGAAAGTTGAGTGGTTTTCTGAAGTTGAGATTTTGGCCTTCTGAAGTGCTTATCTCACTGAAATAAGCACTTCAGTGAACACAGCATCGAAAGTTGAGTGATTTGGTGATGTTGAGATTTTGGTCTTCTGAAGTGCTTGTCTCACTGAAATAAGCATTTGAGTAAATCCAGGATCGAAAGTTGGGTGGTTTGGTGAAGTTGAGATTTTGGCCTTCTGATGTGCATATCTGACTGAAAGAAGCATTTCAGTGAAACCAGTATCAAAAGTTGAGACGTTTGGTGAGGTTGGGATTTTGGCATTCTGAAGTGCTTATCTCTCTGAAATAAGCACTGCAGTGAGCCCAGCTTCGAAAGTAGAGTGGTTTTGTGAAGTTGAGATTTTGGCTTTCTGAAGTGCTTATCTCACTGAAATAAGCACTTCAGTGAACCCAGCATCGAAAGTTGAGTGGTTGGTGAAGATTAGATTTTGGTCTTCTGAAGTGCTTAACTCACTGAAATAAGCATTTGAGTAAATCCAGAATCGAAAGTTGGCTGGTTTTGTGAAGTTGCGATTTTGGCCTTCTGAAGTGCTTCTCCGACTGAAAGAAGCATTTCAGTGAAACCAGTATCAAAAGTTGAGTCGTTTGGTGAGGTTGGGATTTTGGCATTCTGAAGTGCTTATCTCACTGAAATAAGCACTGCAGTGAGCCCAGCATCGAAAGTTGAGTGGTTTTGTGAAGTTGAGTTTTTGGTCTTCTGAAGTGCTTATCTCACTGAAATAAGCACTGCAGTGAGCCCAGCATCGAAAGTTGAGTGGTTTTGTGAAGTTGAGTTTTTGGTCTTCTGAAGTGCTTATCTCACTGAAATAAGCACTTCAGTGAACCCAGCATCGAAATTTGTGTGGTTTTGTGATGTTGAGATTTTGGTCTTCTGAAGTGCTTATCTGACTGAAATAAGCACTTCATTGAACCCAGCATTGAAAGTTGGGTGGTTTGGTGAAGTTTAGATTTTGGTCTTCTGAAGTGCTTATCTCACTGAAATAAGCACTTCATTGAACCCAGCATTGAAAGTTGGGTGGTTTGGTGAAGTTTAGATTTTGGTCTTCTGAAGTGCTTATCTCACTGAAATAAGCACTTCATTGAACCCAGCATTGAAAGTTGGGTGGTTTGGTGAAGTTTAGATTTTGGTCTTCTGAAGTGCTTGTCTCAATGAAATAAGCATTTGGGTAAATCCAGGATCGAAAGTTGGGTGGTTTGGTGAAGTTGAGATTTTGGCCTTCTGATGTGCATATCTGACTGAAAGAAGCATTTCAGTGAAACCAGTATCAAAAGTTGAGTCGTTTGGTGAGGTTGGGATTTTGGAATTCTGAAGTGCTTATCTCAATGAAATAAGCACTGCAGTGAGACCGCCATCGAAAGTTGAGTGGTTTTGTGAAGTTGAGATTTAGGTCTTCTTAAGTTCTTATCTCACTGAAATGAGCATTTGGGTAAATCCAGTATCGAAAGTTGGCTGGTTTTGTGAAGTTGCGATTTTGGCCTTCTGAAGTGCTTATCTGACTGAAAGAAGCATTTCAGTGAAACCAGTGTCAAAAGTTGTGTCGTTTGGTGAGGTTGGGATTTTGGCATTCTGAAGTACTTATCTGACTGAATTAAGCACTGCAGTGAGCCCAGCATCGAAAGTTGAGTGGTTTGGTGAACATTAGATTTTGGTCTTCTGAAGTGCTTATCTGACTGAAAGAAGCATTTCAGTGAAACCAGTATCAAAAGTTGAGTCGTTTGGTGAGGTTGGGATTTTGGCATTCTGAAGTGCTTATCTCACTGAAATAAGCACTGCAGTGAGCCCAGCATCGAAAGTTGAGTGGTTTGGTGAACATTAGATTTTGGTCTTCTGAAGTGCTTATCTGACTGAAAGAAGCATTTCAGTGAAACCAGTATCAAAAGTTGAGTCGTTTGGTGAGGTTGGGATTTTGGCATTCTGAAGTGCTTATCTCACTGAAATAAGCACTGCAGTGAGCCCAGCATCGAAAGTTGAGTGGTTTTGTGAAGTTGAGTTTTTGGTCTTCTGATGTGCATATCTGACTGAAAGAAGCATTTCAGTGAAACCAGTATTAAAAGTTGAGTCGTTTGGTGAGGTTGGGATTTTGGCATTCTGAAGTGCTTATCTCACTGAATTAAGCACTGCAGTGAGCCCAGCATCGAAAGTTGAGTGGTTTTGTGAAGTTGAGTTTTTGGTCTTCTGAAGTGCTTATCTCACTGAAATAAGCACTTCAGTGAACCCAGCAACGAAATTTGAGTGGTTTTGTGATGTTGAGATTTTGGTCTTCTGAAGTGCTTATCTCACTGAAATAAGCACTTCAGTGAACCCAGCATTGAAAGTTGGGTGGTTTTTTGAAGTTTAGATTTTGGTCTTCTGAAGTGCTTATCTCACTGAAATAAGCATTTCAGTGAACACAGCATCGAAAGTTGAGTGGTTTGGTGATGTTGAGATTTTGGTCTTCTGAAGTGCTTGTCTCACTGAAATAAGCATTTGGGAAAGTCCAGGATCGAAAGTTGGGTGGTTTGGTGAGGTTGAGATTTTTGCCTTCTGATGTGCATATCTGACTCAAAGAAGCATTTCAGTGAAACCAGCATCAAAAGTTGAGTCGTTTGTTGAGGTTGAGATTTTGGCCTTCTGAAGTGCATATCTCACTCAAATAAGCATTTGGGTAAATCCAGGATCGAAAGTTGGGTGGTTTACTGAAGTTGAGATTTGGGCCAATTGAAGTGCTTATCTGAGTGAAAGAAGCATTTCAGTGAAACCAGCATCAAAAGTTGAGTCGTTTGTGAGGTTGGGATTTTGACATTCTGAAGTGCTTATCTCACTGAAATGAGCACTTCAGTGAGCACAGCATCGAAAGTTGAGTGGTTAGGTGAAGTTTAGAATTTTGTCTTCTGAAGTGCTTATCTCACTGAAATAAGCATTTGTGTAAATCCAGGCTGGAAAGTTGGGTGGTTTGTTGAAGTTGAGATTTTGGCCTTCTGATGTGCATATCTGACTGAAAGAAGCATTTCAGTGAAACCAGCATCAAAAGTTGAGTCGTTTTTTGAGGTTGGGATTTTGGCTTTCTGAAGTGCTTATCTCGCTGAAATAAGCACTGCAGTGAGCTCAGAATCGAAAGTTGAGTGGTTTTGTGAACTTGGGATTTTGGCATTCTTCAGTGCTTATCTCGCTGAAATAAGCACTGCAGTGAGCCCAGCATCGTAAGATGAGTGGTTTTGTGGAGGTGAGGTTTTGGCCATCTGAAATGCTTATCTCAATGAAATAAGCAATTCAGTGAAACCAGCATCAAAAGTTGAGTCGTTTGGTGAGGTTGGGATTTTGGCATTCTGAAGTGCTTATCTCTCTGAAATAAGCTCTTCAGTGAACAAGGCATCATAAGTTTTGTGGTTTGGTGAAGTTGGGATTTTGGACTTCTGAAGTGCTTATCTCACTGAAATAAGTATTTCGGTAAATCCAGGATCGAAAGTTGGGTGGTTTTGTGAAGTTGAGAATTTGGCCTTCTGAAGTGCTTATCTGACTGAAAGAAGCTTTTCAGTGAAACCAGCATCAAAAGTTGAGTCGTTTGGTGAGGTTGAGATTTTGGCATTCTAAAGTGCTTATCTCGCTGAAATAAGCACTGCAGTGAGCCCAGCATCGAAAGTTGAGTGGTTTTGTGAAGTTGAGATTTTGGCCTTCTGAAGTGCTTATCTCACTGAAATAAGCAATTCAGTGAAACCAGCATCAAATGTTGAGTGGTTGGGTGAAGTTGAGATTTTGGTATTCTGAAGTGCTTATCTCACTGAAATAAGTATTTGGGTAAATCCAGGATCGAAAGTTTGTTGGTTTTGTGAAGTTGAGATTTTGGCTTTTTGAACTGGTTATCTGACTGAAAGAAGCATTTCAGTGAAACCAGGATCAAAAGTTGAGTCGTTTGGTGAGGTTGGGATTTTGGCATTCTGAAGTGCTTATCTCTCTGAAATAAGCACTTCAGTGAACCCAACATCGGAAGTTGAGTGGTTTGGTGAAGTTTAGATTTTGTCTTCGGAAGTGCTTATCTGACTGATATACGCTCTTCAGTGAACCCAGCATCATAAGGTTTGTGGTTTGGTGAAGTTGGGATTTTTGACTTCTGAAGTGCTTATCTCACTGAAATAAGCACTTCAGTGAACTCAGCATCAAAAGTTGAGTGGTTTGGTGAAGTTCAGATTTTGGTCTTCTGAAGTGCATATCTCACTGAAATAAGCATTTGGGTGAATCCAGGATCGAAAGTTGGGTGGTTTACTGAAGTTGAGATTTTGGCCTTCTGAAGTGCTTATCTCCCACTGAAATAAGTGTTTGTGTAAATCCAGGATCGAAAGTTGGGTGGTTTGGTGAAGTTGAGATTTCGGCCTTCTGATGTGCATATCTGACTGAAAGAAGCATTTCAGTGAAACCAGCATCAAAAGTTGAGTCGTTTGGTGAGGCTGAGATTTTGGCATTCTGAAGTGCTTATCTCGCTGAAATAAGCACTGCAGTGAGCCCAACATCGAAAGTTGAGTGGTTTTCTGAAGTTGAGATTTTGGCCTTCTGAAGTGCTTATCTTGCTGAAATAAGCACTGCAGTGAGCCCAGCATCGAAAGTTGAGTGGTTTTGTGAAGTTGAGATTTTGGCCTTCTGAAGTGCTTATCTCTCTGAAATATGCATTTGTGTAAATCCAGGATAGTGAAGTGTTTATCTATCTGAAATAAGCACTTCAGTGAACCCAGCATCGAAAGTTGAGTGATTTATTGAAGTTTAGATTTTGGTCTTCTGAAGTGCTTATCTCACTGAAATAAGCATTTGTGTAAATCCAGGATCGAAAGTTGGGTGGTTTGGTGAAGTTGAGATTTTTGCCTTCTGATGTGCATATCTGACTGAAAGAAGCATTTCAGTGAAACCAGCATCAAAACTTGAGTCGTTTGGTGAGGTTGGGATGTTGGTTTTCTGAAGTGCTTATCTCTCTGAAATAAGCACTTCAGTGAACACAGCATCGAAAGATGTAATGTTTTGTGAAGTTGTGATTTTGGCCTTCTGAAGTGCTTATCTGACTCAAATAAGCTCTTCAGTGAACAAGGCATCATAAGTTTTGTGGTTTGGTGAAGTTGGGATTTTGGACTTCTGAAGTGCTTATCTCACTGAAATAAGCAGTTCAGTGAATCCAGCATCGAAAGTTGAGTGGTTTGGTGAAGTTTCGATTTTGGTCTTCTGAACTGTTTATCTCACTGAAATAAGCATTTGGGTACATCCAGGATCGAAAGTTGGGTGGTTTTGTGAAGTTGAGAATTTGGCCTTCTGAAGTGCTTATCTGACTGAAAGAAGCATTTCAGTGAAACCAGCATCAAAAGTTGAGTCGTTTGGTGAGGTTGAGATTTTGGCATTCTGAAGTGCTTATCTCGCTGAAATAAGCAGTGCAGTGAGCCCAGCATCGAAAGTTGAGTGGTTTTGTGAAGTTTAGATTTTGGCCTTCTGAAGTGCTTATCTCACTGAAATAAGCAATTCAGTGAACCCAGCATCATAAGGTTTGTGGTTTGGTGAAGTTGGGATTTTTGACTTCTGAAGTGCTTATCTCACTGAAATAAGCACTTCAGTGAACTCAGCATCAAAAGTTGAGTGGTTTGGTGAAGTTTAGATTTTGGTCTTCTGAAGTGCATATCGCACTGAAATAAGCATTTGGGAAAGTCCAGGATCGAAAGTTGGGTGGTTTGGTGAGGTTGAGATTTTTGCCTTCTGATGTGCATATCTGACTGAAAGAAGCATTTCAGTGAAACCAGCATCAAAAGTTGAGTCGTTTGTGAGGTTGGGATTTTGACATTCTGAAGTGATTATCTCGCTGAAATGAGCACTTCAGTGAGCACAGCATCGAAAGTTGAGTGGTTTGGTGAAGTTTAGAATTTTGTCTTCTGAAGTGCTTATCTCACTGAAATAAGCATTTGTGTAAATCCAGGCTGGAAAGTTGGGTGGTTTGGTGAAGTTGAGATTTTGGCCTTCTGATGTGCATATCTGACTGAAAGAAGCATTTCAGTGAAACCAGCATCAAAAGTTGAGTCGTTTTAAGTTGAGTGGTTATAAGCACTTCATTGAAAACAACATCGAAATTTGAGTGGTTTTGTGAATTTCAGATTTTGGTCTTCTGAAGTGCTTATTTCACTGAAAGAAACATTTCAGTGAAACCAGCATCAAAAGTTGAGTCGTTTGTTGAGGTTGAGATTTTGGCCTTCTGAAGTGCATATCTCACTCAAATAAGCATTTGGGTAAATCCAGGATCGAAAGTTGGGTGGTTTACTGAAGTTGAGATTTGGGCCAATTGAAGTGCTTATCTGAGTGAAAGAAGCATTTCAGTGAAACCAGCATCAAAAGTTGAGTCGTTTGTGAGGTTGGGATTTTGACATTCTGAAGTGCTTATCTCACTGAAATGAGCACTTCAGTGAGCACAGCATCGAAAGTTGAGTGGTTTGGTGAAGTTTAGAATTTTGTCTTCTGAAGTGCTTATCTCACTGAAATAAGCATTTGTGTAAATCCAGGCTGGAAAGTTGGGTGGTTTGTTGAAGTTGAGATTTTGGCCTTCTGATGTGCATATCTGACTGAAAGAAGCATTTCAGTGAAACCAGCATCAAAAGTTGAGTCGTTTGGTGAGGTTGGGATTTTGGCATTCTGAAGTGCTTATCTCTCTGAAATAAGCTCTTCAGTGAACAAGGCATCATAAGTTTTGTGGTTTGGTGAAGTTGGGATTTTGGACTTCTGAAGTGCTTATCTCACTGAAATAAGCACTTCAGTGAATCCAACATCGAAAGTTGAGTGGTTTGGTGATGTTTAGATTTTGGTCTTCTGATGTGCTTATCTCACTGAAATAAGTATTTCGGTAAATCCAGGATCGAAAGTTGGGTGGTTTTGTGAAGTTGAGAATTTGGCCTTCTGAAGTGCTTATCTGACTGAAAGAAGCTTTTCAGTGAAACCAGCATCAAAAGTTGAGTCGTTTGGTGAGGTTGAGATTTTGGCATTCTAAAGTGCTTATCTCGCTGAAATAAGCACTGCAGTGAGCCCAGCATCGAAAGTTGAGTGGTTTTGTGAAGTTGAGATTTTGGCCTTCTGAAGTGCTTATCTCACTGAAATAAGCAATTCAGTGAAACCAGCATCAAATGTTGAGTGGTTGGGTGAAGTTGAGATTTTGGTATTCTGAAGTGCTTATCTCACTGAAATAAGTATTTGGGTAAATCCAGGATCGAAAGTTTGTTGGTTTTGTGAAGTTGAGATTTTGGCTTTTTGAAGTGGTTATCTGACTGAAAGAAGCATTTCAGTGAAACCAGGATCAAAAGTTGAGTCGTTTGGTGAGGTTGGGATTTTGGCATTCTGAAGTGCTTATCTCTCTGAAATAAGCACTTCAGTGAACCCAACATCGGAAGTTGAGTGGTTTGGTGAAGTTTAGATTTTGTCTTCGGAAGTGCTTATCTGACTGATATACGCTCTTCAGTGAACCCAGCATCATAAGGTTTGTGGTTTGGTGAAGTTGGGATTTTTGACTTCTGAAGTGCTTATCTCACTGAAATAAGCACTTCAGTGAACTCAGCATCAAAAGTTGAGTGGTTTGGTGAAGTTCAGATTTTGGTCTTCTGAAGTGCATATCTCACTGAAATAAGCATTTGGGTGAATCCAGGATCGAAAGTTGGGTGGTTTACTGAAGTTGAGATTTTGGCCTTCTGAAGTGCTTATCTCCCACTGAAATAAGTGTTTGTGTAAATCCAGGATCGAAAGTTGGGTGGTTTGGTGAAGTTGAGATTTCGGCCTTCTGATGTGCATATCTGACTGAAAGAAGCATTTCAGTGAAACCAGCATCAAAAGTTGAGTCGTTTGGTGAGGCTGAGATTTTGGCATTCTGAAGTGCTTATCTCGCTGAAATAAGCACTGCAGTGAGCCCAACATCGAAAGTTGAGTGGTTTTCTGAAGTTGAGATTTTGGCCTTCTGAAGTGCTTATCTTGCTGAAATAAGCACTGCAGTGAGCCCAGCATCGAAAGTTGAGTGGTTTTGTGAAGTTGAGATTTTGGCCTTCTGAAGTGCTTATCTCTCTGAAATATGCATTTGTGTAAATCCAGGATAGTGAAGTGTTTATCTATCTGAAATAAGCACTTCAGTGAACCCAGCATCGAAAGTTGAGTGATTTATTGAAGTTTAGATTTTGGTCTTCTGAAGTGCTTATCTCACTGAAATAAGCATTTGTGTAAATCCAGGATCGAAAGTTGGGTGGTTTGGTGAAGTTGAGATTTTTGCCTTCTGATGTGCATATCTGACTGAAAGAAGCATTTCAGTGAAACCAGCATCAAAACTTGAGTCGTTTGGTGAGGTTGGGATGTTGGTTTTCTGAAGTGCTTATCTCTCTGAAATAAGCACTTCAGTGAACACAGCATCGAAAGATGTAATGTTTTGTGAAGTTGTGATTTTGGCCTTCTGAAGTGCTTATCTGACTCAAATAAGCTCTTCAGTGAACAAGGCATCATAAGTTTTGTGGTTTGGTGAAGTTGGGATTTTGGACTTCTGAAGTGCTTATCTCACTGAAATAAGCAGTTCAGTGAATCCAGCATCGAAAGTTGAGTGGTTTGGTGAAGTTTCGATTTTGGTCTTCTGAACTGTTTATCTCACTGAAATAAGCATTTGGGTACATCCAGGATCGAAAGTTGGGTGGTTTTGTGAAGTTGAGAATTTGGCCTTCTGAAGTGCTTATCTGACTGAAAGAAGCATTTCAGTGAAACCAGCATCAAAAGTTGAGTCGTTTGGTGAGGTTGAGATTTTGGCATTCTGAAGTGCTTATCTCGCTGAAATAAGCAGTGCAGTGAGCCCAGCATCGAAAGTTGAGTGGTTTTGTGAAGTTTAGATTTTGGCCTTCTGAAGTGCTTATCTCACTGAAATAAGCAATTCAGTGAACCCAGCATCATAAGGTTTGTGGTTTGGTGAAGTTGGGATTTTTGACTTCTGAAGTGCTTATCTCACTGAAATAAGCACTTCAGTGAACTCAGCATCAAAAGTTGAGTGGTTTGGTGAAGTTTAGATTTTGGTCTTCTGAAGTGCATATCGCACTGAAATAAGCATTTGGGAAAGTCCAGGATCGAAAGTTGGGTGGTTTGGTGAGGTTGAGATTTTTGCCTTCTGATGTGCATATCTGACTGAAAGAAGCATTTCAGTGAAACCAGCATCAAAAGTTGAGTCGTTTGTGAGGTTGGGATTTTGACATTCTGAAGTGATTATCTCGCTGAAATGAGCACTTCAGTGAGCACAGCATCGAAAGTTGAGTGGTTTGGTGAAGTTTAGAATTTTGTCTTCTGAAGTGCTTATCTCACTGAAATAAGCATTTGTGTAAATCCAGGCTGGAAAGTTGGGTGGTTTGGTGAAGTTGAGATTTTGGCCTTCTGATGTGCATATCTGACTGAAAGAAGCATTTCAGTGAAACCAGCATCAAAAGTTGAGTCGTTTTAAGTTGAGTGGTTATAAGCACTTCATTGAAAACAACATCGAAATTTGAGTGGTTTTGTGAATTTCAGATTTTGGTCTTCTGAAGTGCTTATTTCACTGAAAGAAACATTTCAGTGAAACCAGCATCAAAAGTTGAGTCGTATGCTAAGGTTGGCATTTTGGCCTTCTGAGGAGCTTATCTCATAGAGATAACCACTTCATTGAAAACAACATCGAAATTTGAGTGGTTTGGTGAGGTTTAGATTTTGGTCTTCTGAAGTGCTTATCTGACTGAAAGGAACATTTTAGTGAAACCAGCATCAAAAGTTGAGTCGTTTGGTGAGGTTGGGATTTTGGCCTTCTGAAAGGCTTATCTCACAGAAGTGTACACTTCATTGAAACCAACATCGAAATTTGAATGGTTTGCTGAAGTTGAGATATTGATGTGCTGATCACACTGAAATGAGCAATTCAGTGAAACCAGCATCAAAAGTTGAGTCGTTTGGAGAGGTTGAGATTTTGTCCTCCTAAAGTGCTTATCTCGCTGAAACAAGCACTTCAGCGAACCCAGCATCGAAAGTTGTGTGGTTTTGTGAATTTCAGATTTTGGTCTTCTGAAGTGCTTATTTCACTGAAAGAAACATTTCAGTGAAACCAGCATCAAAAGTTGAGTCGTATGCTGAGGTTGGCATTTTGGCCTTCTGAGGAGCTTATCTCATAGAGATAACCACTTCATTGAAAACAACATCGAAATTTGAGTGGTTTGGTGAGGTTTAGATTTTGGTCTTCTGAAGTGCTTATCTGACTGAAAGGAACATTTTAGTGAAACCAGCATCAAAAGTTGAGTCGTTTGGTGAGGTTGGGATTTTGGCCTTCTGAAAGGCTTATCTCACAGAAGTGTACACTTCATTGAAAACAACATCGAAATTTGAGTGGTTTGGTGAAGTTTAGATTTTGGCTTTCTGAAGTGCTTGTCTCACTGAAATAAGCATTTGGGTAAATCCAGCATCAAAAGTTGAGTCGTTCAGTGAAGTTTAAATTTTGGCCTTCTGAAGTGCTTATCTCACTGAAATAAGCATTTGGGTAAATCCAGCATCGAAAGTTGAGTGGTTTGGTGAAGTTGAAATTTTGGTCTTCTGAAGTGCATATCTCACTGAAATAAGCATTTGGGTAAATGCAACATCAAAAGTTGAGTCGTACAGTGAAGTTCAGATTTTGGTCTTCTGACGTGCTTATCTCACTGAAATAAGCATTTGGGTAAATCCAGCATCGAAAGTTGAGTGGTTTTGTGAAGTTGGGATTTTGGCCTTCTGAAGAGCTTATCTCACTGAAATAAGCAGTTGGGTAAATCCAGGATCAAAAGTAGGGTGGTTTAGTGAAGATGAGATATTGGACTTCTGATGTGCTTATCACACTGGAATGAGCACTTCAGTCAACCCAGCATCGAAAGTTGGGTGTTTTGGTGAAGTTGAGATTTTGGCCTTCTGAAGTGCTTATCTGACTGAAAGAAGCATTTCAGTGAAACCAGCATCAAAATTTGAGTCGTTTGGTGTGGTTGGGATTTTGGCATTCTGAAGTGCTTATCTTGCTGAAATAAGGACTTCAATGAGCCCAGCATCGAAATTTGAGTGGTTTTGTGAAGTTTAGATTTTGGCCTTCTGAAGTGCTTATCTCGCCGAAATAAGCAATTCAGTGAAACCAGCATCGAAATTTGAGTGGTTTTGTGAAGTTGAGATTTTGGCCTTCTGAAGTGCTTATCTCGCCGAAATAAGCAATTCAGTGAAACCAGCATCGAAATTTGAGTGGTTTTGTGAAGTTGAGATTTTGGCCTTCTGAAGTGCTTATCTCGCCGAAATAAGCAATTCAGTGAAACCAGCATCAAAAGTTGAGTCGTTTGGTGAGGTTGGGATTTTGGCCTTCTGAAGAGCTTATCTCGCTGAAATAAGCACTTCAGTGAGCCCAGCATGGAAAGTTGAGTGGTTTTCTGAAGTTGGGATTTTGGCATTCTGAAGTGCTTATCTCACTGAAATAAGCAATTCAGTGAAACCAGCATCAAAAGTTGAGTGGTTATAAGCACTTCATTGAAAACAACATCGAAATTTGAGTGGTTTCCTGAAGTTGAGATTTTGGTCTTCTGACGTGCTTCTCTCACTGAAATCAGCATTTGGGTAAATCCAGCATCGAAAGTTGAGTGGTTTGGTGAAGTTGAGATTTTTGCCTTCTGAAGTGCTTATCTGACTGAAATAAGCACTTCAGTGTACACAGCATCGAAAGTTGATTGGTTTGTTGAAGTTGAGATTTTGTCCTTCTGAACTGCTTATCTGACTGAAATAAGGATTTCAATGAATCCAGCATCAAAAGTTGAGTCGTTTGGTGAGGTTGGGATTTTTGCCTTCTGAAGTGCTTATCTCACTGAAATAAGCTCTTCAGTGAAAGCAGCATCGAAAGTTGTGTTGTTTTGTGAAGTTGGGATTTTGGCCTTCTGAAGAGCTTATCTCACAGAGGTAAGCACTTCATTGAAAACAACATCGAAATTTGAGTGGTTTGCTGAAGTTTAGATTTTGGTCTTCTGAAGTGCTTATCTCACTGAAATAAGCATTTGGTAAATCCAGGATCAAAAGTAGGGTGGTTTGGTAAATTTCAGATTTTTGTCTGCTGAAGTCCTTCTTTCAATGAAAGAAACATTTCAGTGAAACCAGCATCAAAAGTTGAGTCGTTTGGTGAGGTTGGAAATTTGTCTTTCTGAAGAGCTTCATCTCCCAGACATAAGCACTTCATTGAAACCAACATCGAAATTTGAATGGTTTGCTGAAGTTGAGATATTGATGTGCTGATGTGCTTATCACACTGAAATGAGCAATTCAGTGAAACCAGCATCAAAAGTTGTGTCGTTTGGTGAAGTTGGGATTTTGGCATTCTGAAAGGCTTATCTCACTGAAATAAGCATTTGGGTAAATCCAGCATCAAAAGTTGAGTCGTTCAGAGAAGTTTAAATTTTGGCCTTCTGACGTGCTTATCTCACTGAAATAATCATTTGGGTAAATCCAACATCAAAAGTTGAGTGGTTTGGTGAAGTTGAGTTTTTGGCCTTCTGAAGTGCTTATCTGACTGAAAGAAGCATTTCAGTGAAACCAGCATCAAAAGTTGAGTCGTTTGGTGAGGTTGGGATTTTTGCCTTCTGAAGTGCTTATCTCACTGAAATAAGCTCTTCAGTGAAAGCAGTATCGAAAGTTGTGTTGTTTTGTGAAGTTGGGATTTTGGCCTTCTGAAGAGCTTATCTCACAGAGGTAAGCACTTCATTGAAACCACATCGAAA
The DNA here is from genome assembly GCF_030684315.1 of Stegostoma tigrinum. Taxonomy (NCBI): domain Eukaryota; kingdom Metazoa; phylum Chordata; class Chondrichthyes; order Orectolobiformes; family Stegostomatidae; genus Stegostoma; species Stegostoma tigrinum. The sequence continues at coordinate 87,899 of NW_026728133.1, read as the reverse complement.
TTTGAGTGGTTTGCTGAAGTTTAGATTTTGGTCTTCTGAAGTGCTTATCTCACTGAAATAAGCATTTGGGTAAATCCAGGATCAAAAGTAGGGTGGTTTGGTGAAGTTGAGATATTGGACTTCTGATGTGCTTATCACACTGGAATGAGCAATTCAGTGAAACCAGCATCAAAAGTTGCGTCGTTTGGTGAAGTTGGGATTTTGGCATTCTGAAGTGCTTATCTGACTGAAAGAAGCATTTCAGTGAAACCAACATCAAAAGTTGAGTCGTTTGCTGAGGTTGGGATTTTAGCCTTCTGAAGTGCTTATCCCACTGAAATAAGCTCTTCAGTGAAACCAGCATCGAAAGTTGTGTTGTTTTGTGAAGTTGAGATTTTGGCATTATGAAGTGCTTATCTCACTGAAAGAAGCATTTCAGTGAAACCAGCATCAAAAGTTGAGTCGTTTTGTGAGATTTGGATTTTGGCATTCTGATGTGCTGATCTCGCTGAAATAAGCACTTCAGTGAGCCCAGCATTGAAATTTGAGTGGTTTGGTGAAGTTGAGATTTTGGCCTTCTGAAGTGCTTATCTGACTGAAATAAGCACTTCAGTGAACACAGCATCGAAAGTTGATTGGTTTGTTGAAGTTGAGATTTTGTCCTTCTGAACTGCTTATCTGACTGAAATAAGGATTTCAATGAATCCAGCATCAAAAGTTGAGTCGTTTGGTGAGGTTGGGATTTTTGCCTTCTGAAGTGCTTATCTCACTGAAATAAGCTCTTCAGTGAAAGCAGCATCGAAAGTTGTGTTGTTTTGTGAAGTTGGGATTTTGGCCTTCTGAAGAGCTTATCTCACAGAGGTAAGCACTTCATTGAAAACAACATCGAAATTTGAGTGGTTTGCTGAAGTTTAGATTTTGGTCTTCTGAAGTGCTTATCTCACTGAAATAAGCATTTGGTAAATCCAGGATCAAAAGTTTGGTTTGGTAAATTTCAGATTTTTGTCTTCTGAAGTCCTTCTTTCAATGAAAGAAACATTTCAGTGAAACCAGCATCAAAAGTTGAGTCGTTTGGTGAGGTTGGAAATTTGTCTTTCTGAAGAGCTTCATCTCCCAGACATAAGCACTTCATTGAAACCAACATCGAAATTTGAATGGTTTGCTGAAGTTGAGATATTGATGTGCTGATCACACTGAAATGAGCAATTCAGTGAAACCAGCATCAAAAGTTGAGTCGTTTGGAGAGGTTGAGATTTTGTCCTCCTAAAGTGCTTATCTCGCTGAAACAAGCACTTCAGCGAACCCAGCATCGAAAGTTGTGTGGTTTTGTGAATTTCAGATTTTGGTCTTCTGAAGTGCTTATTTCACTGAAAGAAACATTTCAGTGAAACCAGCATCAAAAGTTGAGTCGTATGCTGAGGTTGGCATTTTGGCCTTCTGAGGAGCTTATCTCATAGAGATAACCACTTCATTGAAAACAACATCGAAATTTGAGTGGTTTGGTGAGGTTTAGATTTTGGTCTTCTGAAGTGCTTATCTGACTGAAAGGAACATTTTAGTGAAACCAGCATCAAAAGTTGAGTCGTTTGGTGAGGTTGGGATTTTGGCCTTCTGAAAGGCTTATCTCACTGAAATAAGGATTTGGGTAAATCCAGCATCAAAAGTTGAGTCGTTCAGTGAAGTTTAAATTTTGGCCTTCTGACGTGCTTATCTCACTGAAATAATCATTTGGGTAAATCCAACGTCAAAAGTTGTGTCGTACAGTGAAGTTCAGATTTTGGTCTTCTGACGTGCTTATCTCACTGAAATAAGCATTTGGGTAAATCCAGCATCGAAAGTTGAGTGGTTTGGTGAAGTTGAGTTTTTGGCCTTCTGAAGTGCTTATCTGACTGAAAGAAGCATTTCAGTGAAACCAGCATCAAAAGTTGAGTCGTTTGGTGAGGTTGGGATTTTTGCCTTCTGAAGTGCTTATCTCACTGAAATAAGCTCTTCAGTGAAAGCAGTATCGAAAGTTGTGTTGTTTTGTGAAGTTGGGATTTTGGCCTTCTGAAGAGCTTATCTCACAGAGGTAAGCACTTCATTGAAACCACATCGAAATTTGAGTGGTTTGCTGAAGTTTAGATTTTGGTCTTCTGAAGTGCTTATCTCACTGAAATAAGCATTTGGGTAAATCCAGGATCAAAAGTAGGGTGGTTTGGTGAAGTTGAGATATTGGACTTCTGATGTGCTTATCACACTGGAATGAGCAATTCAGTGAAACCAGCATCAAAAGTTGCGTCGTTTGGTGAAGTTGGGATTTTGGCATTCTGAAGTGCTTATCTGACTGAAAGAAGCATTTCAGTGAAACCAACATCAAAAGTTGAGTCGTTTGCTGAGGTTGGGATTTTAGCCTTCTGAAGTGCTTATCCCACTGAAATAAGCTCTTCAGTGAAACCAGCATCGAAAGTTGTGTTGTTTTGTGAAGTTGAGATTTTGGCATTATGAAGTGCTTATCTCACTGAAAGAAGCATTTCAGTGAAACCAGCATCAAAAGTTGAGTCGTTTTGTGAGATTTGGATTTTGGCATTCTGATGTGCTGATCTCGCTGAAATAAGCACTTCAGTGAACACAGCATCGAAAGTTGATTGGTTTGGTGAAGTTGAGATTTTGTCCTTCTGAACTGCTTATCTGACTGAAATAAGGATTTCAATGAATCCAGCATCAAAAGTTGAGTCGTTTGGTGAGGTTGGGATTTTTGCCTTCTGAAGTGCTTATCTCACTGAAATAAGCTCTTCAGTGAAAGCAGCATCGAAAGTTGTGTTGTTTTGTGAAGTTGGGATTTTGGCCTTCTGAAGAGCTTATCTCACAGAGGTAAGCACTTCATTGAAAACAACATCGAAATTTGAGTGGTTTGCTGAAGTTTAGATTTTGGTCTTCTGAAGTGCTTATCTCACTGAAATAAGCATTTGGTAAATCCAGGATCAAAAGTTTGGTTTGGTAAATTTCAGATTTTTGTCTTCTGAAGTCCTTCTTTCAATGAAAGAAACATTTCAGTGAAACCAGCATCAAAAGTTGAGTCGTTTGGTGAGGTTGGAAATTTGTCTTTCTGAAGAGCTTCATCTCCCAGACATAAGCACTTCATTGAAACCAACATCGAAATTTGAATGGTTTGCTGAAGTTGAGATATTGATGTGCTGATCACACTGAAATGAGCAATTCAGTGAAACCAGCATCAAAAGTTGAGTCGTTTGGAGAGGTTGAGATTTTGTCCTCCTAAAGTGCTTATCTCGCTGAAACAAGCACTTCAGCGAACCCAGCATCGAAAGTTGTGTGGTTTTGTGAATTTCAGATTTTGGTCTTCTGAAGTGCTTATTTCACTGAAAGAAACATTTCAGTGAAACCAGCATCAAAAGTTGAGTCGTATGCTGAGGTTGGCATTTTGGCCTTCTGAGGAGCTTATCTCATAGAGATAACCACTTCATTGAAAACAACATCGAAATTTGAGTGGTTTGGTGAGGTTTAGATTTTGGTCTTCTGAAGTGCTTATCTGACTGAAAGGAACATTTTAGTGAAACCAGCATCAAAAGTTGAGTCGTTTGGTGAGGTTGGGATTTTGGCCCTCTGAAAGGCTTATCTCACTGAAATAAGCATTTGGGTAAATCCAGCATCAAAAGTTGAGTCGTTCAGTGAAGTTTAAATTTTGGCCTTCTGACGTGCTTATCTCACTGAAATAATCATTTGGGTAAATCCAACGTCAAAAGTTGTGTCGTACAGTGAAGTTCAGATTTTGGTCTTCTGACGTGCTTATCTCACTGAAATAAGCATTTGGGTAAATCCAGCATCGAAAGTTGAGTGGTTTGGTGAAGTTGAGTTTTTGGCCTTCTGAAGTGCTTATCTGACTGAAAGAAGCATTTCAGTGAAACCAGCATCAAAAGTTGAGTCGTTTGGTGAGGTTGGGATTTTTGCCTTCTGAAGTGCTTATCTCACTGAAATAAGCTCTTCAGTGAAAGCAGTATCGAAAGTTGTGTTGTTTTGTGAAGTTGGGATTTTGGCCTTCTGAAGAGCTTATCTCACAGAGGTAAGCACTTCATTGAAACCACATCGAAATTTGAGTGGTTTGCTGAAGTTTAGATTTTGGTCTTCTGAAGTGCTTATCTCACTGAAATAAGCATTTGGGTAAATCCAGGATCAAAAGTAGGGTGGTTTGGTGAAGTTGAGATATTGGACTTCTGATGTGCTTATCACACTGGAATGAGCAATTCAGTGAAACCAGCATCAAAAGTTGCGTCGTTTGGTGAAGTTGGGATTTTGGCATTCTGAAGTGCTTATCTGACTGAAAGAAGCATTTCAGTGAAACCAACATCAAAAGTTGAGTCGTTTGCTGAGGTTGGGATTTTAGCCTTCTGAAGTGCTTATCCCACTGAAATAAGCTCTTCAGTGAAACCAGCATCGAAAGTTGTGTTGTTTTGTGAAGTTGAGATTTTGGCATTATGAAGTGCTTATCTCACTGAAAGAAGCATTTCAGTGAAACCAGCATCAAAAGTTGAGTCGTTTTGTGAGATTTGGATTTTGGCATTCTGATGTGCTGATCTCGCTGAAATAAGCACTTCAGTGAGCCCAGCATTGAAATTTGAGTGGTTTGGTGAAGTTGAGATTTTGGCCTTCTGAAGTGCTTATCTGACTGAAATAAGCACTTCAGTGAACACAGCATCGAAAGTTGATTGGTTTGTTGAAGTTGAGATTTTGTCCTTCTGAACTGCTTATCTGACTGAAATAAGGATTTCAATGAATCCAGCATCAAAAGTTGAGTCGTTTGGTGAGGTTGGTATTTTGGCCTTCTGAAGAGCTTATCTCACAGAGATAAGCACTTCATTCAAAACAACATCGAAATTTGAGTGGTTTGGTGCAGTTTAGATTTTGGTCTACTGAAGTGCTTATCTCACTGAAATAAGCATTTGGGTAAATCCAGCATCAAATGTTGAGTCGTTTTGAGAGGTTGGGATTGTGGTCTTCTTAAGAGCTTATCTCGCTGAAATAAGCACTTAAGTGAGCCCAGCATCGAAAGTTTCAGTGAAACCAGCATCAAAAGTTGAGTCGTTTGGTGTGGTTGGGATTTTGTCCTTTGAAGTGCTTATCTCGCTGAAATAATCACTTCAGTGAAACCAACATCGAAGGTTGTGTGGTTTTGTGAAGTTGAGATTTTGGCCTTCTGAAGTGCTTATCTGATTGAAAGAAGCATTTCAGTGAAACCAGCATCAAAAGTTGAGTCGTTTGGTAAGGTTGGGATTTTGGCATTCTGAAGTGCTTATCTCGCTGAAATAAGCTCTTCAGTGAACCGAGCATCGTAAGTTTAGTGGTATGGTGGAGTTGGGATTTTGGCCTTCTGAAGTGCTTATTTCACTGAAAGAAACATTTCAGTGAAACCAGCATCAAAAGTTGAGTCATTTGGTGAGGTTGGGATTTTGGCCTTCTGAAGAGCTTCTCTCACAGAGATAAGCTCTTCATTGAAAACAACATCAAAATTTGAGTGGTTTGGTGAGGTTTAGATTTTGGTCTTCTGAAGTGCTTATCTGCCTGGAAGGAACATTTCAGTGAAAGCAGCATCAAAAGTTGAGACGTTTGGTGAGGTTGGGATTTTGGCATTCTGAAGTGCTTATATCACTGAAATAAGCATTTCAGTGAACCCAGCATCCAAAGTTGAGTGGTTTGGTGAAGTTGAGATTTTGGCCTTCTGAAGTGCTTATCTGACTGAAATAAGCATTTTAGTGAAACCAGCATCAAAAGTTGAGTCGTTTGGTGAGGTTGGGATTTTGGATTCTGAAAGGCTTATCTCACAGAGGTAACCACTTCAATGAAAACAAAATCGAAATTTGAGTGGTTTGGTGAAGTTTAGATTTTGGTCTTCTGATGTGCTTGTTTCACTCAAAGAAACATTTCAGTGAAACCAGCAACAAAACTTGCGTCGTTTGTTGAGGTTGGGATTTTGGCCTTCTGAAAGGCTTATCTCACAGAGGTCAGCACTTCATTGAAAACAACTTCGAAATTTGATTGGTTTGCTGAAGTTGAGATTTTGGCCTTCAGAAGTGCTTATCTCGCTGAAATAAGCACTTCAGTGAACTCAGCATCGAAAGTTGTGTGGTTTTGTGAAGTTGAGATTTTGGCCTTCAGAAGTGCTTATCTGACTGGAAGGAACATTTCAGTGAAACCAGCATCAAAAGTTGAGTCGTTTGGTGAGGTTGGGATTTTGGCCTTCTGAAGAGCTTATCTCACAGAGATAAGCACTTCATTGAAAACAACATCAAAATTTGAGTGGTTTGGTGAAGTTTAGATTTTGGTCTTCTGAATTGCTTATCTCACTGAAATAAGCACTTCATTGAAAACAACATCGAAATTTGAGTTAATAAAATGTGAGGCTGGATGAACACAGTAGGCCAAGCAGCATCTCAGGAGCACAAAAGCACATCAGATGAAGGGTCTAGGCCCAAAACGTCAGCTTTTGTGCTCCTGAGATGCTGCTTGGCCTGCTGTGTTCATCCAGCCTCACATTTTATTATCTTGGAATCTCCAGCATCTGCAGTTCCCATTATCTCGAAATTTGAGTGGTTTGGTGAAGTTCAGATTTTGGTCTTCTGAAGTGCTTATCTGACTGTAATAAGCAATTCAGTGAAACCAGCATCAATAGTTGAGTCGTTTGGTGAAGTTGGGATTTTGGCATTGTGAAGTGGTTATCTCTCTGAAATAAGCACTTCAGTCAACCTAGCATCGAAAATTGAGTGGTTTGGTGAAGTTTAGATTTTGGTCTTCTGAAGTGCTTATCTCACTGAAATAAGCATTTGGGTAAATCCAGCATCAAAACTTGAGTCGTTTCGTGAATTTCAGATTTTGGTCTTCTGAAGTCCTTATTTTCACTGAAAGAAACATTTCAGTGAAACCAGCATCAAATGTTGAGTCGTTTGGTGAGGTTGGGATTTTGTCTTTTTGATGTGCTTATATCGCTGAAATAAGCACTTCAGTGAAGCCAACATTGAAAGTTGAGTGGTTGGGTGAGGTTTAGATTTTGGTCTTCTGAAGTGCTTATCTGACTGAAAGAAGCACTTCAGTGAACCCAGCATCGAAAGTTGAGTCGTTTGGTGAAGTTGAGATTTTGGCCTTCTGAAGTGCTTATCTCGCTGAAATAAGCACTTCATTTAACCCAGCTTCGAAATTTGAGTGGTTTGGTGAAGTTGAGAATTTGGTCTTCTGAATTGCTTATCTCACTGAACTGAGCATTTCAGTGAAACCAGCATCAAAAGGTGAGTCGTTTCTTGATGATGAGATTTTGCTATTTTGAAGTGCTTATCTCAATGAAATAGGCGTTTCACTCGAACCTGCATCAAAACTTGAGTGGTTTGGTCAAGTTGAGATTTTGGCCTTCTGAAGTGCTTCTCTCACTAAAATAAGCACTTCAGTGAACCAAGCATCAGAAGTTGAGTCGTTTGGTGAAGTTCATATTTTGGCCTTCTGAAGTGCTTATCTCGCTGTAGTAAGCATTTCAGTCAAAGCAGCATCGAAAGTTTGTTGAAGCTGAGATATTGGTCTTCTGAAGTTTTAACTCACTGAAATAGCCATTTCAGGCAAACCAGCATCAAAATTTGAGTCATTTGGTGAAGTTGAGATTTTGGTCTTCTGAAGTGCTTATCTCACTGTAATATGCATTTGGGTAAATACAGCATCAAAGTTGAGTCGTTTAGTGAAGTTCAGATTTTTCTCTTCCTTCGTGCCTATCTCACTGAAATAAGCATTTCAGTGAAACCAGCATTAAAAGTTGAGTCATTGGTAAAGTTGAGATTTTGGCCTTCTGAAGTGCTTATCTCACTGAAATAAGCACGTCAGTGGACTCAGCATCAAAAGTTGAGTGGTTTGGTGAAGTTGAGATTTTGGTCTTCTGAAGTCGTTATATCACTGAAATAAGCATTTCAGTGAAACGTGCATCAAAAGTTGAGTCGTTTAGTGAAGTTCAGATTTTTGTCTTCTGAAGTGCCTACCTCACTGAAATAAGCGTTTCAGTGAAACAAGCATCAAAAGTTGAGTCGTTTTGTGAAGTTGAGAGTTGGGTCTTCTGACATGCTTATCTCACTGAAATAAGCAATTCAGTGAATCCAGCATCAAAAGTTGAGTGGTTTGGTGAAGTTGAGATTTTGTCCTTCTGAAGTGCTTATCTCACTGTTATATGCATTTTGGTAAATACAGCATCAAAGTTGAGTCGTTTGGTGAGGTTGGGATTTTGTCTTTTTGAAGTGCTTATCTCACTGAAATAAGCACTTCAGTGAACCCAGCATCGAAAGTTGAGTGGTTTGGTGAAGTTTAGATTTTGGTCTTCTGATGGGCTTATCGCACTGAAATAAGCACTTCAGTGAACCCAGCATCGACAGTTGAATCGTTTGGTGAAGTTGAGATTTTAGTCTTCTGAACTGCTTATCTCACTGAAATACGCTCTTCAGTGAACTCAGCATCAAAAGTTGAGTGGTTTGGTGAAGTTGATATTTTTGTCTTCTGAATTGCTTCTCTCACTGAAATAAGCATTGCAGTGAACTCACCGTCATAAGTTGAGAGGGAGGGCAGTGTGGAGCGAACAAGGGAGTCACGGAGAGAGTTGTCTCTCCGGAAAGCAGACAGGGGTGGGGATGGAAAAATGTCTTGGGTGGTGGGGTCGGATTGTAAATGGCGAAAGTGTCGGAGGGTGATGCGTTGTATCTGGAGGTTGGTAGGGGGGTGTGTGAGAATGAGGGGGATCCTCTTAGGGCGGTTGTGGCGGGGGCGGGGTGTGAGGGATGTGTAGCGGGAAATACGGGAGATGCGGTCAAGGGCATTCTCGATCACTGTGGGGGGAAAGTTGCAGTCCTTGAAGAACTTAGACATCTGGGATGTGCGGGAGTGGAATGTCTTATCATGGGAGCAGATGCGGCGGAGGCGGAGGAATTGGGAATAGGGGATGGAATTTTTGCAGGAGGGTGGGTGGGAGGAGGTGTATTCTAGGTAGCTGTGGGAGTCAGTGGCCTTGAAATGGACATCAGTTACAAGCTGGTTGCCTGAGATGGAGACTGAGAGGTCCAGGAAGGTGAGGGATGTGCTGGAGATGGCCCAGGTGAACTGAAGGTTGGGGTGGAAGGTGTTGGTGAAGTGGATGAACTGTTTGAGCTCCTCTGGGGAGCAAGAGGCGGCGCCGATACAGTCATCAATGTACCGGAGGAAGAGGTGGGGTTTGGGGCCTGTGTAGGTGCGGAAGAGGGACTGTTCCACGTAACCTACAAAGAGGCAGGCATAGCTGGGGCCCATGCAGGTGCCCATGGCCACCCCCTTAGTCTGTAGGAAGTGGGAGGAGTCAAAAGAGAAGTTGTTGAGGGTGAGGACGAGTTCAGCTAGGCGGATGAGAGTGTCGGTGGAGGGGGATTGGTCGGGCCTGCGGGACCGGAAGAAGCGGGGGCCTTGAGGCCATCTGCATGTGGAATGCAGGTGTATAGGGACTGGACGTCCATGGTGAATATGAGGTGTTGGGGGCCAGGGAATTGGAAGTCCTGGAGGAGGTGGAGGGCGTGGGTGGTGTCACGGACGTAGGTGGGGAGTTCCTGGACCAAAGGGGAGAAAATGGAGTCCAGATAGGTGGAGATGAGTTCGGTGGGGCAGAAGCAGGCTGACACGATGGGTCGACCAGGGCAGGCAGGTTTGTGGATTTTGGGAAGGAGATAGAAACGGGCCGTGCGGGGTTGGGGAACAATGAGGTTGGAGGCTGTGGGTGGGAGGTCCCCTGAGGTGATGAGGTCGTGAATGGTGTTGGAGATGATGGTTTGGTGCTCGGGTGTGGGGTCATGATCGAGGGGGCGGTAGGAGGTGGTGTCGGAGAGTTGGCGTCTGGCCTCGGCGATGTAGAGGTCAGTGCGCCATACTACCACTGCGCCACCCTTGTCTGTGGGTTTGATGGTGAGGTTGGGGTTGGAGCGGAGGGAGCGGAGGGCTGCCCGTTCTGCGGGGGAGAGGTTGGAGTGGGTGAGAGGGGTGGAGAGGTTGAGGCGGTTAATGTCTCGACGGCAGTTGGAAATGAAGAGGTTGAGGGAGGGTAGGAGGCCTGGGGGTGGTGTCCAGGAGGAGGACTTGTGTTGGAAGCGGGTGAAGGGGTCAGTGGAGGGAGGGTTAGGTTCCCGGTTGAAGAAGTAGGCATGGAGGCGAAGACGGCGGAAAAACTGCTCTATGTCCAACTGTGACTAGTATTCGTTGATGTGTGGTTGTAGGGGGACAAAGGTGAGCCCCTTACTAAGGACTGACCGTTCGTCCTCAGTCAGTGGGAGGTCCGGGGGGATGGTGAAGATGCGGCAGGGCTCGGTGTGGCTGTCTCCTCTGGGGTTGCTGGCTGTGGAGGTTGTGGGCGGAGCAATGAGGTCGTTGGCCATGGGCGGGGTTCTGTCGGCCGTGGGCGGGGTTCCAAAGTTTGGTCTGAGGAGCATTTGTTTTACTGCAAGAAGTGTGTAGTGAGCTATCAACGCAAGGTAGCTCAACTGTGGGGTCCTTACAAAAGTAATGTCAAAACTGAACAAGTTGAACTGCTGGGACAGGACAGATTTAGCAAATATCATGTGTGGCACAGCACAATTTTTGACAAAAAAATCTGAATTCTCAGATAAAGATGCATGAAAACTGATGCTATCATAAATCATGAACTATATTCAGAATTTTCATAAAGCTCAATGATAAACTGTATTCATCAAGAACTACAGTAATATTTATATTTTATTATCAACAATTTGACAATTTCACGAACAACGAAAATGCATATTTTTTTCACATTTTTCATTTCAATGGTTCAGCCAATTATTTTCTAACCACCATCTTTATCAGGCCAGAAAGCCATAACTCGTGGAGTGCCACACGGATCAGTCCGAGGACTACAATTATTTACTATCTACATTCATAACTTAGAGGAGGGGACAAGGCATAAATCCATCCAAATTTGCTGATGCTACAAAAATAGTGGGAGGGAATGTTCTCATGAGGACAAAGAATCTGCAAGGGGATAGACAGGTTGAGCAAGTCGGAAAAAGTTGGCAGATAGAGTTTAATGTAGGAAAGTACACTTTGGTAGGAAGAATCAAAAGACAGACTATTACTTAAATAGGGGGAAGACTCTAAAAAATTGCAGGTTAGGGGACTTGGATGCTGTAGTCCATGAAACACATACTAGCATGCAGGTGACTGATTGATTTATTGCTGTCACATGTACTCAGATACTGTGAAAAGTGTTGATTTGCATGCTGTAGAGGCAAATCATACCGTACAACGTGCAGAATACAGTGTTACAGCCACAGAGAAGATGCTGATAGAGAGAGATCAGAATTAACATTTGAGAGGTCCGTTCAAAAGTCACAACAGAATAGAGGCTGTTCTTAAATCTATTTGTACGCGTTTTCAAACTGATGTCCTCTGCCTGACAGAAGAGGACGGAAGAGAGTATAACCAGAGTGAGGGGGTATTTTGATTATGTTGGTTGTTTTCCCAAGGCAGTGGGAAGTGTGGATGGAGTCAATGGATGGAAGGCTAGTTTGCGTGACGGATTGGGCTGTGCTCATGATTCTCTTCAGCTTCTTGCAGTCTTGGGAACAGCAACTGCCATACCACACAGTGATGCATCCAGATAGGATGCATCTACAAAAATAGGTAGGGTCCTCATGGACATGCTGAATTTCCTTAGCCACCTTGACCATTGCGTCGACATGGGTAGACCAGGACAGATTGTTGGTGAGCAACATTCCCAGGAACTTGACACTGTCAACCATCTCCACTTCAGCACCATTGCTGCAGACAGAAGCTTCCTGAAATCAATGACCAGCTCCTTCATTTTGCTTATGTTGATGGAGAGACTGTTATCTTTCCATCATGCCAGCAAGCACTCAATTGTTTTTCCTGTAATCTGACTTATTGTTGTTTGAGGTCCGACCGACAATGGAAGCGTCATCAGCAAAATTATAAATAGAGTTGGGACCACACAGTCATGATTGCATAAGGAGTATAGAGTAGGGGCCTGAGTATGCAGCTTTGCTGGGCACCGGCGTTGAGGCTTACGGTGGAGGAAGTGTTGTCACCTATCCTTACTGATTGCGGTCTCTGGGTCAGGAAGTCGAGAATCCTGTTACAGAGAGGGATGCTGAGGCCGAGGTCTCAGAGTTCAGAGAGGAGTTTGTTTGGAATTACAGTGTGGAAGGTGGAGCTCTGATCAATAAGTAACAGCCTGATGTAGGTATCCTTGTTATCCAGACATTCCAAGGATGACTGTCAGGCCAGGGATCAGCTGTAGACCTGTTGCAGTGGTAGGTGAATTGCAGAGGATCAAAGCACTTTGGTAGGTTGGAGTTGGTGTGAGCCATGATTATGGTGATGCAAGTAATTAAGAAGGCAAATGGAATTTTGGCCTTTATTGTAAGGAGGTTTTAGTTCAAAAATGGGGAAGCTTTTTTGCAACTGATCAGGCTATTGAGGAGGTCACACTTGGAGAAATACAAGAAAGAATACACAGCCATGGGAAGCAGTTCAAAAGAGATTCACCGGGCTGATTCATCGGATCATGATTTATCAAGAATGGTTACACAGAAGGTCTTTATTCATTCAAGTTTAGAAGAATGAGGGGTGATCTTACTGAAACACAAAATTTTGAGAGGGCTTGACAGGCTAGATGTGAAGACAATGTTTCCATTAGTGTGGAAATCTCAAACTCAGCGACATAGTTACAGAAGAAGGGAACATTTATTGAAACCTGAGATGCAAAGGAATTTCTTCTTTCAGCAGGTAGTGATTGTTTAGAATACAAGAGAATTGTGAAAGGTAGATCACTGAAAGTATTTAAAGAAGGTGGTCGATAAGATTTTTGAAATAGAGAAGTTGAGGGCTCTGAGAAGCTGGTATGGAAGAGGAGTTGAATCCTGGGGCGGTCAGCCATGTTCTTATAGGATGGTGAGGCAGGGTCGAGAGGTAGAACATCCAGATCCTGGTGCTATTTCTTATGTTTTTGTCTGCTTTCTAGAACCAGTAAGGAGTTTTATTGTGCTACATGGCCAAGCGAGCTACTGACACAGAACAAGACTGAAATAATTTGCTCAATAAAACATTTCATGAGGCTTTATGGGATAAAGGAAATTTTCATGTACTACTTTGCTGACATCAATCAAAATCTGCTCAATTGAAAGAAATACATGCAGTTCATAAAATTTTATGTTGTTCTTCCCTTCAATGCATCAAGTATATCTTTGTTGTAATTCATTAAAGTTTGTCTTTCTCAGGGACTTAAAATATATGAAACAATACATAATACTGAAGTGCACAGCAGTTATCACAATGTTCCAATTCCAAATTCTTTTAGATGGATCGGGAAAAATATCTGCTACCTGCAGCTTCATCCTGAATATATTCAAATTGTCCAGTCCTGAACCATTTCAGACTGTGGTTTGGATGCTCACATCTCTCACTATTTGGATTTTGTTTTGCGAATACATTCTAAAGTGCAGACTGCAGACCAGAACATTGTATTTTTGAAAAAGAAATATTATAAAATTGAATAACTTTATAAACCATGATAATAAAATATTAATTGCTTGCTTAAATTGAAAGGGTTCTTTATCTTGCTCATCTGTTTGAAGCCAAATTATTTGTACATGCTTTCTACAACAGATTGGCTGGCTTTGAAAATGTTTTCACTGTTACCTGTATGAATTTCCACCTCATATTTCGGTCATCAAGCTGATGAGAAATCCTTGGAGATAAAGAGACATCAAGTGGAGATAACTGATTGGCCAGATCATTTAATATTTTGACTTCTTGTTTCACTGGGGCAATTTCTTCTTTAAAAGCCTAATAGAGAGGAAGCATATAAAATCTGAGAAACATCCTGAAATTAATGATTAAATGTTAATAAGAAATTAAGTTAAAACTAACATCCTAATATTAAATACAAAATACAAAAGCATCTGCTGGAAATGACATTCAATTAATGAAGATTTCGAGCTAAAAGTAACAGTGTCGATGAGAGAAAAAATGCTCTGCTCATCTGTCCTTGAGTGGCAACTTCAAATTTTGCATGTGTCCCTCGTTCTGCGCTCGCCAAAGTATAGGAAAAATCTTTCTACATATTCCTTGTGAAGACCATTCAGAATCATATATAGTTCAAGGAAATCACCTCCTTACTCTTCTCAATTTCAGCAAAAACAAGTCCAGTCCTTCTAAGATAACAAAGTGTGGAGCTGGATGAACACAGCAGGCCAAGCAGCATCTCAGGAGCTCAAAAGCTGATGTCTCGGGCCTAGACCCTTCATCAGAGAGGGGGATGGGGGGAGGGAACTGGAATAAATAGGGAGAGAGGGGGAGGCAGACTGAAGATAGAGAGAAAAGAAGATAGGTAGAGAGGAGAGTATAGGTGAGGAGGTCCTTCTAATTCCTTCCCAGTCCTTCTGATCTTACTTCATAAGACAACCCATAACCCTAACCCTAACCCTCTCTGATGAAGGGTCTAGGCCCGAAACGTCAGCTTTTGTGCTCCTGAGATGCTGCTTGGCCTGCTGTGTTCATCCAGCCTCACATTTTATTATCTTGGAATCTCCAGCATCTGCAGTTCCCATTATCTCTGAAGCTCTCTGATGAAGGGTCTAGGCCCGAAACGTCAGCTTTTGTGCTCCTGAGATGCTGCTTGGCCTGCTGTGTTCATCCAGCCTCACATTTTATTATCTTGGAATCTCCAGCATCTGCAGTTCCCATTATCTCTCTCCCCCATTAATTGCAAGTATTGTTCTTGTAAACCTAAATCTGAACTGCCTCCTTAAATGAGGCAACTTATATTATATGCCATAATTGAGGTACGGCTTCAATGCTATGTGTAACTGTGGCACAAAATCCTTACTTGTACGTTCATTTCCTTTTGTAATAACATATAGCATCCATTAGCATCCTTAATCACTTGCAGTTAATCAGAAAGCCTGGTACAAACACCAGATAACATGACAGTCCTCACAGGATGCATTTTCCAATGCTTTCAATATATAGTCATGTGTGTCTCAGTGAATAAAAATCCTCCTCATTTTACCCCAATTAAATCTCACAATAAAGGAAGTATGTCTGAAAGTCATCTCATCCTGAGGAAAACAGACTTGCTCCAGGAAAGCTGCTAAAATATATCAAGAAAAATATATATGAAATGGTTCTAGAAATTTCTGCAACACAAAGATCAAAGGAAACAATAGTTTGATGAACACACTGTTAAGTGTTGCACTTGCACATCACATTTTGGAAAACAAACAACACAGATTTTCTGCTTTTTTAAAAAAAGAATGTTGAATGTCTTCATTATGCAGCACTGCAGTGAACTGAAAAAGGTATAGACTTTTAACCTGCAAAGAAAGTATGTGCAGAAGTTAAAACAAACAAAAAAAAAGCCACTTCTGCCCTAAAAAGACAATATTACATCACAAAAAGACAGGGAAGTTGGAGAATGCAGCATCATGCTACCTGCAGAGATCAAGTTTTGTCTGTGTCATAAAAAACAAAAGAACTGTGGGCACTGTAAATCAGGAACAAAAGCAGAAGTTGCTGGAAAAGCTCAGCAGGTCTGGCAGCATCAGTGAAGAGTGAGATCTGAGGAAGGGTCACAGGACCCGAAATGTTATCTCTGGCATTGTCTACGTCAGAGTGAGTTATGTCTATTGCTTCAGCAAAATCCAACCAACTTTGAATGAAAATCAATGCTTAAGAAACATCCAAAACATCCGCTGTACCCATTGTGGCTTCCTCTGCATTGGGGAAACGATGCTTGGGGACTGCATTGCAGAACACCTATGCTCAGTTTGCAAGAAACAACTGCACCTCCCTGTCACGAACCATTTCAACTCCCCCTCCCAATCCTTAGATGACATGTCCATCCTGGGTCTCCTGCAGTGCCATAATGATGCCACCCGAAGGCTGCAGGAACAGCAACTCATCGTCCGCTTGGGAATCCTGCAGCCCAATGGTATCAATGTGGATTTCACAAGCTTCAAAATCTCCCATCCTCCCACTGCATCCCAAAATCAGCCCAGCTCGTCCCTGCCTCCCTAACCTATTCTTCCTCTCACCTATCTGCACCCCCCACCTCATGCTGCACCCCCATTTCTTACCTACGAACCTCATCCCGCCCCCTTGACCTGTCCGGTCTCCCCAGACTGACCTAACCCCTCCCTACCTCCCCACCCATACTCTCCTCTCCACCATCTTCTCCTCTATCCATCTTCAATTCGCCTCCCCCCTCTCCCTATTTATTTCAGAACCCTCTCCACCTCCCCCTTTTCTGATGAAGGGTCGAGGCCCGAAACGTCAGATTTTGGGCTCCTGAGATGCTGCTTGGCCTGCTGTGTTCATCCAGCTCCACACGTTGTTATCTCGCATTCTCGAGCATCTGCAGTTCCCATTATCTCTCTAAAATAAAGGCTGATGTCTTTCAAAACCCAATGTCAGATTTTGCAGGTCATCCTTACCCTGAAAAAATACCAAATAGGCATAAAGAAGAAAACTGGAGGTGAAACCATTCAAAAAATTTTCATTAGCACAATAAATGTTCAAACTGTAAAAGCAGGTTAAGCACCTGTACAGAAGGAAACTGTACTCAAACTTTACACAGACACTTAGAGCTAACAAATGCGAGAAACCAATATCCATTTCTTTCTGGATTACCAATTTTGCTGTTGGGAAAATAGGCCTCTACTGAGCAATGTAAATTCAAACAAGATAGCAACCTCTCAGAACTCAACACTCACAGTCGTAGAGTTCTGTTTTCACAGGTTGGAGTATAATAGGGTAAAGTACAATACACCAAATCTTCTTTGGTACCCTTTTCCTTCCATAAAGCTGCTTTTAGTAGATGCGCACAGAATTCATTTTATACACATTTAAAAGTTTCTAAGTTCAAGAGGCCAGTTCCAGCACTTTGACTTGCATCTTCTTCATCATCACAACAGAACAAAATAAACTCTCTCTTTGTAAGTCACGTTTTCAATTTTTAGTGACAAGGTGAAGTGCGAGAACTGCTCACTTGATGTTAAAATGTCCTAAGTATGTACCTATATATTTCAATTCTGTGAAATAGGTGGAATGAGTTCGAGAAAAGGATTAATTTTGTTGCTCTGGGAGAGAGCTGGTACAGATAAAATAGGCTGAATGGCCTCCTCCCATGCTAAAAATGTCCATAACTGTTCTTGGCGCTGCTAAATTGAAGTGGGCATCCTTTCATTATGACTGTGAGACGTAGCATGTTACAATAGATGGCATAATGGAGAAATCCTTTGTTATTAATGAATTTGTCGACACGAGGCATCCTTCCGAAGTCAAATGTTCGACATATACCTGTTGCACTGACTTAGTTCCAAACACTTACAATATGGAGGTGCTGGTGTTGGACTGGGATGGACAAAGTCAGAAGCCACATGGCATCAGGTTATAATCTGACAGGTTTATTTGAAATCACACAAGCTTTTGGAATGCAGTCCCTTCATCAGGTGCAGTCAGAGAGGAAAACACACAGACACTCAATTTATAAGCAAACAGATCAAAAGATCATACAACTGGTGTGAGTGGAGTGTCAGATAATAAGTCTTCATCCAGGATGTCTGTTTATTTGCAGATGTTTTGTTGAAGAAACACACAACTTGTAGTTACAGTCAGTGTGGTATCTTATAAATTCCTGCTTTGGAAATAAAGCTTAAAACTCTAAGACAGATTCTGAACACAAGCCTCTAAACTACAAGTCAGAGTCTGACCTGAGATGTCACCTTTTGTACATTCCTGTTGTGCTGCCCGATTATCATGACAGCACAGCACTGACATTGACTTCATAAACACTTTACTTGCCTCTAACACTCTTGGTCACCTGTAGAGAGTTATTATCTGACACTCCACTCAGGCCAATTCTATGATCTTTTGATCTTTCTGCTTATAAACTGTGTGTCTGTGTGGTCACCTCACTAACTGCACCTGATGAAGGGGCTGCACTCCAAAAGCTTGTGTGACTTGAAATGAGCCTGTTGGACGACAAACTGGTGTCATGTGACTTCTGACTTCAAACAGTTATAGAATATGTTTTCAATCCTACCTTGACTTGATAATAAGACAACTTCCTAAAATTTATAAAATGAGAAATATGTCTAACCCTGAGCCTTTTAAAAAGGAAATATTACAACCATAGTACAGTCAGACAGTAAAGACAGAAGGAACTGTGTCTGACACCACACAATTAATCCCCCTTATGGAAGAAAGGTTGGCTGCGTTCTCTTTCTTCAGGAACATCCAGCTAATACCACCTTACTACTGCTTGTTTTATTCAGCTGGTGTTCCATCTAATTCCTTTCGGTCTTGGTCAAACCCTCATGTAATTTATTTAAATTTTCAATAAAATAAATTTAACTTTATATTCCACAATTTGAACATGTCCTTTTAAGGTTTGAATGGTTCACTTTGTACAGTGCACATGTGGTGTTCATAATTGGAGAACATGGTGGAAAAATCAAGATATATTGACAAGCTAACTTCTGCGTTCTTGTCAGTAATGCCCTTTGAACAGAACATGAAGTTGCGGAACGATGTGGAGACAACAATTTAAAACTGGGAAGACCACTGTTTGTGGTCCGACCACACATTCATGCAATCCCTAAAGCTGTCTCTTTACATCTTTTTAATACTCTCTACCTGTCTCTTGTCTTGGCTCATTGGCAGTGAAACCTTCATCTGGAACTACTTCACTTCTGGACCTGACAATTCCAATGCATTCCCTGCTGGAGTCCCACATTTGCCCATGGCATCTAAAACACTCTAAGGCTCAGGGTTAGACATACTTCTCATTTTATAAATTTTAGGAAGATGTCTTATTATCAAGTCAAGGTAGGATTGAAAACATATTCTATAACTGTTTGAAGTCAGAAGTCACATGACACCAGCTTGTAGTCCAACTGGTTCATTTGAAATCACACAAGCTTTTGGAGTGTAGCCACCTTCACCAGGTGCAGTTAGTGAGGTGACCACACAGACACACAATTTATAAGCAGAAAGATCAAAAGATCATAGAATTGGCTTGAGTGGAGTGTCAGATAATAACTCTCTACAGGTGACCAAGAGTGTTATGAGGTCATCTAAAACTCCACTGCCTGAGTCTCATCTTGAAACAAATCCTATTCTCCGTACTTTCTAACTCACTGATACTATTAACAGTAAATTTATTAAATTCTCATTTTTGTTTACACATCGTTCCTTGGCTACGCCTATCGCTATTTTGGTAATCTCCACCAGTCCAACCATAATTCAGGATATCTGCACTCGTCTAATTATGTCCTCTTGCCCACTCTTGATTTTAAATGGCCCACTACTGGTTGTCAAACATTTAATTGTGTAGGCTTCAAACCCAACAAGAGACTTCCTCCACCTCTTAGCCGCTGTACCTTTCCTCTTTTAAAGGCACTTTTTAAAACAATCCTCTTTGATCAAGCTCTTGATCATCAGAACTAAGAACTTAATAAGGCTCAGTTGTATTCAGATGCCATCAAAACTTTGCCTCCATTAAAGAGATATAAAGTGGTTGAAGACATTGCACAGCAGACAGGGATGAATTGGGGAGTTATTTCAAAGAGCTATGATATGCCAGAAGACCTCCTTCCACACGCCAACTCTGATTCTACGTAACAAAAATGATTTTCAGACTTGGGAAGAGCCTTCAAAAATGTCACTGGTAACCAGCTTTTGGGCAGAGTAGAGCTGCTGAGATGATAGACCAGGAAAGAGGGGTACCAGTAGTGATAATATGCTGAACACAATCAAATTTTGAGGTTGTAGAATGATGTGGTCTTCAGCATTTTTGAAACTTTGACCCTTTTCCTTCCTCTTCACGGAGCAAGTCAAATAGCGGCAGCACAATGTTGCATGGCTGCTCAAGCCTGCTCCACCGTTGATGATGATTGTGGCTGGTCTTCTCCATCAATTAAACTTTTGCTCGTATCTCATCCTCTTTTCAAAACATCGGTCTATTCACGTGTAGTATCCCTCTCGCTAATTTAATGAGAATTCATTCCAATCACTGAACTCCTAACGCTGACCCACCCCAGATCAAAAAATTCAGCTGAGATCAGGAACTCATCTAACCTGTATGGCTGAGCTGGCTTTTAAAAAGTTTGCCAGTGAGAGAGTCCCAGTTAGAAACATTCATTCAAAAAAATACAATTGCATGGATTACTCTACAATCCTAAGCTCCATTCAAATTCAGTTGGCTGAACGGTTGGTTTGTGATGCAAAGTGATGCCCTGCAGAGAGGGCTCAATTGCCACACCAGTGAGCTTACCACAAAGGATCTTTGCCTCAACCCCTCTACTTGCCCGAGGCATGGTGATCTTCAGGTTAAATCATAACCAGTTGTCTCTCTCTAAGGAGTGGCCAAATGGCGTGCTAAGACTTTACCTTTAATCCTGATAACATAGCAACAAGCAGATAACTCAGCTGATGTCACTGACTAATAGAATCCTCAATTATACTAATATTACCGATGTGATATCATCAGAAGGCATGCTCAACTAAGTTTTAATTTTCAAATTAAGTTAACAACCATTCAATCAATATTACTTAAGTACTCATATTACTGATCGTCTCGATACAACATTGCAGTTACATCTGTTCATAAGTGAAGTGCAATGTAATTGCACTTATTTTGGTTTTATCAATGTGATCCTGCAATGAGTCAATAAGCAGGTCACCCACAGGTTGCCAATCAGTGTGGACCCCCTCAGCTGTTATCACGAGCCTCAAGATCATCCAGAGCTTTCTGCAGTTCTTGAAGTTTCTCCAATGCCTTTTCCACCTGTTTCTGCCAGTTGCTTGCATGGATTTTCAATTGCTCCCAATTTTCCTTCACTTCTGTTGACTGTTTGAGGACAGCTTTGGCAATTCTCTGGGCTCTCTCTTCCGGGTTAGGTTCTGGAAATATGAAATGCAAATAATTTATCAACTATTCATGACTTTGATCGATGGAACTGAAGTTTTCTTTCGAAACCCCTTTCCTTTAAAAGGTCTCTCTGGACTTTATCCTGAAATTGGGAATATATAGTATAAGACTAAAGATTTTGTTACAGGCACATCAATGATAAATTCTGTAATGAGCTAGCAGGTCATGGAGCCATTAACAGAAAATCTCAGAGAACCAATACAAAGCCAAATAAAATTGTGCAGATATTTGAAATTTATGACTACCAAGGAAACTTTAAAAAAGGAAAAAGATTAGAGCGACTAAATGGGTAAAATTCTCAACAAAAGATTTGACATATCCTTTCAGGATATCTTTCATAGCTATTAAAACAAACATCCAACACAAACCAAGTTTCATCTTTCAGGACTGGCAAGTTAGAATGATAAACCCTAAGTCTACCCTGCACAATTCGCTCTAGAACTCACTCAATGAGGTTGTTACGAGATATAGAGATAACAAAGTGTGCAGCTGGATGAACGCAACAGGCCAAGCAGCATCTTAGGAGCACAAAAGCTTACATGTTGGGCCGAGACCCCTCATCAGAAAAGGGGGAGGGGGAGAGGATTCTGAACTAAATAGGGAGAGAGGGGGAGGTGGATCGAAGATGGATAGAGGGGAAGATAGTTGGAGAGGAGACAGACAAGTTGAAGAGGTGGAGCTGGTAGAGGTGAGTGTGGGTGGGGTGGTAGGGAGAGGATAGGACAGTCCGGGGAGGATGGACAGGTCAAGGGGTGAGGTTAGTAGGAAGGAAATGGGGGTGTGGTTTGAGGTGGGAGGAGGGGATAGGTGAGAGAAAGAACAGGTGAGGGAGGCGGGGACGAGCTGGGCTTGTTTTGGGATGCAGTAGGGGGAGGGGAGATTTTGAAGCTTGTGAAATCCACATTGATATTATTGGGCTGCAGGGTTCCCAAGCAGAATATGAGTTGCTGTTGCTGCAACCTTCGGGTGGCATTGTTGTGGCACTGCAGGAGGCCCAGGATGGACATGTCATCGAAGGAATAGGAGGGGAAGTTGAAATTGTTCGCGACTGGGAGGTGCAGTTGTTTGTTGTGAACCGAGCATAGGGACTGCTTTGCAGAACACTTAAGTCTCTCCTTGGTTTCCCCGATGTTGAGGAGTCCACAACGGGTACAGCGGATGCAGTATACCAGATTGGTAGATGTGCAGTTGAACATCTGCTTGATGTGGAAAGTCTTCTTGGGGCCTGGGATGGGGGTGAGGGAGGAGGTATGGGGGCACGTGTAGCACTTCCTGCAGTTGCAGGGAAAATGTCGGGTGTGGTGGGGTTGGAGGGAAGCGTGGAGCCGACAAGGGAGTCATGGAGAGAGTGGTCTCTCCAGAAAGTAGACAAGGGTGGGGATGGAAAAATGTCTTTGGTGGTGAGGTCAGATTGCAGATGGTGGAAGTGTTGGAGGATGATGCGTTGTATCCAGAGGTTGGTAGGGTGGTATGAGAGGATGAGGGGGTTCTCTTTTGGTGCTTATTGCGGGGATGAGGTGTGAGGGATGAGTTGCAGGAAATGTGGGAGACATGGTTCTTGACCACTGTGTGTGGTTGGGTGGGGGGTGGGGGGTTGCGGTCGTTGAAAAACAAGGACATCTGACGTGTACGGGAATGGAATGCCTCATCCTGGGAGCAGATGAGGCGGAGGTGAAGGAATTGGGAATAGGGGATGGAATTTTTGCAGGAAGGTGGGTGGGAGGTGGTGTATTCTAAGTAGCTGTGGGAGTCGGTGGGCTTGAAATGGATATCGGTTTCTGGGTGGTAACCTGAGATGGAGACAGAGAGGTCCAGGAAGGTGACAGAGGTGTTGTAGATAGTCCAGGTGAACTTGAGGTTGGTGCCTGAGATGGGGACATATATAGCTCCATTCATATTCACAAATCTCTGTTTCAAATCTAATCTTCTGAAGCACGTACGTAATTTTTCATTGTCAATGAATGTTGTTATGTTGATTGCATAGAGAAAGTGTTTCAAGAGACTGATTGGCCTCATACTTTTCATCCAATTGTATTTGGCAAGTTGACGTTCAGCACTTCTGTAACAAGTCCAATTCCAGTAAGTGGAGCAAATGGCATGGTCAACATTTCAATATAAATACAAGAGAGAAAAATTAAGACAATGGCCTGAGTGTTTCGCCCGATTACAGCAGAGGCATTAACACATACTAGGTTACATTAATTTATCTCTGAATCTACCAAGGAATGAATTCTTTGACAATGTCATGACAACATTGAGACATTTGGCAAGCTCAGGGGCAAGGGGACTGGTTCAGAACTGTGCACAGAAACGTAATGAACAGAAACACTGTATGGTGAGAATGGTACTAAAAAGGAAATGGTACAATTTCATCTGTATCAATCTGTAGTTGGAAAACACATGGTTTGAACCGGCACCAATGCAAAATTGAATTGCCATTGCGTGACATACCATGTGTTCAGAATCAGAATGAGGAAGAGATGAAGCTTAGTTATGATTCATTTCATTAAAATGAATCTTAACTAACTAATCTAATTAAACGAAGCAGTTTTACATACAGAACGCTTGTTTACAAACAAAATCTGCACTGATTGACTTCCAGATAGTAAAATGAAAGCTGTTGATCTCAGACTTTGATTATACACAGAATTGAAAGATGAAGTGACAATCTTGGATTCAGGATTGCAAACTGACATCGGGGATTAAGCAACTGATAGAGACCATCCATGTAGTTAATCTTGAATTGGCAGCATTACAAGTGACCAGGACAATACTTGCTCTATAAAAATAAGAAAAATTAGAAACAGAAGACAACTAAGATACAAAAATGCGACATTCAATTCGAATTACAAAATACTTTAAGCAAACAATTTTATTTAATTCACATATATTATCTGCAATAATATCCATTTAATATTGGTTCTTCCAAACTGTTGCAGCATTTTGACATTAAAAGAATATTCCATCACAAGTATTGCTTGCTATAAAAATCCCAGCATGTTCTGAAATTCTTAGAATAAAAGTATTTCAATCCGATGGTGCTCCTGCATTATTCGTCAGTTCCCCACTCAATGGGTATGTTCTGATATGCAGGAAACTTCTATTGTTCGATATGGGGACGGGTATTTACTTGGCATTGTTCTAATGGAGGCAGCACTGACAGATTATAATTTTCTTCCTGTGGGCTCTATAGTCCAGATTTTTCTCTCCTCCATTATATTGCATTAAAGATCAACAACATTCACCATTTCCTCAGTCTGAGAACCTGCCATGTTAAAAAGTGACCAATTAAAGTGTTGCATTGCCTTCAATTTCACAAGGACTGAACTAATCTGCTGCTTACGACACTGATTGCAAAATTAAAAACCATGAATTGATAACAAAAACAGCGGGATTTTGTACTTTCCCTTGTGGCAAGTTTGAAAATAGAGGACATTTAATCAGGTGGAAGGATGGCACCACCTACAATTCTGCTTAGAGCCAGATTAAATCCATGGTGAGAAGACTTGTGCATAACTTCCCAACTTCGTTGCGAGTTAAAGTCCCCAATTGAGCAACTGACGTACACATACATCATCCCACAACAACTGGTATTGAGTCAACAGTGGGCAGGGGTGTCACCATTAAGAAATGTAACAGGCTTTCAAAGGCATTCAATGTGCAACATCAAGAAGGGGAAGTGGCGTGCTAATGGTGTTTCACTCAATCCTGGTCCGAGATCGAGCAATAATCGTAGGTTGGTTGCCAATGGTAACAGAGATCATCACCTCCCAAGTGACACTGCTGCTTAGTACACATGCTGGGTTCTGGTTAGCCAACCGCTCATGGAAAGTGACATCCCACCAGGTTTGCCACCGGTCTATTATGTGCCAGAGGGGAGAAAGATGTAGCTGCCTACGCATGAGAGGAGCAAGGTCAGGATGACATACCCCTTGAGGGGAGCGACCTGAGGCTGGCGTTCCCCTGAAGGGAAGCTGGTTGGGGCAAGCCGTTCCCTCATCAGTTCTCGAGTCAATGACCTAGACCCTCGTCGCTTCCACAGGATTCCATCCAGAGGCTAAATAGCTGCCTATTCATCAGTGCTTGCAACTACTTCAACTCCGATTCACAGCTGGACCTGCAGGTAAATCTGAAAAACCACTGTCCCAGAGTACAGTTTCTTTGCATAAAAGGCACATTTTCAAGCTAGGAAGTCAAGGTAAACCAATCTCTTCCAACCTTTAGAACTTGTGATGTTGGAAATCAGTCAAGTACAAAGTCGCAGCTCATCAGGAACTAAAACAAAGTTGCTGGAATAGCTCACCGGGTCTGGCAACATCTGTGATGGAAAACAAAAACAGCGTTAACGTTTCGGGTGCGGTGACCGTTCCGCAGCTCATCAGGGATGTTTATTACTGGAATATTAATTAAGTAGAAACTAAACAAAATTGGATAAAAGGCAGGAGATGGAGAGTGGTGATGCAAGGAAGTTTTCCATACTGGAGGCCTGTTGCCAGCGGTGTTCCACAGGGATCATTGCTGGGTCTGCTTTTGGTTGTCATTTATATAAATGATTTAGATGAGGATATAGAAGGCCTGGTTAGTAAGTTTGCAGATGATACCAAAATCGGTGGTACAGTGGACAGCAAAGAGGGGAAATGCCAGTTTTGAGGAAAGGTCACCAGACCCGAAACGTTAACTTTGTTTTTTCCTTCAAAGAAGCTGCCAGACTTCCTGAGATTTGACAGCAACTTTGTTTTTGTTCGCGATTTACAGCATCTGTAGTTCTTTCGGTAGTTAAGAAGGTGTTTCATGACTCAGACCTTTGAGGAGAAGAGTTGGAATGCCATGTTGAAGTTGTACAGGATATTGGTGAGGCCTCTTCTAAACTGTTGTGTCCAATTCTGGTCGGTGTTCAAGGAAGGATATTATTAAGCTGGAGAGGGTTCAGAAAAGAATTACCAGGATGTTGCCAGAAATGGAGGTTTTGAGATTTAAGGTGAGAATAGACTGGGGCTTTTTTCACTGCATCTTAGGAGGTTTCGGGGTCACCCGATGAATGTTTATAAAATAATGAGGGATCTAGATAAGGTGAACGCCAAATGTCTTTTCCCTACTGTGGAGGATTTCAAAACTATGGGGCATAGTTTTAAGATGAGAGGAGAAAGATTTAAAAAGGAAACGAGGGGCAATATTTTTATACAGAGGATTGTTCATATGTGGAATGAACTTCCAGAAGAATTGGTGGATGCGGGTACAGTTTCACTATTTAAAAGACATCCAGGTAAGTACATGAATGGAGGGATATGGCCGAGCGCAGGAGGCAGGCAGGACTACTTTAGTTTGGGATTATGGTCAGCATGGACTAATTGGACTGAAAGGTCTGTTTCGTGTTGTATCACTCTCTGACTCTATAAATACAATTTTATTTAAATGCTAGTGTATCTTCTTTAGCATTGATCAAGGGTAGGTTATGGACAAAATAGAGCTTTGTAATTAGTCTGATCTCAGCTGTTTAAGGAGACTGGTGAAGTCTTTGTTGTCAGAAAAGTGGCCTAAAAAGGAAACAAATACAAGATTGGGTTGCCTCTTGAGGTTAACCACAGATCTATGTAAATGTCTGGCTCACATTCAGGAGGACTTTGCAATGTGTGACTTACTAGTGTTTTATACCACTACAACAATCGAATATGATGGATTTGCTTTACAAGAAAAATGGTGAAGGGCTATTTTGTTTCACTTTATAATTTACAACACACTATCAAGGTCATTCATGTATGACAACTGAATGAATCAAATTCCATTTTAGTTGAGGAATCGAGTGGTAATATCAGGTTTGGCCTTTGAAATGACAAGTGTTATGATCCCAGTTGATGGTGATACTGGACAATTCAGATTCCAGGGTGAGATAAATTTTCGTTCTCTTTACTGTGGTATTCAATTACTGAAAATGCTCACAAACGGATGCCTATGTATATTTATAACAGAAGAACATAGAAAATTATTAGATTAAAACCCACGTCTTGTCCTTCTCACTACACACGGTATAGGTGTACAATTCAAACTTAAAACTTGCGCAGCATTCCTCCAGTATAGAATCCAAGCTCACAAATAACATTATTATGTGAAGCCTGTTCAATATTGCTCTCCAGAGAGAGAAAAATGTTTTCATTTTCTATTAATGTCCTCTTATCATTATTTTAATTTTACTTGGATGGATTTCATTTTAACAGCATTGAAACCTTCATTTTTTTTAGTTTTATGAATCACAGAAACTCAGTAAGCAGGTACAGCAGGTATTAAGGCAGGGAAATGGAATTTTGGCATTTGTTGCTCAAGAAAGAGAGTATACAAATACAAAAGAAGGTCGCTGCAACTATGCAAGGCATTAGTGAGTCCACACCTGGAGCCCTGTGTACAGTTCTGGTTTCCTTACTTAAGGAGAGATGTCATTGTATTGGAGGCAGTCCAGTGGAGGTTCACCAGGATGATTCCAGAGACGAGAATGCGTCTTAAGACAGACAGAGTAGTTTCGGCCTACATTCTCAGGTGTTCAGAACAATGAGAAGGGATCTAATTGAGGGATATAATATGTTCAAGCAGATTGATAAAGTTGACGTGGAAAGGATGGTTCCTCATGCGGGCAATAGAACAAGAGGTCATAGTTTTAGCATAGGGAAAGAAGGTTTAAAGGGATGATGAAAAATTTCTACACTGGAAGGGTCATGAATCTCTGGAATTCACTCCCTGAGAAGGCATTGGAGGGCTGTGACATTGAGCAAATTTGAAGAGGAGATAGAACGATTTTTGAGTTCATAATGGGTTCAAGAATTATGGAGAGCAGGTAGGAAACTGAAGTTGCAGCAGAGATAAGATCAACCACAATCATATCAAACAGCGGGGCTCAAGGAGCTGAATTGTCTTACTCCTCCTAGTACTTAAGTTCATTATCATTTTTGGTTTGGAGCTGTGAACTGTGAGCTGAGAGTGACCTTTGGACTGTGAGCAGCAGCTTATGTGAAAAAAGAAGAAACAATTTGATATTTGTTTATGAGGCTAGGTCTGGATGTTAATTGCAGGTCAATTCTTCTTCCAAGAAAACTCTATTGATGAGTCATTAGCAAAGAGAAACCAATATTGAACTGTCTTTAAATCAGAAGGATTGTCCCTGCAAAAGCTACAGGACAGAGATTTGATTGCCAACTGGTTGTCCTCCCATTATCAACTTATTCTAAGTTAAGAGGTCCTCTGTTACAAGTAATAATTAAATATCCCCCAAAGCCTACTGAAAGGTATTTGCATAGCTCAATGTTTTCAGAAACCAAGACAGAAGCTCAGAAATTACTGGAAATGCTCAGCGAGTCTGGCAGCATCTATGGACAGAAGTTAGAATTAACGTTTCAGATCCTGTGACACTTAGAAATAAGGAATTCTGAGGAAGGGTAATACGACCCAAAATGTTAACTCTGTTTTCTCTCCATAGATGCTGCCAGATCTGCTGGTTTTTTACAGCAACTTCTGTTTTTGTTTCTGATTTACAGCATCTGTAGATTGTTCAGATTTTAACTTAACATACAATCTCATCTGACTGTGAGATTTTAGATGATGGACAAAAACAAAATTTCTGGAAAAGCTCAGCAGGTCTGAAAACATCTGTGAAGGCAAAAAAGAGGTACGATGTCAGATCTGGTGGCCCTTCCTCAGACCTGATCAGAAGAAGGGTTGACAGATCTGAAATCTTAGTTCTTTTTTTCCTTCACAGATGCTGCTGGACCTGCTGAGCTTTTCCAGCAGCTTTGTTTTTGTTCCTGATTTGCAGCATCCACAGTTCTTTCCATTTTAAAGATCATGCAGTCTGGTTAAGTAAACTGGCCAGTTACACTTGATTTAGTTTTTTCTCTTTGATACATTCCTTAATTATAATCTGTTTGTCTGTCTTTCTGTCTTTGCTAGAATTGGGGCTAGAATCAAAAAAGATGATGTTTAAGTCATAGGCGTTCGTCAGAATACCTTTTTGCTTAACTTTTTTTAAAAAAGATACTATATTGTTCATAAACTGTAAAATCTTTTGTTTTAGCTATGAACCTGGTGTCAGGTATTGTTATTCACAAAGTCTGGCACTGGCTTTTCAAAAAATCTGATTAGGAAACATTGGGATCAATTTTGAACGTCACTAAATACTTTATGTCAATGAGTTGCAAATATAGACAGTGAAGCTGATTGAATACGGCTGTGACTTCAGGTCATAAAATCAGTAATAACATACTTATATTAAATAAATAAAGACATTCCATCACATTCTCTTACTAATCAAGTTCACTTTGATTGTGACATTAATTTCTCTCCGTATTTGTTCTTGATAAAGCAACCACATTGATATTGTCTCTAATTCAGATAAGTGGGCAAGGTAAGGGCACTGTGACAGTCAGCCAGTGTTACTCAGAACAGCGGATGAGGGCTCTGTGACAGGCAGTGTTACTGAGAGGAGGGAGTGAGAGGCCTGTGACATTCAGTCAGTGATTCTGAGAGGAGGGGTTTAAGGCCGGGAGATAGTCAGAGTTACCAAGAGGAGCAGTTGAGGGCCCTGTGACGGGCCGTGTTACTGAGAGGAGTGGGTGAGGGCCCTGCGACAGGCAGTCTTACTCAGAGGAACGGCTAAGGTCCCTGTGACAGGCAGTGTTACTGAGAGGAGCGGGTGAGGGCCCTGTGACAGTCTGTCAGTGTTACTGAGGGCAACGGGTGAGCACCCTGTGACTGGCAGTGTTACTGAAAGGAGGGGGTGAGGGCACGGTGGCGGAGTGTGTTAAAGAGAGGAGGGGGTGAGGGCCCTGTGGCAGACAGTATTACTGAGAGGAGTGGGTGAGGGCTCTGTGACAGTTGTGTTACTTAGAGGAGTGGGTGAGGGCGCTGTGACGGGCAGTGTTACTGAGAGGAGCGGGTGAGGGCCCAGTGACAGTCAGGGGATGTTACTGAGAGGAGTGGGTGAGCGCCCTTTCCAATCAGTCAGTGTTACTGAGACGAGTGGGTGAGGGCCCTGTGACAGTCAGTCAGTGTAACAGAGGAGCGGGTGAGAGCCCTGTGACAGTCAGTGTTACTGAGAGGAGCAGGTAAGGTCCCTGTGACGGGCAGTGTTACTGAGAGGAGCAGGTAAGGTCCCTGTGACGGGCAGTGTTATTGAAAGGAGCGGGTGAGGGCCCTGTGACAGGCAGTGTTACTGAGAGGAGCGGGTAAGGTCCCTGTGACAGGCAGTGTTACTGAAAGGAGCGGGTAAGGTCCCTGTGATGGGCAGTGTTACTGAAAGGATCGCGTGAGGGTTCTGTGACAGGCAGTGTTACTGAGAGGAGCACGTGAGGGCCCTGTAACTGGCAGTGTGACTGAGCGGAGCGGTGAGCGCTCTGTGACAGTCTGAGGGCACTGTGACGGAGTGTGTTACTGAGAGGAGGGGGTGAGGGCCCTGTGACAGTCAGTCAGTGCATAACTGAGAGGGGCAGGTGAGGGCCCTATGGCAAGCAGTATTACTGAGAGGAGTGGGTGATGTCCCTGTGACGGGCAGTGTTACTGAGAGGGGGGCGCGAGGGCCCTGTGACGGGCAGTATTACTGAGAGGAGGGGGTGATGTCCCTGTGACGGGCAGTGTTACTGAGAGGGGGGGGGGGGGCGAGGGCCCTGTGACGGGCAGTGTTACTGAGGGGGGGGGGGGGGGGGCGAGGGCCCTGTGACGGGCAGTATTACTTAGAGGAGGGGGTGAGGGCCCTGTGACGGGCAGACAGTGTTACTGAGAGCAGAGGGTTGGCCCAGTGACAGTCAGAGAATGTTATTGAGAGGAGTGGGTGAGATAAGGCTCTCCCTGAAAAGCAGGCATACCAGCAGAGACCTGAGAGTGAACACCGGTTTTTGTCCCCTACAATTAAGCAGGAGAATGAGTAAATTAAAAGCAAAGATCCGTGTTCTGTTGAGTTAAGGTATGCCTGGAATTAAGATCTGACCCATGATTGGTGCATCCTACGCTACATGTCAAATGCTGAGTGCTCCTGCTGGTCTGCATGACCATGTGTACAGCAGGTGCCTCTTATTGGAGCAATTTGAGCAACAAGTTGGAGCATTAGAGAGCATTGATGAGTCTGACAGGTTTAGTGATAAAAACCACAAGAACTGCGGATGCTGTAAATGACGAGCAAAAACAAAGTTGCTGGAAAAGCTCAGCAGGTGTGGCAACATATGTTGGAGGAAAAAACAGAGTTTACATTTCCAGTCCAGTGACCCTTCCTCAGAACTGATGGTGGCTGGGAAAACATCAGTTTCTATGCCGAAAATAGGGAGGAGGGTGGGGGAGGGAGTAAACAATAGGATAGAGCCCAAAGAGAGAGAAAGACAGGTGGACAGATAAAGGAGTTGCTAATGATCAGGCTGGGAAGTCGTCAATGGGGACTGTTAGTCACTAACAACAGGGAGTGTGTGGTGGCAGGCTGCGTGGTAACAAAGCCTGGTGTGTGGGGTGGGGGCGCTGGGATATGGGAGAGTTTAGGCCCTAAAATTGCAGAACTCAATGTTAAGTCTGGAGGGCTGTCAGGTCCCCAAGTAGAAAATGAGGTGTTGTTCTGTCTGCTTGTGCTGGGCTTCACTGGAACACTGTAGCAAGCCGGAGACAGAGATGTTGGCCAGGTTGGTTGATAGTATATGTTTCAGGGTGTTGTTTTGTGATTGAATGCAAGTTTTATGAGGAGAAACTGGTAGGCTAATTGCGTTTTCCATGCAGCAGAGGAGGCTGAGGGGAAATCTGATCGACGTATACAAAATTATGAGAGGCATAGATTGATTGTGAGAACCAGTAGACGAGTTTAAGTCAGGGGGCATAGATTTCAGGTAAACTGTCAGCTATTTAGAGGGGATCTGAGGCAAGTGTTTTCACCAAAAGTGATACAAACATGTAATATGCTGCTTGACAAGGTGGAGAAGGCAGATACGCTTGCAATATTAAAGAAGCAACAGATGAGCATTTAAAGGGCCAGGGTATGGTAGGTAATGACTCAGTGCAGGTAAATGGGATCAGTAGTTTGATGTTTGTTAGTTGGCATTGATGTTGATCAAGTGAGCCTGTTTCTGTACTGCATGACTTTATGAAGCAGGGGAGGAGATATCAAAAGGTCCTGGCAAAGATTTTTCAAGTCATTTCTGGCCACAGCTAAGGTGCCAGAGGACCGCTCATACTTTTATATAAAAGAAGAAAGGACAGATCCAGAAGTTACAAGCCAGTCTAACCTTGGTGGTAGGGAAGTTATCAGAAAGAATTTTAAGGGACAAAATGTCGCTGCACTTGGAGAAACATGGAATGTTCGGGGATAGTCAGCATGGCTTTGTTGAGGTAATGCCATGGTTTGCAAATTTTATCTAATTTTTATTGAGGAGATATCAGAAGTGTTGAAGAGGGAAATTCATCTGATGTGGTCTATATGTTTTTGATAAGGTCAGTGATAGCAGACTGGTCAACAAAACAAGAGCTCATGGGATCTAAGACTCAGTGGAGTGTTGGATCCAACTTTGCCTGAAAGGCCAGAAGCAGAGGGCATGAACTCTTGCTTTTGGACATCAAGGTCCCTTTGTTTCTCAGTGCTCTCTAGGGATCTACTAGTCATTGTGAACATCTTTCACTTACCAGAGCTCCCAAAATGCATCACTACACATTTGCACTCTATCAATTGAGATTACCAGATCAAATTGTTATCCATTCAGATGCCACAAAGCTGTCAGATCAGAAAGTAACTGGATTCATGAATGATTCTCCATTTCCCCAAAGTCAGTTGATCTTCCCTGTCTCAGGCAAAGGCAGCATTTTGGTATGGCTGATATACATCTCGTGGCACGCAGAAAAGTGTCCTCTGAAAATGAGACACATCAATACATCACCAAAATATGGTAGGACAGTAAACACATGCTTTTTGCTTTTGAATATGGTAATTAAGAACACATTGCAGAACGTAAAGTCATGTAACGTTTTGTGAAAATGAACAAAAACATATTTCAAGATGCTGATCTATAAATTTTCTAATAATTTGAAGTTACCACGATCACTAGGTGAGTGGAAACATTTTCAATTGTTCCCACAACAAACAATTCTAAGTAACTGTCACAGAATCTTCTGTCATGCGCTGTAACATGTTTCTTTAAATAACATACGAGTCCCTGCATTATTTCTCACTCTCCAGCTTAGCATTACTTTATTTCTAAAATCTTACTCCTCTATAAAGCCAAGTGTTCTGCAGAAAAGTGGTTGTTCCTGCAATAGATTAAGTGGCTGACCTGTTTAAACATGAAGGTGTCAGCGCGGCTCCTCTGGCCCTTCTATGGGCTGAATCCAAAGCAGTTATGATTGTCTCCTCCTTATCCATTAGTTCATGTCTGAGTGCCTGCACGTGAAATTCCATTGAGAAATTATCACCATTTGAAAGCAACACTGTACATTTCCATTTAGTAAATCCAATCAATCAGCACTGTCAAAAAAAAACACTGATAATTGTATTAGGTTCCAATGAAGTAGTCAATCACTTAAGTTTCTAATATTGAAAGTACATTTAATGCAGAAAGACTAATTACCACCGCAACCTTAAGCAACAGTCAAGCAATGCTGACACAACATGTTAATGCCCATTAGAAGGCCTCTATTTATCAGATATCAGAAGTATTGAAGAGGGAAATTCATCTGATGTGGTCTATATGTTTTTCATATTATGTTCTTCATATTAAATGTGCTAATCTGTGGATGGGGACAAAGGATGAAGATGGGCATATTTACAGAAAAACACCGTGACTGACAAATCACATCACTGGTTGGAAATGAGAATTGAGAGGAAGATACAAAGATGCTTCAAGAGGATTTGGAGTGACTAAGAGAGAGGGCAAAAAAAATTGTTTGATTCACTTTTTTTTTGAGCAGCTCATGCTGGGTTCATCCTCACCTTCACCAGCTCTCACCTGTGGCTCCAAATAGTTACTAGAATCTG
Organism: Stegostoma tigrinum; assembly: GCF_030684315.1. Taxonomy (NCBI): domain Eukaryota; kingdom Metazoa; phylum Chordata; class Chondrichthyes; order Orectolobiformes; family Stegostomatidae; genus Stegostoma; species Stegostoma tigrinum. The sequence goes on along the minus strand of NW_026728133.1, from coordinate 53,949 downwards.
ACAGAAGCCACATAATTGTAAAAAAAATTTCAATAGTAAGGTCAAATGCAGGGAAGGTAAACACTGCATCTCTTACAATTGGTGACTTTATGATTGGTCTATTCTAGCAGGCAAAGGCTGATTCTCCAATACTGGACAGATGAGACCAATCTCAAGGCCAATGGTCACGAGCACAGAACCATGTTGTGGAACATCTGGTTTCCGGGACAATTCACTCTAGATCTCCCAAACATACTGAAGAACTTGCAGCTTCTAATGTTGCTGTTCCAGTTTCAGAAAAACAGAGCTTGATTTTTGTTTTTTCATGAGATAAGACCCCTAACAAACAAAAAAAAATTCTGAAGAGACACAGTTTGTTTCTTGTGATTCAGGCCAGGATTTGTTCACACAACAATGATGGGAAAGTTAGAGGAAAAGTTTCCATATAATGGAATAGGGAATGCTTTTACTGCAAGTGATTATTCAAGCAAAATCTAGTGCTTCACTTAAAAGGGAACTGGGTGAAATATTTACAAGAAAAGAAAATTAAAACAAAGGAAACAAGTAGGGAATTTGGATGAAAAGTCCCCCTTCCTCCATTAGGAGGGTAGCACCAGCACATGCAAGACTAAACTAATCATCCTCAGGGCAAATTTTGTTTTAAATCAATTAGAGAAGGAATATAAATGTGGTTCCATTGTTTATAAAGGGTACGAAGGAAATGCCAAACAATTAAAAGCCTGCTTGTCTTACGTTAGTGGTGGGAAAATTTTAAAATCGATCTGAGAGATCAAATAAACTAACTGAGAAAGGCATGGACTAGTCATGGATAGTCAGCACGGCTTTGTCAAGGTAAGGTCATTACTTACAAATTTAGTTGAATTCTTTAAGAAAGTGGCAAGGAGGATCGATGAGGGTTGCGCAATGAATTTGTCGACATGGATTTTAGCAAAGCAATTGATAACGTCCCACCTGAGAAGTGCAAAAAAGTGAAAGCTCATGGGTCATGGGATACGGAGTAATGTGTTGACTAATCGGCTTAGTGGCAGGAAACAAGGGTAATTGTTCATGGCTGTGCTTATGAACAGAAAGCAATTTCCATTGGTGTTTCACAGGGCTTGATTTTGGGGCCCCTTTAATTTATTTTATAGATGAACGATTCAGACTTGAACATGGGGGGCACAATTGGTAAATTGGCAGACAACTGAAAAATTGGATGTAAGGTGGCTAGGACAGAGGATAGCTCCAAGTTCCAAAATGATATTAGATGGGTTGGCGGAGAAGGCAGGAAAGCAACAGATGGAGCACAACTCTGACAAGTGTGATGCATTGCTTTTCATGAGGACATAAAGGGAATACACAATAAATAGGAACATACTGAGAGGGGTAGATGAAGTGGGGGATCTAAGCATGGAAGTGAACAGGTTCCTAAAGGTAGCACTACAGGTCAGTAATGTTCTGATGAAGGCACAGGGAATGCTTTGCCTCATTGGGAAAAGTGTAGATTACCAAAGTAAGGACATCATGATAAAACTGTACAAGATACTGATGATGCCACAACTGGAGTAGTGTGTGCAGTTGTGTTCATCACAATCCAGGAAGTATATAATAACTCTGGAGACAGTGCAGAAAAGATTTACTCAAATATTGCCAAAGCTGGAGAATTGTAAATATGAGGCTGTTTTCCTTGGAACAGAAAAGTCTGAGGGATGACATGATTGAGGTATACAAAACAGTGAAGGGCAGAGATAGGGTAGAGTTAGTGTAGACAGGAGGAAGCTGCTTCCCTTGGCAGAGAATTCAAAAATCAGCAGTTACAGAGTCAAGCTAAGTGGCAGAAGGGTTAGAGGGGATGTGGGAAAATCCGTTTTATGCAGAGGGTGATGGGTGTCAGGAATTTGCTGCCTGAATTGGTGTTGGACTAAGAGATTCTAAACTCTTTTAAGAAGTACCTGGATCTGCACTTTAAGTGCTGCAGGTCCATGTACGTTTGTAACAATTTGGGATTAAAAAAGGCATCAGATGTCTATGGGTCAGTATGGACAAAGATGGCTGAATGGCTCCCTTCTGGTTTATATCATTTGTATGGCTCTATGTTGGTCCTGCGCAAGGCCAGCATACATTGGTCACACATTATCACTGTTGCAAAGGCACTGAACTAACTTCATGGACCGCAAGTGTTCATCTGGGATAGATACCCTGCACAAGGCTGATAGATAGGGATGGCCAGGATTCTGGCCCAGCATTTGATCTGATTTATTTGATTTATTGCAGTCACACGTACCCAATACAGGTGAACTACCCTTGTTTTTCCAGTGGGAACTGCTGTCAGATGAGTTATTGCAGTGCATTTTGTAGATGGTACACAATGCCCCCATTGTCAATCAGCAGTAGACAAACATCAATGTTGAGGTGATGGAAATGGTGCCAATCAAGCATGGATGGCATCAAGCTTCTTGAGTGTTACTGGAGCTGCGGCATCCAGGCAATCATATTCCATCACACTCCCAACTTTGCCTTGTCAGAGATGGACAAGCTTTGGGGAGAAACGAGAGGAGATACTAACCACATGATTCCCAGACGTGCTCTTGTAGCCACAGTATTTATATGGCTTATCTCATGCAGGTTCAAGTCAGTAGTAACGCCCATGAAGTTGATAACAGAATTTCAGTGTTGAAACTCAACAAAGGAAGATGGTGAGATTCTCTCTTGTTAGAGATGATCATTGCCTGGCACCTCTGTGGTGCAAACATTATTTGGCACTCATCAGTTCAAGCCCGAGTATTATCGACATCTTGCTGTTGATGCTAAACACTGTGCAATTATTAGTAAACATCCCCAAGATTCATCCTTGAGTTGACCATTTTGCCATCCTTCCACTGTGTCCTTCCACTGTGAAACAGTGAATAAATATAACTTAGATACATAAATGGAACTGTCCTGTTCAAAGGTCAAATCCAAAACTTCCAAAATATACAGCTTCTGTCTCACTGAGCTGAACCAGACACTTCATTCTTCCTCCTTGTAACCATGCAGCCAATGCACAGGAAGGGTCATGTGCTGGCTGATTGGTGACCTCAGTGCAATTGTTTCACTTATTTAATTTTGATCAGCAAACAAGCAAGCATACAAGCATCCAAAGTTGGTGTATTATGTGATTTTATGAAGGGAAGGTCGTGCCTCAGAAACCTTATTGAGTTCTTTGAGAAGGTGACCAAACAGGTAGATGAGAGTAAACCGTTTGATGTGGTGTATATGGATTTCGGCAAGGTTCGATAAGGTTCCCCACAATAGGCTATTGTACAAAATGTGGAGGAAGGGAATTGTGGGAGATATAGCAGTTTGGATTGGAAATTGGCTTGCTGAAAGAAGACAGAAGGTGGTAGTTGATGGGAAATGTTCATCCTGGAGACCAGTTACTAGTGGTGTACCGCAAGGGTCGGTGTTGGGTCCACTGCTGTTTGTCATTTTTATAAATGACCTGGATGAGGGCGCAGAAGGATGGGTTAGTAAATTTGCAGATGACACTATGGTCGGTGGAGTTGTGGATAGTGATGAAGGATGCTGTAGGTTGCAGAGAGACATAGATAAGCTGCAGAGCTGGGCTGAGAGGTGGCAAATGGAGTTTAATGCAGACAAGTGTGAGGTGATGCACTTTGGTAGGAGTAACCGGAAGGCAAAGTACAGGGCTAATGGTAAGATTCTTAGCAGTGTAGATGAGCAGAGAGATCTCGGTGTCCATATACACAGATCCTTGAAAGTTGCCACCCAGGTTGACAGGGCTGTTAAGAAGGCATACAGTGTTTTAGCTTTTATTAATAGAGGGATCGAGTTCCGGAACCAAGAGGTTATGGTGGAGCTGTACAAAACTCTGGTGTGGCCGCACTTGGAGTATTGCGTACATTTCTGGTCACCGCATTATAAGAAGGATGTGGAAGCTTTGGAAAGGGTGCAGAGGAGATTTACGAGGAGGTTGCGTGGTATGGAGGGAAGGTCTTACGAGGAAAGGCTGAGGGACTTGAGGCTGTTTTCATTAGAGAGAAGAAGGTTGAGAGGTGACTTAATTGAAACATATCAAATAATCAGAGGGTTAGATAGGGTGGATAGGGAGAGCCTTTTTCCTAGGATGGTGACAGCGAGCACGAGGGGGCACAGCTTTAAATTGAGGGGTGAAAGATATAGGATAGATGTCAGAGGTAGTTTCTTTACTCAGAGAGTAGTAAGGGAATGGAACGCTTTGCCTGCAACGGTGGTAGATTCGCCAACTTTAGGAGCATTTAAGTCGTCATTGGACAAGCATATGGACGCACATGGAATAGTGTAGGTTAGATGGGCTTAAGATCAGTATGACAGGTCAGCACAACATCAAGGTCCGAAGGGCCTGTACTATGCTGTAATGTTCTATAAAAACTCTGTATTGCAAGAAAAGACAAACAAAACATTGTATCGTATTATCCTACACGACAAGGCAAAGGGATCCTTTTATCAAATGGAAAGAAAGAATAGATATAATGTTGCAAAGATTAATCACAAGCCAGAGGATCGAGAAATTCTTAAAAGGCAGAAAACAACCAAAAAAAGAAGGGGATTAGGTAAACTTTGAGGATGGACTTGCAAATAATATCAGGACAGGCAACTGGAACTTTGTTAAATATATAGAAAGGAGGACAGGCCAAAGTTAATTCAAGCCCCTAAGAGAATGAGGTTGGAGAAATAATATTGGGGAACCAGGAAATGGCTGAAGAGTTAAATAAATTCTTTGCATGAGTCCTCAAGGCCTACTGGTATTATCATTAACCTATTAATCCAGAAACCCAGAAAATGTTCTGGGGACCTGGGTTCGATGGTGGAAGTTTAATTTTTAAAAGAAGTCTGGACTTAAGAATCTACCGATCACCATGAATCCATTGTCACTAATGTCCTTCAAGGGAGGAAATCTGCCAACCTCACCTGGTCTGGCCCACATATGACTCCAGACCACAGCAATGAGCTTGACTCTCAACTGCCCTCTAAAATGGCCTCGCAAGCCACTCAGTTGGACCAACCACTACTTAGACTCAAAGAAATGAAACTGGATAAATCACACAGCATTGACCTAGGCACCAGAAAAGACAATGGCAGAAACTGCCCTGTCGACCATGCAAAGTCCTCCTCACTAACATCTTGGGGTTCGTGCCAAAATTGGGAGAACTGTCTCACAGATTAGTTAATCAACAGTCTGACACAGTCATAATATCTTTCACACAATGTCCCAGACTCCACCATCACCATCACCATCCCTGGATATGTCCTCTCTCACCGGCAGGACAGAGCCAGCAGAGGTGGTGGCACAGTGGTGTACAGTCAGGACAGTGTTGCTCTAGGAGGCCTCAGCATTGACTCTGGACCCCATGAAGCCTCATGGCTTCAAGTTAAACATGGCCAAGGAAAGCTCTTGCCGATTACCACGTACCGTCCTCCCTCAGCTGCTGAATCAGTACTCTGCAATGTTGAACAACACTTAGAGGAAGCACTGAGGATGGCAAGGGCACAAAATGTATTCTGGGTGGGGGATTTCAATATCCACTGCTAAGAGTAGCTCAGCACCAGTGCTACTGATCGAGCTGGTCAGATCCTAAAGGACACAGCTGCCAGACTGGGTTTGCGGCACGTGGTGAGGGAGCCAACAAGAGGGAAAAACATACTTGACCTCATCCTTACTAATCTGCCAGCTGCAGTTGCATCTGTCCATGTCAGTATCAGTAAGAGTGACCATCGCACAGTCCTTGTGGAACAACGTCCCGCCATCACATTGAGAACAACCTCCATCATGTGTGTGGCACTATCACTGCAGTAAATGGGACAGACTTCACATAGATCTAGCAACTCAAGGCTGGGCATCCATGAGGTGCTGTGGGCCATCAACAGCAGCATTGAACTCTAGCACAATCTACAACCTTCGTGGCTCAGTATGTCCCTCACTCAACCGTTACCATCAATCCTGGTTTAATGGAGAGTGCAGGAGGGCATGCCAGGAGCAGCACCAGGCTTACCTGAAGATGAGGAATCAACTTGGTGAAGCCACCAAACAGGACTACTTGCATGCCAAATAGCGAAAGCAGCAAGTGATAGGCAGAGCTAATCAATCTCACCATGGATCTGATGTAAGTTCTGCAGCCCTGCCACATCCAGTCATGAATGGCAATGGACAATTAAACAACTCACTGGAGGAGGAGGAGGCACCACAAATGTCCCCATCCTCAACGATGGAAGAACCAAGCACATCAGTGCAAAACATGAGGCTGAAGCATTTGCAGAAATCTTTAGCCACAAGCGCTGAATGGGTGATCAAACTCGGCCTCCTCCAGTGATCCCCACTATTGCAGATACCAGTCTTCTGTCAATTCAATTCACTCCATGTGATATCAAGAAATGGTTAGGGACACTGGATACTGCAAAGGCTATGGGTCCTGGCAACATTCCAGCAACAGTACTGAAGATTTGTGCTCCAGAACTTGCTGCTGCCCGAGCCAAGCTGTTCTAGTTTGTTTCAACACTGGTATCTACCTGACAATGTAGAAAATTGCCCAAGTATGTCCTGTACAGAAAAAGCAGGACAAAACCAGGCCAGCCAATTACTGCTCCATTAGTCTACTCTCAATCATCAGTAAAGTGATGGAAGGTGTGATCAACAGTGCTATCAGGCAGCACCTGCTCAGAAATAACCTACTCAGTTACGCCCAGTTTGGGTTCTGCCGTGGCCACTCAGCTCCTGACCCCATCACAGCCTTGGTTCAAACGTGGACAAAAGAGCTGAATTCCAGAGCTGAAGTGAGAGCGACAACCCTTCACATCAAGGCTGCATCTGACCGAGTGTGGCATCAAGGTGCCCTAGCAAAATGGGAATCAATGGGTTTCACAGGCAAACTCACCGGTGGTTGGAGTTATACCTGACACATGGGAAGGTGGTTGTGGTTGCTGGCAGTCAATCATTTCAGCTCCAGAAGATCTCTGCAGGAGTTCCTCAGGGTAGTGTCCTCGGCCCAACCATCTTCGGCTACTTCATCAATGACCTTCCCGCCATCATAAGGTCAGAAGTGGGGATGTTCGCTGATGTTTGCACAATGTTCAGCACCATTTGACTTCTCAGACACTGAAGCAGTCCAAGTTCACGTGCAACAAGATCCGGACAATATCCAGGCTTGGGCTGACAAGTGCCAAGTGACATTTGCGCCACACAAATGCCAGGCTCTGACCATCTCTTGACATTCAAGAGTGTTACCATCAATGAATCCCTCACTGTCAGCTGGGCGTTACCATTGACCAGAAACTCAACTGGTCATCACATTAAGATAGTGGCCACATGAGGAGGCCAGATGCTGGGAATATCACATCAAATAACTCACCCCCTGACTCCTCAAAGCCTGTCCGCCATCTAAAAGGCACAAGTCAGGAGTGCGATGGAACACTCCCCACTTGCCTGGATGAGTGCAGCTCCATCAACACTCAAGAAGCTTGACACCATCCAGGACAAAGCAGCCAGTACAACATCTACAAGTATCCACTCCCTCCATCTGCAATGCTCAGTAGCAGCGGTGGGTACTAACTACAAGATGCACTGCAAAAATTCACCAATGCTCCTCAGACAGCACCTTCTAAACCCAAGACCACTTCCATCCAGAAGGACAAGGGCAGCAGACATATGGGAACACCACCGCCTCCAAGTCCCTCACCATCTTGACTTGGAAATACATTGCCATTCCTTCCCCTCAAAATCCCGGAATTCCCTCCCTAATAGCGCTGTGGGTCAACCCACAGCAGGAAGAATGCAGTGGTTCAAGAAGGCAGCTCACCATCACCTTCTCAAGAGGCAACTCAGGATGGGCAAGAAATACTGGCCAGGCAGTGACACACATGTCCCACAAATGAATACAGTCACAGTAAAAGACACTGACAGTGTTCCAAAATTCCTGCATAATCAAAGGGCAAATGATAGGACAGGATATAAAACAGCAACTATCCCTAAAGAAAAGATATGAGGGAAACTAACTGGGTTAAAGACCATTAGGTCCCCTGGGCCCGAAGTGCTGCATCCCAGGATATTAAAAGTAATAGCTATAGTGATAGTTGATGCACTGATCACAATCTCTCCAGTATCCTTGGCTTTTCAAAAAGTCCCAGTGCCCCACAGGGCAGTATGGTGGCTCAGTGAGTAGCATGCTGTTTCACAGTGGCAGGGACCTGGATTCAATCCCATCCACAGGTGATTTTCTGTGAGGAATCTGCACCTTATCCCCGTGTCTGTGTGGGTTTCTTCGAGCTGCTCCGGTCTCTTCCCACAATCCAAACATGCACAGATTAGGTGGATTAGCCATGGGAAATGCAAGGTTGCAGGGGCTGGGCAGCTGGTTGAATCTGGGTGCCATGCTCTTCCGAGAGTCAGTTTGGACACAATGGGCCAAGTGGCCTGCTCTCATGCTGCAGGGATGCTATGACTAGTACCTTTATTTTAGAAAGGAAAGGAGACAAAAAAGATAACTACTGGCCAGTTAGCTTAATGTCTGTTATTGGAAAATGCAAGAGCCTATCAGAAAAGATGTAATTGCAGAGCACTTAAAATACGTAATACAATCACAGTCACTACGGCTTGATAAACAGGAAATTGTGCATGACAGATTTATAAGAATTCCATGAGGAGATTACAAGTAGTACAAATAAAAGGGTGTGACATTCAAAAAGGTATTTGTAAAAATAATCACACTTCAAGCAGATAAGACTTTTAATAAGACCACATAGTTTTGGGGAAATATATTAACATGGATAGGGGATTGACCAAATAATAGAGAACAGACATTTGGTACAGGGGGAGTCATTTCCAGGTTGGCAAGCTGTAAAAAGTGAACTGCCATACGGATCAATGCCACGGCCATTCTTGTTGCGAATAAATATTAATGACATAGTGATGAAAGTGAATGTACTATTACTGAGCTTACAGAAAACACAAAAATAGGTATGGAAGACAAGTGATGAGACTGCCAGACTGCCTGCAGAGGGATGTACAAAAGTTAAGATGCTCAGACTGGAGTATTTTTAACAGTATGGGAATGAAACGCTATAGGGAAACGGCAGGAAAGTGGTATCGAGGAATATCAGTATTTTATGATCTCATTGAGTGGCAGACTCAATGGACTGAATAGCCTTCTGCTCATTCATCATATTTCAAGAGTAAAACCTAGAGTCAATGAAATTCTAATTGAATTAAATATGGAAAATCAGCAAGGACATGTTACATTGCTTAACCCAAAGTCAAAGTACAAAAGCAGATTCCACAAAAGCACAGATAGCACATTCTTTGAGATGCCTCTTACTTCGAGACCAAAACGTTGCAACAAAAACTCACTAATGTAGAACCAAGAATACAAATATTCATGCAGCTACTTTCATGATGTGAAATGTCAATGTGATCTGTCACCCGCCAGCGACACAATAAGCAATGCTGCAGTAAGGTCAAGACAGACAATTAGGATGATTATTATTGATCAGTTTGGGTATTCAGAGACAGTGAGGGGGTTCTCAGACAATGTTGAACCTCAAAGCACTTACAATCTGGGATTATGGTTTCCCTCCAGCACTACATTACAAAAGAAGAAGAAATGCTGAGAAATCAAAGGTCGAAAAACATGGCATACGTTTTAGGCAACACAGGAAGAAACCAGAGTGTGTCCAAATTCTGTGACAGAATATAATTTTCATACAACGCTTTCCTTAACATTTGGAAATGAGAAAGTATCTTTCATCAATGTTGTGTATATGGCTGCATTATTTTCTCTCAAACTGTGTTCTGTCATTGCTGTGAACAAAACAAAAAGTGTTCTGGAGAGATAGCAGGAACTGCACATGCTGGAGAATCGGAGTTAACGAGGTGTACAACTGGATGAACACAGCAGGCCAAGCAGCATCAGAGGAGTAGGAAAGCTGACGTTTCGGGCCTAGACCCTTCTTCAGAAACATCAGCTTTCCTACTCCTCTGATGCTGCTTGTCCTGCTGTGTCCATCCAGCTCTCCACCTTGTTGTCTCAGAAACAGTGTTACAGTGATTAGTATGAGTCCTAGCTCTGACCAACTTTTTGTGCGAAAGGTTGAATATTCATCATTCTAGTTCTTGTACTCATTTTGCAGGACCTAAATGCCACAGCACAGTGGCTGAGTGGTTAGCACCACTGCCTTACAGTGACAGGGCCCCAGGATCGATTCCAGTTGTGGACAACTGTCTGTGTGGAGTTTGCGCATTCTCCCCTTGACTGTTTGAGTTTCCTCCAGTTACTCCCATTTCTTCCCACACTCTAAAAGATATTGCTGCTACGGGATTGTACGACATAATAAATGTGTTAGTGAGAATGGGGGGAAAAGAGTCCCTTAAGACACAAGGGTAGCCTTGGAGAAAGTCTCAAGGGCAACAAGGTGGTGCAGTGGTTGGCACTACTGCCTCACAGTACCAGGGACCTGGGCTCAATTCCACCCTTGGGTGACTCTTCGTTTACACATTCTCCCCATGTCTGTGAGGGTTTTCGCTAGGTGCTCCAGTTTCCTACCACAGTCCAAAGATGTGCAAATTAGGTGGATTGACCACACTAAATTGTCCATAGCTACCAGGTTTGTTAGCCTTGCAGGGGTAGGTGTGGACCTGTTGGGCTGAATGTTTCTACACTGTAGGGATTCAGTGAACCCTCTTTCTACCGATGTCGTTGGCAGAAATGTGCACAATGAGCTACGTAGGAATCCTGCTCATTGACTGCAGCTCCACCTTCAACACTATTATCCCCTCCAGACTGATCTCAAAACTCTATGACCTAGGTTTCTGCTCTGCCCTCTGCTACTGGATCCTTAACTTTCTGACCCAAAACCACAGTGAAGATAGGTAACTGCCCCTCCTCCACAATAACACTAGTGCCCTCTAAGGATGTTTCCTCAGCCCCCTACTGCACTCCTTGTGCACCCATGACTGTGTTGCCAAATTCCAAATTAACGCCATCTGCAAGTTAACTGACGACACCACTGCAGTGGGATGGATATCTAACAATGAATCAAAATACAGAAGGGAGGCAAAGGGTTTGGTGACGTGGTGCAGAGAACAACCTCTCTCTCGATGTCGGCAAAACTAAAGAACTGATCACTGATTTCAAAAGACAGGAGGAGAACACGCCCTGATGTATATCAATGGAACTGAGGTTGAGAGGGTGGAGCGTGTCAAGTTCCCCGGTATGACGATAATCAACAACCCGTCCTGGACTTTCCACGAAAATACGTTGGTCAAGGCGGCACAACAATGCCTCTCCTTCCTCGGGCGGCTCAGGAAATTTGGCCTGACCAATTTCTACAGATGCACCATTAAAAGCACATTGTCCAAGTGTATAATGGCCTGGTATGGCAACTATTCTGCCCAGGACTGAGAAACTACAGAAGCGGGTGTGCACAGCCCAGATCATCACGGAAGCCAACCTCTCATCCAAGGACTCCATTTACATGGCTCACTGCTGCGGAAAGGTAGCCAGCATCACCAAAGACCCATCGCACCTACGTAATGATCTCCTACATCCTCTTCCATCAGGCACCAGGTACAGAAGCCTGAACACATGCACACCAACAGTTTTAGGAACAGCTTCTTCCCAGTTGTTATCAGACTGATAAATAGACTCTCTAGCCTGAAATAACGCTGATCTTGCTAACATTGATCTCACTGAGCGCATGCTCTGTTCAATGTAACCTGCATGCCTCTGTCATTTTCATCTGTATATCCTTCGCTTACTATGATCTGCCTGTACCACTCATAAATAAAGATTTTCACTCTACTTTGGTACACGTGACAATAAATCAATCAATTAGTCAACAACCTTAATACAAGTTTGAGGAACAAGACTTCATCATCTGTCTTGTCACTTTCTAGCCTTCTGGTCCAATATTAAGTTCAACCAATTTAGATCAGAACCTACGCTTCCATCTTGCTCCTGTATCCCTTTTTGCATTCAGATGCCTATGTAGCTATTCACACCTCTTCTGGACACAACCTTTGATTTTTTTTAAAAAAATTACCATTGTGTTACCAAGCTTTTGCAAAAAATAATGTTTCGTAACATAATTTCTTCTACCCTCCACCTCATCACAAGCATTCCCTTGAGAATTTTTGGGAGTTTTCCGACCTCCTGTCTACCAGCCGGAAATACCTTACATTTGTGTCTTTCATTTCAGAGAGACTTTTATTACCAAAGCAGTTTTGTCTTACACCCAATGGAACAAACGCAAGAACATGATATTTCAAACAATTGGAATAATTTATACGAGAAGAAAAACATGTCGTGTGGTTGACAAGTCCACTCTTGTGGACTGAATGAGGGTGTACCGCAGGATAATCACCTAATCAATGTATCATTTCCCCTTTGCAGAGAAAACACTGGAAAAATTGAATATACCTGTATGTTTGAACAGATGAAGTACGGGTAAATCGCTGTTTCACTTTACAAGTGTATTTGGGACCTTGCTTGGTGACTGAGGAGTGGACTACAGAGGGAATGGTCACTTTGGAATGCTGAAAGGGGATACTGGTGAAGATGCTGGAAGATAATCTGTTGAACGCAGAGGTTGATGGAGGGACAAGCTGAGAATAAGGAGAATTTATGATTCTGGGATAGGTGGAATGGATGAGGGCCGAATTTTGTGAAATGGATCAAAGTGAAAGTTCTGCGAACCATGTTGGGGTCCTTGGTTGTGGAAAAGAGAAAGCATCTCACACGTGCCGGTGCGGTGTGCTCTGCTCATGACAAACAAGCAGTTTTCAGTCGGCCAATCATTATCATATATGACCTATATGTCTGGCATAATACTGGCTGCAAATTTCATAGACAATGTTGGTCAATGCAATGAGGATTATTTTTGGACTGACAACAGCATCCTGCTAGGGGAAAATACCATTCACATAACCACTATACAGCAGCAGCATGAATTACTTGCTTAAGCTCAAACTTTTGAGAAGCTTTGGTTTTCCATGGCAATTTGAGGTAGACCAGGCACTTTTCAGTTCTAAAATTTGAACCATTTGACAATGCACAGTATACACATCAGTCATCTACTTGTGATATCCATTATAGAACATAGAACATAGAACAATACGGCACAGAACAGGCCCTTCGGCCCTCGACGTTGCGCCGACCTGTGAACTAATCTAAGCCCCTCCCCTGACACAATCCCATCATTATCCATATGCTTATCCAAGGACTGTTGAAATGCCCCTAATGTGGCTGAGTTAACTACTTTGGCATGCGGGGCATTCCACGCCCATAGCACTCTCTGAGTAAAGAACCTGCCTCTGACATCTGTCTTAAATCTATCACCCCTCAATTTGTAGCTATGCCCCCTTGTACAAGCTGAAATCATCATCCTCTGAAAAAGACTCTCACTGTCCACAATATCTAATTTTCTGATCATCTTATATGTCTCTATTAAATCCCCCCTTAGCCTCCTTTTCTCCAATGAGAACAGACCCAAGTCTCTCAGCCTTTCTTCATAGGGCCTGTGCTCCAGACCAGGCTGCATCCTGGTAAATCTCCTCTGCACCTTTTCCAATGCTTCAACATCCTTCCTGTCATGGGGCGACCAGAACTGCACGCAATATTCCAAATGAGGCTGCACTAGCATTTTGTACAGTTGGAGCATGACATCATGGCTCCGGAAGTCAATCCCTATAAATCCCGTGACTGTACAAAACGCTAGTCGAGTAGCCTGTATCTCAGTATTCTCCTCGACAACATTGTCGTTTTCCAGAGTGAATACTGTCAAAAAATATTCAATTAGTGCTTCCCCTATCTCCTCTGACTCCACACACAACTTCCCACTACTGTCCTTGATTGGCCCTCATCTTACTCTCGTCATTCTTTTATCTTTTATCTTATTTATCTTCATGATGTACTTTATGAACAATACCACACATCCCCACATCACTTTAAACCTTTGGAACCTTAACAAGTTGTAGATATCTCCAATTAGCTCACTTCTTCGCTTGAAGCAGAGCAAGGACTAAGTCCTGCACGGTGAAAATGTTAGAAACAACAATGAGCACTGTCCTGCCGAGCCTTACCTAACTTCGTTACTGACCAAACTACCAGCACCCAGTTCAAAGTTGCACAATTGCTCAAGCTTTGCATTTCAGAGAGTGACTATTGTAAACATGGAAGCTAGGAGGAGGGAGGAGGCCAAATGGCTCTTTGAGCCTGCTCCACCATTCTTCATGATCATGACTGATCATCCAACTCAACAGCCTAATCCTGCTTTCTCTCCATAACACTTGATCCCATTCACCCCAAGTGTTATATCTAGCCATATCTTGAATACGTTCAATGTTTTGACATGAACTGCTTGCTTTGGTAATGATTTCCACGGACTCACCATTCTTTGGGTGAAGAAATACCTCCGAAATCGTCTATCCTGAATCCTCATACTGTGACCCCTGGTTCTGGACACACCCACCACTGGGAACTGCATCTATCCTGTCCAGTCCTGTTCGAATTTTATAAGTCACCTCATTCATTTGAATTCCAGCGAGAACAATCCTAACCGAGTCAATCTCTGATCATACATCAGACCTGCCATTCCGGGAAACAGGCTGATAAACATGCGCTGCACTGATAAACTATGAGAGCAACAGCATCCTTCCGCAGAAAAGGAGCACAAAACTGCACACACTATTTTAGGTGCGGCTTCACCAAGGTGCTGCGTAACTGCAACACCACATTCTGGCTTCTGTACTCGAAACCTCTCGGAACGAAGGCCAACAGACCATTTCAGAGACGGGAGGAACTGCCAATGCTGGAGAATCTGAGATAACAAGGTGTGGAGCCGGATGAACACAGCTGGCCAAGCGGTATCAGAGGAGCAGGAAAGATGACGTTTCGGGTTTGGGCCCTTTTTCAGAAATGGGGGAGGGGAACGGGATTCTGAAATAAATAAAGAGAGAAGGGGAGGTGGATAGAAGATGGATAGAGGAGAAGATAGGTGGAGACAGATCAAAGAGGCGGTGCTGGAGCCAGTAAAGGTGAGTGTTGTTGGGGAGTTATGATGGAGGTTCATCAGTCAAGGGAAGACAGACAGGTCAAGGAGGAGGGGATGATGCTGGTAGGTAGGAGGTGGGGTGGAGATTAGGGTGAGAGTTCGGGTTAGGGTTACACCCTAACCCCACCCCACCTCCTACCTACCAGCGTCAGCCCTGCCTCCTTGACCTGTCTGTCTTCCCTTGACTGGTCAACCCCCTTCCTAACATTTGTCTTTACCAGTCTCTTTCTCTTCACGTATCTATAGAAACTCTGTCAGTCTTTATGTTCCCTGTATGCTTACTTTACTGCATTTACCCCTTCTTAATCAATCCCTTGGTCCTTCTTTGCTAAATTCTACTATGCTGCCAATCCTCAAATGTTGTTTCCATGGATCAGATACTATCGCTAATTGCCTTTGTTAAGTCATGGATTGGTCCTCTTACCCATTTTGCTTTCATGCCAGACAGGAATAAACAGTTGTTGTAGTCCGCCCACGTGCTCCTTAAATGTTTGCCATTGCCTATCCACTGTCATCCCTTTAAGCAACTCTTTGTGATCTATCAAGGCTAATTTCATGCCTCATATCTTCAGCTTTCATTATTAAGATGCAGCACCCTGGTCTCCAAGTCAACTCTCACACTCTCCATCTTGATTGAAAAAATTCTATCATGTTGCGGCCACTCATCTCGAAGAAATCTTGCACAGCCAGATTGGCAATGATTCCCTTCTCATTACACAGCATCCAGTCTTAGATGCACTGCTTTCCAGTTGGTTCCTCAACATATTGCTCAAGAAAACCATCCCGTATCCATTCCAGGTCTGTTCTAGTTCTGTTATAAACTAGTAGAGCTCTCAACAATAAATTAGAAGGTTATGGCTTCAAGCTGTAATTTATATTTAAGCATAATTTTTAGGGTAATACTTCAATGAAGTACTGAGGAATTTGGATTGTCGGAGATGCCAGCATTCAGAAGAGGCATTAACTTGAGGCTCCACCTGCTGTTAAGAGCTCAGATCAACTGAAGTCGTGACACACTTTGCCTGGGTAATAAATTCTAGTGACAAACCAGTCCATATCAATAGTGCAAGATAACAAAGTGTGGAGCTGGATGAACACAGCAGGCCAAGCAGCATCTCAGGAGCACAAAAGCTGACGTTTCGGGCCTAGACCCTTCATCAGCGAGGGGCATGGGGAGAGGGAACTGGAATAAATAAGGAGAGAGGGGGAGGCGGACCGAAGATGGATAAAAAAGAAGATAGGTAGACAGGAGTGTACAGGTGGGGAGGTAGGGAGGGGATAGGTCAGTCCAGGGAAGACAGACAGGTCAAGGAGGTGGGATGAGGTTAGTAGGTAGGAAAAGGAGGTGCAGCTTGAGATGGGAGGAAGGGATGGGTGGGAGGAAGAACAAGTTAGGGAAGCAGAAACAGGCTGGGCTGGTTTTGAGATGCAGTTGGGGGAGGGGAAGAACTGGGCTGGTTTTGGGATGCAGTGGGGGAAGGGGAGATTTTGAAGCTTGTGAAGTCCACATTGATACCATTGGGCTGCAGGGTTTCCAAGCGGAATATGAGTTGCTGTTCCAGCAACCTTCGGGTGGCATCATTGTGGCACTGCAGGAGGCCCATGATGGACATGTCGTCTGAGGAATGAGAGGGGTAGTTGAAATGGTTCGCGACTGGGAGGTGCAGTTGTTTGTTGCGAACCAAGCGGAGGTGTTCTGCAAAGTGGTTCCTAAGCCTCTGCTTGGTTTCCCCAATGTAGCGGAGGCCACACCGGGTGCAATGGATACGATATACCACATTGGCAGATGTGCAGGTGAACAAAACGAAAATGAGCTCAAAATTCATACTGGCAAGTAGACCCGCTTGACATTATGAATTGGTGCAGAGCACACTTACATGTTGGAAGCAACTGCGGACACTTGGTTCAATGGTGCTGCCTCCAAATGAAGCTACCTCACCCAGCTGCCGAGGGATCTGGACTGCATCGTGAAGCAAAAGGCTCAGGCTTCGTTGGTCACATAAATCTGTGGGTTCAGCTACTTGTTTGAAGATATCTGCAAAAGTTATCCAGAAGAAAAATACTGACATTCCTAAACTTAAGGGAGGTAGTTGAGAGTTCAATACATCCAATACATCTTCCTCAATTGCCTTGCTTTGTAAATCATCTTAAAACATTATTTTATGATCTTGATTGGCTATTTGCAAACAACTGTGGAAACAAAAACTTCTGTTTGTTTACAACAATGGACAATGTATGTTGTATGATTCTCCAAGGAAGTCATTTTGTCAATTTCTTTCTTGATTGTAAATCTCAAACCTCTCTAATAGCTCCTCGTTCATTTCACAGAGGTAATCTTTGTGTGGACCTGGAAAACATCGGCACGGTCCTCAATGAATATTTTGTGTCAATCTTTACAATGGAAAAGGACACTGCAAGTAAGATATCAGGGCAGAGGACCTCGGAGCATCAGAGGTTAAGATACAGGGAGATGCAGCTGGTTGAGCAACTTTAAAAGTGGATACATCTACAGGGCGAACTGAAACGTATACCAGCTAGCGGGGGAAGTGAGGGAGGAGATATCTGGGCCGCTGGCAGCAATTATCAAACCCTTGTCAATCACACGTGAAGTAATGAAACACTATTAACATTGTCCCACTATTAATAAACGGAGAGAGGAACAGACCAGGAAATTAAAGGCCAGTCAGAATAATCTCAGCACTGGTGAAGCTATAAAGAGGCATTCTTAGGGGTAGAATGTACTTGCAAGAAATAATCAGGGATAAACACTATGGATTTGTTAAGATGAGGTCACATTATGCATTTGATGTGGGCTTAGTAAAGTCCCCCTTGGCAGATTGAGCAAGAAAACAACAGCCATGGGATCAAAGGCAAAGAGGCACACTGGAGCCAAAACTGGCTGTGGCAGAGAGCACAGGGTGATTGATGGTAGAGGGATATCTATTTGACAGGATGTTTGCTTTGAGTGGGGTTGTGCAGGGCTTTCCACAAGGACCCTTGAAATTTGTCAAGTTAATTCATCATTTGGGCTTAAACACAGGATGTATGACTGTATTGCTAGCGAATGGCTAATTTAGTGAGGAGGATATCGATGGAATGGCCATGTAAATAACAGCCATGGGATCAAAGGCAAAGTGGCACACTGGATCCAAAATTGGTTGACAGACAGGAAGAATAAACTTCAGGAGGAGATCAACAGACTGGTCAGCTGAGCACAGCAATTGAACTCAACCAGGAAAAGTGTGAGCTAATGAACTTGGGACGGCGAACAACGCAAGGGATCACACTATGAAGGGTGTAATCCTGGAGATGACTGAAAAAACCAGCTGCCTGGGCTGGGGGTTGTCATGGAATCATATAGTACAGAAGAGGTCCTATGGCCCACTAAGGCTGTACCTCTAAAAATACACTGCAACATATACTAGTCGCATTTTTACACACGAGACCATTCTCTTAAATATTACGACATGTCAACTGCTCATCCAAGTACTTTTCAAAGGTTGTGAGGTTTCCTGTTTCAACTTCCCGCCCAGGCAATGCGCTCCAGACCTTCACCACACTCTGGATGAAAACGATTTTCCTCAAACCTCCTCAATATTCCCGTCTTTCTCTTTAAAATTATGCTCTATTGTTATTGATGCTTTAACTAAGGGGAACAATGCTTTCTATTCAACCCATCTATACCTCTCATAATCTTATATGCCTCTGTCAGGACCTCCATTCACCCACCAAACCTTCTCTGCTTCACAGAAAATAATGTGATTTTTTCCAGTCTTTCTTCACAGCTAAAATGCTCCAACACATGCAACATCCTTTTCATTCCCTCCAGTGCAATTACATCCTTCCTAATGGGTGGTGACCAAAATGCCACACACGACTCCAGCTGTGGCCTAACCAAACTTTTAAACAACTCCAAAGTGACCTTCCCACTCTTACAATTTATGCCACAACTGATAAAGGGAGGTGTCCCATATGTCTTTGTAACAACCCTTACTAGCCTGACCTGACCCCTTCAGGAATTCATGAACAAGCACTCCAGGGTCCCTTTTCTCCTCTAAGCTTCCCAGTGTCCTGCTATGCATTAGAGTGAGATTTTATTATCACATGCATTCAATACAGGGTACAAGAGTACAAAGAAAAGAGTACAAAGTTGCCTTAGACGGTGCCATCTCAGGTACAAAGTACCTTGGTACGCAATTTTAGTTGCAGAAGTACAAAATTTATCCATCCTTCTTTACTCAGAGTCGTAGGGGAGTGGAATGCAATGCCGGAGAGGGGAGTGGAGTCAGCCTCAATAGGGGCATTTCATCGGCTATTAGACAAGCACATGGATGATAGTATAAGGTAGGGGCGGAGGTTAGATTGACCACAGGATTAGGGTAAAAGTTCGGCACAACATCGTGGGCTGAAGGGCCTGTACTATGCTGTACCGTTCCATGCTCCATGTGATAAAAATAAATGAATAAGTTAAAAAATTCAGCACTACAGTCTTCTTAGTATAACAGTAGAAGAATAAAAACAAAAGTTTAAAAAGTCAAACATCACTCTCCACTGGAGTCGTACCTGAGGACTGGAGGGAGGCAAATGTAATTCCTCTCTTCAAGAAAGGAAATAGGGAAATCTCCGGCAATTACAGACCAGTAAGTCTCACGTCTGTCGTCTGCAAGGTGTGAGAAAGGATTCTGAGGGATAGGATTTACGACCATCTGGAAGAGCATGGCTTGATCAAATACAGTCAACACGGCTTTGTGAGGGGTAGGTCATGTCTCACAAAACTTATCGAGTTTTTTGAGGATGTGACTAGAAAAGTTGATGAGGGTCGAGCTGTCGATGTGATGTATATGGACTTCAGCAAGGCATTTGATAAGGTTCCCCATGGTAGGCTCATTCAGAAGGTCAGGAGGAATGGGATACAGGGGAACTTAGCTGCTTGGATACAGAATTGGCTGGCCAACAGAAGACAGCGAGTGGTAGTAGAAGGAAAATATTCTGCCTGGAAGTCAGTGGTGAGTGGGGTTCCACAGGGCTCTGTCCTTGGGCCTCTACTGTTTGTAATTTTTATTAATGACTTGGATGAGGGGATCGAAGGATGGGTCAGCAAGTTTGCAGACGACACAAAGGTCGGAGGTGTCGTTGACAGTGTAGAGGGCTGTTGTAGGCTGCAGTGGGACATTGACAGGATGCAGAGATGGGCTGAGAGGTGGCAGATGGAGTTCAACCTGGATAAATGTGAGGTGATGCATTTTGGAAGGTCGAATTTGAAAGCTGAGTAAAGGATTAAGGATAGGATTCTTGGCAGTGTGGAGGAACAGAGGGATCTTGGTGTGCAGATACATAGATCCCTTAAAATGGCCACCCAAGTGGACAGGGTTGTTAAGAAAGCATATGGTGTTTTGGCTTTCATTAACAGGGAGATTGAGTTTAAGAGTCATGAGATCTTGTTGCAGCTCTATAAAACTTTGGTTAGACCGCACTTGGAATACTGCGTCCAGTTCTGGGCGCCCTATTATAGGAAAGATGTGGATGCTTTGGAGAGGGTTCAGAAGAGGTTTACCAGGATGCTGCCTGGACTGGAGGGCTTATCTTATGAAGAGAGGTTGACTGAGCTCGGTCTCTTTTCATTGGAGAAAAGGAGGAGGAGAGGGGACCTAATTGAGGTATACAAGATAATGAGAGGCATAGATAGAGTTGATAGCCAGAGACTATTTCCCAGGGCAGAAATGGCTAGCATGAGGGGTCATAGTTTTAAGCTGGTTGGTGGAAAGTATAGAGGGGATGTCAGAGGCGGGTTCTTTACACAGAGAGTTGTGAGAGCATGGAATGCGTTGCCAGCAGCAGTTGTGGAAGCAAGGTCATTGGGGTCATTTAAGAGACTGCTGGACATGCATATGGTCACAGAAATTTGAGGGTGCATACATGAGGATCAATGGTCGGCACAACATTGTGGGCTGAAGGGCCTGTTCTGTGCTGTACTGTTCTGTTCTGTTCTATGTTCTATTACAGTCCTTTCCTAAGCCACGAGTTTGCAGACACTCTGAACGAGGCTTCCCCCGTGATGGTTTGTATTCCCTGCGCTGGGCTAAAACCCGCCCATCCTTGCCAGTGGACTTCACTGCTGACTGCTGTAGCTGACCTCCATCGGGCACGACAGGCTTTGCCACATTAAGTACTCTCTTATCTTATTCCTTCTTCAGGCTATATCAATCTGCCACTGACCTGCCCATCTGACTGATGACAAGATTGGAGCAGACAAGGGGACCTGGTAAAAGGTGTTTAAGATTTTGAAGGGCATAGAAAGGATAACTGGAAGCTGCTTTTTCCATTAGTTGACATGAACTCACTGACTGAAAGTGTGGCTGATTCAGAAAGTGTCTGAATATTTAAGCAGTATTTAGATATTCACTTGTGTTGCTGTAGGCTCCAGGGCTATGGGTCAAACAATCAAAAAGGAAATAAATGCCATGTGAGTTCAATGTAGACAGATCTTTGTTGAGTAGTGCAGTAACGACAGACCGCACGGCCTCCTCCTGTGCAACAAACATCCATGACTCTACAATTACACAGCTTTTCTTTGAGACATTTCTCCACTTGACTGATTCTTTGTAAATGCAAGGCCGACAAAATAAATCCTTTTATTAAAAGCTTCCATCTCACTGAGAAAGCTTCAGGCCAATTTGATAATCTGCTCTGAAAATTCTGCTCATATTTTGATAGTTATGAAAAATTCTACTATCAGGGCTGTCACAATCCACAACATTCTAAATCAATCAACAATATTCTAGAAAGATGATCATTTGCCTATACAACAAATTTTAACTGATGTTTTTAAAAAAATAGAGAAATAAATCTAGATCTGTCAAAAACTAATCAGTTCTTCCTTGGACCATACCTGTACAGACCAGGTTTCAATGAAATATGCCCATTAGTTGTGAGATACATTGTTGACAATAGAACATCAAATGGGGAAAAACATGACCTCACATTAAGTGTTATCACTGCTGCAAGTGAGCAGTAGAGTCATACAGCACTTCTGAATATTTTCCAAGTATTCTAATGATGAAAACATTATTGGTAACAAAAACAGCTGCTAAGATGGTGTCGTTGAGAAGCAATGGCATCAGACAGATGTAGTGCATCATTTATCCAGCAGGAATGCACTGTGCAGATTCTGCAAAGACCACGCTATAACTTAACATTAATAGTGGCAGTGACTAAATAGAGAAATATACTAAGACAGCAAACCTTTTGTTAAACAGTACCCGTGGTACCAGGAATGGGCTGAATAATCAAAAATTCCAGTTGATCAATAGGTCCACACACACAAAAAACACACACTCAATAACAGGAACATAATGCATGGGATATACACATTACTGTTCTCCTTCATTTACAGCATAAATAACTTCAGTAATGATGCAACTTCGCCTTAACTCAAACTTACTGGCAGGGAGCCTTCTCACTTGCACCCTCACCAGACATCACAGAGATGATGAGAATACAGTAAACATCTGGTGTGTAATTTTTGTCAGTTTATTGAGTGGGCTAGTTTGTTAAACAAAGTTTACGTACAGTTAAATCTACAGTTTACATGTGTATCAGCAATGATAGATTTAGTACTTACACTTGTATTTTTTCCTCCAGATGACCCTTGGACAGACACATCAAGCCAATTTTCAAAGAAACACTCTGATTCTTCCACTCCTACCCCTGGAAAAGGAAGTTACAGAATGTCACTGACTGACTTTACTTATTTGAATACAGCATAAGATACATAGAACATAGAACAGTACAGGCCCTTCAGCCCATGATGCTGTGCTGAACTTTTACCCTAAACCTCAGGTCTATCTAACCTCCACCCCTATCTTGTACTATCACCCATATGCCTGTCAAATAGTCACTTAAATGCCCCTGATGAGGTTGACTCCACAACCCACTCCAGCTGAAACAAAGATCTCTTTGAATTGTCATTTGTCAGACATGTATTGAATCAAAAAACAAATTTCTCACTTCCACAGATTTCTACAGCATGTTAATATGATTTGTGAAAGTTAATATTTCACCCTTTTATTTTACAAATACAACTTTAAACAAAATGCTACTGTAAAGAACTTCTACGCTGGTATTTGTGCATATGCCATTTCAGTTTTGTGATCTGTTTCTATGCAACGAGTGATAAATACTTCGATTAAAACGGTTGAGAGCAGTATATGTGAGATTTAATACCATGCTTTATCTGCAGATAGTCCATCTGCAGGTAGTTATTCATGAGGCTCAACTAACATCATGTCTCAGAGGAGCTTGTGACCTCTGGGTTAGGTACTGTTTGACCGTTGCCTACTGGTCACTAGTTGAGACGAAAGAGAACTACTAGCTGCTATCCATTTTCAACAAGTGATCACGATAATCTACCTGCATTTCAACGTCCCATCAACATTCAAGAATAATAAAATGTGAGGCTGGATGAACACAGCAGGCCCAGCAGCATCTCAGGAGCACAAAAGCTGACGTTTTGGGCCTAGACCCTTCATCAGAGAGGGGGATGGGGTGAGGGTTCTGGAATAAATAGGGAGAGAGGGGGAGGCGGACCGAAGATGGAGAGAAAAGAAGATAGTTTGTGGAGAGGAGAGTATAGGTGGGGAGGTAGGGAGGGGATAGGTCAGTCCAGGGAAGACGGGCAGGTCAAGGAGGTGGCATGAGGTTAGTAGGTAGGAGATGGAGGTGCAGCTTGGGGTGGGAGGAAGGGATGGGTGAGAGGAAGAACAGGTTAGGGAGGCAGAGACAGGTTGGACTGGTTTTGGGATGCAGTGGGTGGAGCGGAAGAGCTGGGCTGGTTGTGTGGTGCAGTGGGGGGAGGGGACGAACTGGGCTGGTTTTAGGATGCGGTGGGGGAAGGGGAGATTTTGAAGCTGGTGAAGTCCACATTGATACCATTGGGCTGCAGGGTTCCCAAGCTGAATATGAGTTGCTGTTCCTGCAACCTTCGGGTGGCATCATTGTGGCATTCAAGAATTGTTGCTCAAAGAGGCTTCTGTGTAACAAGTAGGAGTAGAATCAAGATCAACCATGTTGTTTTCCCAATGTGAACCAGCTGCCAACACCATATATATGGGACCATCTTAATCATTCTTCTACAATTAACTTTTACAACAGACAACAGGTGCAGGAGTAGGCCATTCGGCCCTTCAAGCCAGCACCACCATTCATTATAATCATGACTGATCATCCACAAACCGTATCCTGTCCCTGCCTTATCCCCATATCCCTTGATTCCACTATCTTGAAGAGATCGATCCATCTTTTTCTTGAAACGATCCAGAGACTTGGCCTCCACAGCCTTCTGGGGCTGAGCATTCCATATATCCACCACTCTCTGAGTGAAGAAGGTTTTCCTCAACTCTGTTCTAAATGGCCTACCCCTTATTTTTAAACAGAACCTCTGGTTCTGGACTCACCCATCAGCGGAAACATGCTTCCTGCCTCCAGAGTGTCCAATCCTTTAATAATCTTCTGCATCTCAATCAGACCCCCTCTCATCCTTCTAAGCTCGGTCCCTGTACAGCTGCAGAAGGACGTCTTTGCTCCTATACTCAATTCCTCTTGTTATGAAGGCCAGCATGCCATTGGCTTTCTTCACTGTCTGCTGTACCTGCATGCTTGCTTTCATTGACTAATGTACAAGAACACCAAGATCACATTGTACTTCCCCTTTACCAACTTGACTCCATTGAGATAGTAATCTGCCTTCCTGTTCTTGCTACCAAAAAAGTGGATAACCACACATTTATTAACATTAAACTGCATCTGTCAGCCATCCGTCCACTCACCAAGCCAATCCAAGTCATCCTGTATTCTCATAACATCCTCCTCACATTTCACACTGCCACCCAGCTTTGTGTCATTGGAAAATTTGCTAAGATTACTTTTAATGCCTTCATCTCTATCATTAATGGATATTGTAAACAGCTGTGGTCCCAGCACCGAACCTTGTGGTACCCCACTGGCCACTGCCTGCCATTCCGAAAGGGACCCGTTCATCACGACTCTTTGTTTCCTGTCAGCCAGCCAATTTATAATCCAAGTCAGTATTTTGCCCCCAATAACATGTGCCCTGACTTTGCTCACTAGTCTCCAATGTGGGACTTTATCAAAGGCTTTCTTAAAGTCCAGGTTCACTACATCCACTGGTTCTCCCTTGTCTATATTCATAGTTACATACTCAAAAAATTCCAGAAGATTCGTCAAGCACAATTTCCCCTTTGTAAATCCATGCTGACTCTGACCTATCCTGTCACGGCTATCCAAATGAGTTGTAATTTCATCTTTTATAATTCACTCCAGCATCGTTCCCACTACTGACATCAGTCTAACCGGTCTACAATTTCCTGTTTTCTCTCTCCCTCTTGGACTCACCCATCAGCAGAAAAATGCTTCCTGCCTCCACAGTGTCCAATCCATTCATAATCCTATCCGTCTAAATCAGATCCCCTCTCATCCTTCTAAACTCGAGAGGACACAAGCCCAGTCGCTCCAATCTTTCAACATATGATAGTCCCGCCATTCCGGGAATTGACCTTGTGAACCTACGCTGCACTCCCTCAATAGCAAGAATGTCATTCCTCAAATTGGGAGACTAAAACTGCACACAGTATTCCAGGTGTGGTCTCACCAGGGCCCTGTACAGCTGCAGAAGGACCACTTTGCTCTTATACTCAATTCCTCTGATCTGATTGAGGCATAGAAAATTATGACAGGCACAGGCAGAATACATTGTGAGAATCCTTTCCCCAGGGCACATGTGTCTAAGACCAGATGGCACAAGGTTAAGGTGAGGATGAAACCAGATGGCACAAGTTTAAGGTGAGGAAGTCTGAGGAAAAGCTTTTTCATGTCAAAACTGGTAGACGTATGGAGCACGCTGCCTGAGAGGGCAGTAGAGGCAGGTATTCTCAACATTTAAAAAGCATCTGGGATGAGCATTTAAAATGCTAGGTCAAAGTAGGCTCTGGACCAAGTGTAGATAAATGAGATTAGTGCAGTTTGGTGTTTGTTGGTAGGCATAGATATGGTGTTTCTATGCTGTATGACTCTACGAGATTGACGGTCACAAAATTTTATTCAACATCTGGCCGTTTATTCCTTGACATTAACTGGATGATGTTCATATTGTGCGCATTATACACGTCATTCTCCAGCACTAACATTTGTAACCGTGAAGAACCGTGAGGAAGAAAGGCTGAGGGTCTTAGGTCTGTTCTCATTGGAGAGAAGGAGGTTCAGAGGGGATTTAATAGAGACATACAAGATGATCAGTGGACTAGATAGTGTGGACAGTGAGAGTCTTTTTCTGAGGATGATGGCATCAGCTTGTCTGAGGGGGCAGAGCTACGCATTGAGGGATAATAGATTTGAGATAGATGTCAAAGGCAGGTTCTTTAGTCAGAGAGCGGTAAGGATCGCCCTGCCTGCTGATGTAGTTCACTCAGCCACATTGGGGGCATTTAAACAGTCCTTGGATAAGCACATGGATGATGATGGGATAGTGTTGGGGGATGGGTTAAGATTAGTTCACAGGTCGGCGCAACATCGAGGGCCAAAGGAACACTGGCTTTGTGTCCCAGAAATAGGTCCAGCATTGCACTGTCCCTTACAAGCTCATCTCCATGTTCATGTAAAATAATCTATCAAATGTATTTAAAGAATTATTTCCCAAGTCAAACTTTTATCTAATCTCAATTAATGTTGTGCAGTTGAAATCCCAGAATATAATTATTATTTTATTAGCTTCTCACCCCTCAGTGAATTCCCTGCTCTTCAACTGCCCACTGCTTGCAAGGCCGATAGCTTAAATTCCTCACAACATTAGCAAACCCTTGTGCAAGGATTTTGGTTCCTTTCTGCTTCAGCTGCAGACCAGCCCACTTGTAGAGGACATACCATCCTCACAAATTCTCCTTCAGATCCAGGAGTCTAAATCCCTCCCCAAACACAAACACTTGAGCCAAGCATTCATCTGTTTTCTTCCCCTTTTTCTTGCCTTCTCAGCATGTGGCACCAGGAATAATCCAGAGATTACAACTTTACAGGTCCTGCTATTTAATCCACTGCCTAGCTCTCAGAACGCTTGGTGCAAGCGTTACCCCAAACCAAATCACTCATCTTACCAATGTGTACATCGAGCTGTGTCTTACGGTCCTCCTCCTTCAGGATCCCCTTAATGACATTGTTGACCTGGTTAATATGCCACAATGGAGTCACAGGTACGACTGTGAAAAATCTGGTCCACCCAGATCGTTGCAATGGGCAAAAAAGCACACCATTTGTCTCTACTTGCCAGGGGGCTAAGGCAGTTTGGTGTGTCCACAAGGACAACTTTCATTGATGTACCAGAGAAAGCATCCTATCTGGATGCATATCACAGCATGGTTCCTCTAGCTGAACAATCCCTATTTATTATGGCTCTTGCCTTTCTTCTTCCAGGCAGAATTGGAGAGAGCGAGCGCGCGACAGACAGAGCGAGAGAGATGGGCAATGAGGGAGAGAGAGACAGACAGACAGACAGAATGGGCGACAGAATGTGAGTGTGAGCACGCCTGCATCAGACAGTGAGAGAGATGTTGCTGAGGTGGAGATAGTTGAGAGTGTTGATCACCAACGATCTCTCCTGGTCCACCCAGATCGTCACAATGGGCAAAAAAGCACACCAATGTCTCTATTTCCCCAAGAGGCTAAGGCAATTCAGTGTGTCCACAAGGACAACAATTATTGATGTACCATAGAAAGCAACCTATCACGGCATGGTTTGGCAACAGCTCTTCCTCAGGTCATATGAAACTACAGAGTCGTGAACACAGCATAGTCCATTATGCAAACCAGCCTTCCATTCTTCTGTTTGTGCCTGTGAGTCAAGTGATGGGGGATAACAGGGAGAGGAGAGATAATGACAGGGAGAGAGAGAGGGAGAGAGGGAGAGAGGGAGAGAGGGAGAGAGGGAGAGAGGGAGAGAGGGAGAGAGGGAGAGAGGGAGAGAGGGAGAGAGGGAGAGAGGGAGAGAGGGAGAGAGGGAGAGAGGGAGAGAGGGAGAGAGGGAGAGAGGGAGAGCATGAGAGAGAGGGAGAGCATGAGAGAGAGGGAGAGCATGAGAGAGAGGGAGAGCATGAGAGAGAGAGAGAGCATGAGAGAGAGAGAGAGCATGAGAGAGAGATGAGATGAGGAATAAGAAATGATGAGTGGTCAATACCTGGAGGAAAAAAAGAACCGTGTGTGAGCATTAAGAGAAGCCGCTGGCTGTAATATGGAGGCTATTGTTTTACTGATTGTACGAAACGAAAAGCAAGTGTCACCTCTTGGTGTTAGGGGACAGGAGATGCGCATTAGAGAAGGAGATATAGTCAGCCTTGTTAGAGACAGCAGACACGTTGCAAATGCATAGAAACTGAAATTAAAGCTTTCTTGTCAATGTGTAAAGAGGTGAGACAAATATGACCGGCTAATATTGTACCTTTGCGCTCAGTAAAATGATAGAATCATGATTCAGGGAATCCTTACAGTGTGGAAACAGGTCCGTCAGCCCAACACGTCCACACTGCCCCTCAAAGCTTCCCACCCAGACCCATCCACCTATAACTCACCTAACCTACACATCACTGAACACCTTGGGAAATTTAGCATGGCCAATCCACCTAACTTGCACATCTTTTCACCGTGGGAGGAAACTCGAGCACCCGGAGAAAACCCATGCAGACACATGGACAATGTGCAAACTCCACACAGACAGTGACCTAAGGGCGGAATTGAACCCAAGTTGTTGGTGCCATGAGGCAGCAGTGTTAACCAGAGCCCCTGTGCTCTTTATTATGCCAATTAAGCTGCAAGCATTTTTTTTTAAGAAAGTAAACTTACCATCGTCACAGGATGCGAGTGCTTTCAATTTCTGTCAGCTTGGAGAACTTTATCCGCATCTGCAAGGGCAAGGTGATGGCAATGGTGTGAGACTGGTTAATATTCTGCAGCTCGCCGTGCAAAAAATTAACAGCATCTCCAATGCTTTTTACCTCGGGGCATAACAGAAAGACAAGAACATGAAAAAATCCTGAAATCTTCCTCCAATTTCAATCTCAGTTGGACCATCCCTTCATCAAAAGCCACAACCAAACTGAACAGTAACTTGGTTCACTCCAAATCAACTATAACACTAATTTCCAAAACTCAATGTCCTGTTTTTCGAAGATATCTGCATGTTCCATGGAAAATCATGTATTTTCCACTGCCTACCAGGCCAATCATTTGTTCACTATGATCTCTGTCTCTCTCTCTCTCTCTCTCTCTCTGTATCTTGCCCTCTTTGATTTCTGTAATTCACGCCCTCCCTACCCTCAGCTACCTGTGCTCATATGCTCGAGGCTTCTCCAATTTTCTGATGTTCGTGCTAATGCTTTAAGATCCCCGCACTGAATGTCAGCAATTTTTTTCAAAAGCCTCAATGACTACTGCCCAGTGGCTCTGACATCCATATTTATAAATATGAAGTGCTTTGAGAGGTTGGTCATGGGCCACATCAACTCCAGCCTCCCACATTACCTTGATCCACTGCAATTCACCTACTGATGCAGCAGATCCATGGCAGATGCCCTCTCCTTGGCTTTACACACATCTCTGGAACGTCCAGATAACAAGGGCATCTACGTCAAGCTCCTACTTATTGAGCACATCTCCACCTTCAACACCATAATTCCATCTGCCCATCCTGGGCCTCCTGCAGTGCCACAACAATGCCACTCAAAGGTTGCAGGAACAGTACTACTTATTTTGCTTGGGAACCCTGCAGCCTAATTGTACCAGTGTGGACTTCACAAGCTTCAAAATTTCCCCTCCCCACCTACATCCCAAAACCAGCGCAGCTCATCCCCACCTCCCTAACCTGTCATTCCTCCCACCTATCCACTCTCCCACCTCAAGCCCTACCCCCATCTCCTACCTACCAGCCTCAGCTCCACCCCCTTGGCCTGGTCGTCCTCCCTGGACTGACCGATCCCCTCCCTAACTGCCCACATACACTCATCTTTACTGGCTCTATCCGCCGCCTCTTTAACCTGTCTGTCTCCTCTTCACCTACCTTCTCCTTTATTCAGAGACAAAGGGAACTGCAGATGCTGGAGAATCCAAGATAACAAAGTGTGAAGCTGGATGAACACAGCAGGCCAATCAGCATCTCAGGAGCACAAAAGCTGACATGTTGGGCCGAGACCTTTCATCAGAAAAGGGGGAGGGGGAGAGAGTTCTGAAATAAATAGCGAGAGAGGGGGAGGCGGACCGAAGATGGAGAGAAAAGAAGATAGGTGGAGAGGAGAGTATAGGTGGGAAGGTCGGGAGAGGATAGGTCAGTCCAGGGAGGACAGACAGGTCAAGGAGACGGGATGAGGTCAGTTGGTGTGAAATGGAGGTGCAGCGTGAGGTGGGAGGAGAGGATAGGTGAGAGGAAGAACAGGTTAGGGAGGCGGGACAAGCTGGGCTCGTTTTGGGATGCAGTGGCGGGAGGGGAGATTTTGAAGCTTGTGAAGTTCACATCGATACCATTGGGCTGCAGTGTTCCCAAGTGGAATATGAGTTGCTGTTCCTGCACCCTTCGGGTGGCATCATTGTGGCACTGCAGGAGGCCCATGATGGGCATGTCGTCTAAGGAATGGGAGGGGGAGCTAAAACCGTTCGCGACTGTGAGGTGCTGCTGTTTACTGCGAACCGAGCGGAGGTGTTAGCTTGCACTCACTGGAGCACTGCAGCAAGCCTGAGACAGAGATTTTGGACAGGGATCATGATGGGGCGCTCAAGTGACAGGCAATTGGAAACCTGGGGCCATTCTTACGGCCAGAAAAAAGGTGTTCTGCCAAGCGGTTGGTCAGTCTGTGTTTCGTCTCCCCAATGCAGAGGGAGACCATATTGAGAGCAGTGAATACAGTAGACTAGATTGAGTGAAGTGTGGGTAAATCGCTGCTTCCCCTGGAAGCCTTGGATAGTGAAGCGGGAGGAAGTAAATGGGCAGATGTTATGCCTTCTGTGGTGGCATGGAAAGTGCTGTTGGGTTATGGGGAGCTGTTGGGAATGGATAAGGAGTGGATCGAGGTGTCCCGATGGAATGGTCCCTGCGGAAGGCTGACAAGAGAGGGGAGGGGAATATATGCCTGGTGGTGGGATCTTGTTAGAAATCGTGGCTGATGTTCTTCTCGATGTGGATATTGATGGGTTGGTCATTGAGGACCAGGGAACCTCATCAGGGGTGAGGCCAAAGTGTAGGACATGGGTTGGACATGGCTGAGATCTCTGTCAACCACGAACGCAAGGATGCTCAGGTGAGGAAGAATGTAGACATTTCAGAAACCCTCCAGCAAAAGATGATATCATGAGTTCAAGTGGATCTGTCTGGACAGTCCTGTCTGAAGATTTTGTGATGTAAGACTCTGTTGTTTGTCATAAAGGATATGGTTGAGTGATCATATTCAAATAGAAGAGACCAAGAATGTGAGGCTGGAGAATGGGTTGAGAACCATGCCTCTAGGATTCCTCTGCATGTCTATGCTTGGCTTGGGCTACTATGGTTACCTTGTCCCAGTTTTGTATGAGAGGCGTGATTCTCCACCCATAATGCAACCAACAAGCAGATACAATTGGGCCCCCACATACAAACCCATATAGATCAAAACCGGAAGTGACAGTACTCATGGTAACAGACCGGACAGTATAAATTCCAGACAGAGTAGAGTAACATTGTTTTGTTGGAGGCTCTAGTGATGATGTCATTGATCATGGTGACGAAACGTCTGAATGAAAACAAGCCAACTCGGCGAGCAAGTCAACAACCGCAATTTGAACTATCTTGTTCAAGTGTTTCATTTTTGATCTTGAATGTTAAATCTCGCTCCAACACAGGGATGGAAGATGACAGTCAACAGCTGCATTCTAACTAATTCATATCGAATCATTGTTTTGACCAGTCCAGAAACATGTAGGTTAGGCGGATTGGGAATGCTGAATTACCCACATTGCCCACATACGTGTAGGTTAGGTATATTCGCCATGGGAAATGCAGGCTGACAGGGATAGAGTAGGGAATGGGGATGGGTCTGGGTGGGATGCTCTTTGTAGGGTTGCTGCGGACTTGTGGAACTGAATGGCCTGTTTCCACACTGGGGATCCTATAAACCTAGGTTTTACTCAATTCAAGAGAGAGTGAGTTTATCAATTGCTAAACGCAAGAAGTCATAAGGCACCACAAATATGCACAAGTTAGACACAAGAAATTAGCTCAAAAAACATAAAAGTTAAGAGGGATACGGATAGTTCAGAATTTGGATTGTTTGTGAAGAATAGAAAGTGGGATGTTGTGGCCACTAAGTTGGGCGATCCCTGTAATGCTGATATGAATTCAGCAGTTAATTTTGAGATTCTTGTTGAAATTCTTTTGACCTTGTTTCCTTTTTGACATCGCCCTGGTTTGCAGAGCTCAGAGCAAAAGATTGTCTTTTCTTCTAACCTGCAGCGTAGGCCTATGAAATGGCTGTCCTAGAACTGCGACCTCCACAACTCCGTAGACCACATGAGCGTATTCGCCCAGGAATACACACACACTGACATTAAAGAACTATTGGGATAACAATACTCAGCATGGGACTGGAAAAGACAGCATGTAGAAACAGAAAACAGCTGTAAATAATGTCAAGAGGTCAAATAAAGTTATAAAGCAAAATTAATGGCTCTTTGCTTGCGTGCTCATTGTATTCAGAACAAAATCAACAAATTAAGAGCACACATACAGGTTGACGGGCATGATTTGAGAGCTATTACAAAGACATGGTTCTAAGGAGATCAACACTGGAGGTAAATGTGCAGGGCTACGTGACATTCAAAAAAGACAGGCAGGAGGGAAACTGACTGTAAGCGATGAAATTACTGTGAGAATAAGAAACAATCTTCAATCAGAAGATGTAGAATCCAATTTTATTTATTTGTTAATGGGAGGAGGACATCACTAGCTACGCAGTGTTTATTGTCCATCCCTCGTTGCCCAGGGGACAGTTCAGAGTCAATCATATGGCTGTGGGTCTGCAGTCACAAGTAGGCCAGACCACGTAAGGATGGCAGTTTGCTTTCCTAAAGGGCATCAGTGAAGCAGTTGGGTTTTTCTGACATTTGGCAATGATTTCATGGTCATCATTAGATTCTTCATTCATGATTTTCTTTTATGTTCAATTCAAATTCCACCATCTGCTGTGCTGTGATTTGAACACAGGTCCCCAGAATGTTATCTCAGTCTCTGAATTAACAGTCCAGCAATACCACCACTGGGCTATTTCCTCCCCAATCTTGGAACAAGAAAACCTGTAGCTGACTCCCACATGGGGAAAAACACTGAACCAGGAGCTTCTTCAAACGGGGTGATCGCCTCTCCTTACATTTTAAAATAGCTATGAACAATCAGGAACTTGTGGGAAGCTACTAAATTGGGGGAAGGAGTATTAGGTAGGAGCTGAGCAGTATTCATTGGGAGGAGCTTTTATTGAACAAGTCGACATTTGATACGCGGGAGTTATTTAAAGACCTACTGATCAGCATTCAGAACTGGCCTATTCCAGGGAAGGAGGAATGACAAGGATGGCAATCTAAGGACATACGGACATAAGAAATAAAGCAGGAGTAGGTCATCTGTCTCTTTCAGCTCACTCTGCCATTCAATAAGGTCATGGCTGATCTTTGTGCGGACTCAGCTCCACTTAGCCGCCATTCACCATAACCCTCAATTCCTTTCCTGTTCAAAGATCTACCTGTCTTGGCCTTTAAAACATTCAATCAGGGAACCTCAACTGTTTCACTGAGCAGAGAATTCCACAGATTCACAACCCTTTGGATGAAGCAGCTCATCCTCAACTCAGTCTTAAATCTGTTCACCCTTATTTTGAGGCTGTGCCCCCCAGTTGTAATTTCACCCATCAGTGGAAACAACTTCCGTGTTTCTTTCCTATCTATTTCTTTCATCATTTTAAAAGTTGCTATTAGAACACCCCTCATTCTTCGAAGTTTCAGTGAGTGCAATCCTAGTCTCCTCAATCTCTCCCCATACAGCAACATTTTCAATTCTGGAATCATTCTTGTGAAGCTCCTTTGCACCCCCTCCAGTGCCAGCACATCCTTTCTAAAGTGAGGAGACTAAAACTGTACAAACTACTCTACATCAAGCTTTACCAGCACCCTATACAACTGGAGCATCCCCTCCCGATTTTTAAACTGCATCACTCGAGCTATAAGGGACACTATTCCATTTGTTGCCTCAATTACCAGCTGCATCTGCAAACGTTCTGTGATTCATACACAAGGTTGCCCAGCTCCCTCTGCATAGCAGCATGCTACAATTTTTCACCATTTAAGTAATACTCCATTTTGCCCTAATTGCTACCAAAATGGACAGCCTCACATTTACCATCATTGCACTCCATCTGCAAGACCCTTGTCCATTCATTTAAACTTTGTGTCCATCTGCAGATTTTCATTATCCTCTTTACTCTACCACTCATTTTAGTGTTAAATGTGATCTGTGAACTGTAATAGTACATGGAACAACACAGCGCAGAACAGGCCCTTTGGCCATCCATGTTGCGCTGACCTGTGAACTAATCTAAGCCCATTCCCCTACACTACCCCATCAGCATCCATATGCTTATCCAAGGGCTGTTTAAATGCCCTTCATGTGGCTGAGTTAACTACATTGGCAGGCAGAGCATTCCACCCCCGTACCACTCTCTGAGGAAAGAACTTGCCTCTGACATCTGTCTTAAATCCATCACCCCTCAATGTGTAGCTGTGCCCCCTTGTACCAGCTGAAGTCATCATCCTCGGAAAAAGACTCTCACTGTGCACCCTATCTAATCCACTGACCATCTTGTATGTCTCTACTAAATCCCCTCTCAGCCTCCTTCTCTCCAATGAGAACACACCCAAGTTCCTCAGCCTTTCTTCATAAGACCTTCGCTCCAGACCAGGCAACATCCTGGTAAATCTCCTCTGCACCTGTTGCAACGATTCCACATCCTTCCTGTAATGGAGCGACCATGCAATATTCAAAGCGAGGCCGCACTAGCGTTTTGTAGAGTTGCAGAATGACATCACGTCTCCGCAACTCAATCCCTCTACCAATGCAACCTAAAACACCATCAGACTTCTGAACAGCACTATCAACCTGGGGGGCAGTTTTCAGGAACCTATGTACATGGACACCAAGATCCCTCTGTTCATCTCCACTACCAAGAATCTTTCTGTTGACCCGGTGTCCTGCCTTCCTATTATTCCTCCCAAAGTGAATCACCTCACATTTATCCGTATTAATCTCCATTTGCCACCTTTCGGCCCAATTTTGCAGTTTATCCAAGTCTCCCTGCAACCTGCAACATTCCTCCACAATGTCCACCACTCCATTGTCTTTAGTGTCATCTGCAAACTTACTAACCCATCCACCAATGCCTGCATCCAAGTCATTTATAAAAATGACAACAGCAGTAGTCTCAAAACAGATCCTTGAGACACACCACGAGTAATCAGACTCCAGGCTGAATATTTTCCATCAACCACCACTCATTGCCTTCTTAGTGAAAGCTAGTTTCTAATCCAAATGGCTAAATCTCCGTCAATCCCGTGCCTCTGTATTTTCTCCAATAGCCTACCATGGGGAAACTTATCAAAGGCTTTACTGAAGTCCATGTACACCACGCCAACTGCCCGACTCTCATCCACATGATTGAGTTTTTTGAGAAGGTGACCAATGAAGTTTGTGAGACACGACCTGCCCTTGACAAATCCATGTTGACTATCTCCAATCACATTGTTGCTTTCTAGATGATTATAAATCCTATCTCTTATAATCCTTTCCAAAATTTTTCCTACAACAGACGCAAGGCTCACAGGTCTTTAATTGCCTGGGTCATTCTTACTGCCCCTCTTGAACAAGGGCACAACATTTGCACTTCTCCAGTCCTCTGGTACTAAACCTGTAGACAATGAGGACTCCAAGATCAAGGCCAAAGGCTCCACCACCTCCTCCCTAGCTTCCCAGACAATCATCATTGGGGTCATTGGGGTCATTTAAGAGACTGCTGGACATGCATATGGTCACAGAAATTTGAGGGTGCATCCATGAGGATCAATGGTCGGCACAACATTGTGGGCTGAAGGGCCTGTTCTGTGCTGTACTGTTCTATGTTCTCTATGTTCTAATCCTCGGAAAAATCCCATCAGGCCCAGGGGTTTTATCTACCTTCACACGTTGTCGAATTGATAACACTTCCTCCTTACTAACCGTAACCTTTGCAATTCTAGTAGCCTCTAACTCAGTCACCTCCTCTGCAATATTCTCCTGTCGCTCAGTGAAAACAGATGAGAAATATTCATTTAGCACCTCTCCAATCTCCACAGCGTCCACACACAACTTCCCACTTCTGTCTTTGACTGGCCCTTTGCCTAGCCCAGTCATCCTCTTATTCCTCACATACCTATAGAGAGCTTTAGGGCTCTCCTTTATTTACCTGCCAATGTCTGCTCATGTACCCTCCTTGCTCTTCTTAACTCTCTCTTTAAATCCTCCCTAGCTAATCTGTAGCTCTCCATCACCTCATCTGAACCAACTGGTCTCATCGTCACATCAGCCTCCCTCTTCTGCTGAACAAGAGATACAATTTTTTTAGTAAACCACGGTTCCCTTAGCTGATCGCTTCCTCCCTGCCTGACAGGGACGTACCTCTCAAGGACACGCAATATCTGTTCCTTAAACCAGCTCCACAATTCAATTGTCCCCATCCCCTGCATTTTGCTAACCCATTCTATGCCTCCTAAGTCTTGCCTAATTGCACTACAAGGGAGGAATGGAGAAGCAGACAGTGAAGGGGACTATCAGAGATTACAACAGAACAGAGATAGACTGGAGAGTTGGGCAGATAAATGGCAAATGGAGTTCAATCCAGGCAAATGCGAGGTGATGCATTTTGGAAGATCAAATTCAAGGGCAAACGAAACAGTAAATGGAAAAGTTTTGGGGGAAATTGATGAACAGAGAGATCTGGGTGTTCAGGTCCATTGTTCCCTGAAAGTGACAATGCAGGTCAATAGGGTGGTCAAGGCGGCATATGGCATGCTTTCCTTCATTGGACAGGGTATTGAGTACAAGAGTTGGCAGGTCATGTTGCAGTTGTATAGGACTGTGGTTCGGCCACATTTAGAGTACTGTGTCCATTACCAAAAGGACGTGGACGAGAGGAGGAAAATTTAGGGGAGATATGCATGGCAAGTTCTTTACACAGAGGTTGGTGGGCACCTGCCAGCAGAGGTGGGCGACGCAGACACACTAGCATCTTTTAAGATATATTTGGACAGGTACACGGACGGGCAGGGAGCAAATGGACACAGACCGTGAGAAAATAGGTGACTGGTCAGACAGAGGATCTTGGTCGGCGCAGGCTTGGAGGGCTGAAGAGCCTGTTCCTGTGCTGTAATTTTCTTTGTTGTTTTGACTGACTGGAGTGAGGGAGGGAGGGTGCGACGGCTGGAGCGAGGGACAAATGGATGGCTGGAGGGACCGAGCGAGGGAGGAATGGATGGCTGGAGGGAGGGAGCGAGGACTGACAGGAGGAAGGAATGGATGAATGGAGGGAGGGAGCAGGAGGACGGGGCGGGGGGGTAGGAGGAGGGGGTTGGGGGGGGAAGGAGGAGGGGCGGGTAGGGAAGGGAGGAGGGGGCAGGGAGAGAGGAGGGGAGGAGAGGGGGTGGGTTCGGTGCCAGGCAGCTGTTCAGGCAGGTACCAGAGATAGTGGGAACTGCAGATGCTGGAGAATCCAAGATCTTGGCCTGCTGTGTTCATCCAGCCTCACATTTTAGTGTTCAGGCAGGTAGCTGTGCCCAGGAGCCGGGCGAAGAGGCCTTCTCCCACCTCGGATCCCCGCTCCCGGCCAAGGCGGCGCAGGGCCGAGCCACTGAGCAGCGAGCTTTCCAGCAGCCTGGATGCCTGCTCCTCGCCCAGTGGTCATGCCGGAGGCTGTAGGGGTCCGGGATCGTGGTACGCTGATCCCGATGCAGAACAGCTGGGTCCTCAGTCCCCTCCCGGGAAAAGGGTTCCAGACAGCGGACTCGTCACCGAGGCAGAGGGGGGGGGAAAGGCGTGAGTAGGAACAGGAGAGGAAGGGGATTGACTGAGAGGGAGAAAGAGACAGACTGTGTGTGTGAGAGAGAGAATTAGAAATGCAGTCTGATTGCGGATGGGTTGGGTTTAAACAGATTTTTAAACTTTTAAAAAAAAACTCAATGCTCCCTGCTGAGCGGGTGGAGATGCACGGATAGATAAACACACGGCGAGAGGAAGAGAGACACAGAGAAAGACAGAGCGCCGGGGGCGGGGGCAGGGGAGAGGGAGAAGTTCACAGGGAGAGACGGAGAGAGAACGGCAGAGCACACACAGAGGGAGGCAGAGACAAGACGAGAGACAGAGAGGAGCGCGCGCGCGCGCGCACGCGCACACACACACACACAAGAGACAGAGTGAAAGAGAAAGAAAGAGAGACAGAAGTGCACAGCGAGGTGGCAGAGACAAGACAACAGAGAGAGAGAGAGACGTAGACACAGAGTGAGGCACACACAGAGATGGAGAGACAGAGATTGTGGGTGTGGCGAGGGGTGGGTTTTTGAGAAAATGGGAGGGGGGAGCGAGGGCGAGAGAGAGAGACACAAAGAGACAAAGACAGAGTCGTAGAGTTGTGCAGCAGGGAAACAGACCCTTCAGTCCAACTCCTCCATGCCAACCAGATATCGTAAATGACTAGTTCCATTTGCCAGCATGTTGCCCATATCCCTCCAGACCCTTCCTATTCATGTGTCCATGCAGGTGACTTTTAAATACTGTGATTATAATAGCCTCTGGCACTCCTCTGGCAGTTCATTCCATACACAAACTATACTAGGGAGAACACATTGGCTCCAAATCCATCCACCATCCTCGGAGAAAAAGAACAGGAAATAACATGACCAACACAAGGAAACCTAAACACTTGAATAGAAAGCGGGACCGAACACCAGCGCTTCACTGGAGGCTCACTGATGATTTTGCCTGGAATGGTGACGAATCATCTGAAAACTAACCTTCCAGCTCAGTGAGCAATCTTACATCCAAAACCTCAAACCTGAGCTAAAAATCTTCTCAAAACTCGATAATACTTGGCCACTTGATTGACAGATGCATCCTATTTTCTTTTAAAAATAAACTTTTTTTGTTTGATGTATGACTGACCAGTGTTTGTTGTCCTTCCTTAACTGAGGCTTGGGAACTCTGCAGCCCAATGGTATCAATGTGGACTTCACAAGCTTCAAAATCTCCCCTCCCACCACTGCATCCCAAAACCAGCCCAGCTCGTCCCCACGTTCCTAATCTGCTCTTCCTCTCCCCGATCCCCTCCTCCCAGCTCAAGCCAAACCCCCATTCCTGACCTACTAACCGCTTCCCGCCCCCTTGACCTGTCTGTCCTCCCCAGACTGACCTCTCCCCACCTACACTCACCTCGATTGGCTTCATGTCCGACCCTTTAACTTAAGACCATAAGATATGAGTGTAAGTAGGGCCATTCGACCCATCAAGTCCACTCCGCCATTTAAATCATGGCTCATGGGCATTTCAACTCCACTTCACTGCACGCTCCCCGTCGCCCTTGATTCCTGTGAGATCAAGAATTTGTTGATCTCTGCCTTGAAGGCATCCAACGTCCCGGCCCCCACTGCACTCCGTGGCAATGAATTTCACAAGCCCGCCACTCTCTGTCTTCAGAAAAGTCGTCTCATTTCCGTTTTAAATTTACCCCCTCTAATTTTAAGGCTGTGCCCACGGGTCCTAGTCTCCTGGCCTAACAGAAACAACTTCCTAGCGTCCACCCCTTCTAAGCCACACATTATCTCGTAAGTTTCTATTAGATCTCCCCTCAACCTTCTCAGCTCTAATGAGTACAATCCCAGGATCCTTAGCCGTTCATCGTATGTCAAACCTACCATTCCAGGGATCATCCGTGTGAATCTCCGCTGGACACGCTCCAGGGCCAGTATGTCCTTTCTGAGGTGTGGGGCCCAACATTGGACACGGTATTCTCAATGGGGCCTAACTAGACCTTTATAAAGCCTCAGAAGCACATCACTGCTTCGAAATTCCAACCCTCTTGAGATAAACAACAACATTACATTCGCTTTCTTAATCATGGACTCTACCTGCAAGTTAACTTTTAGAGAATCCTGGACCAAGAATTCCAGATCCCTTTGTACTTCTGTTTTACGAATTTTCTCACCATTTAGAAAATATTCCATGCCTGTATTCTTTTTACCAAAGTGAAAAACCTCACATTTACTCACATTGAATTTCATCAGCCATTTCCTGGAGCACTCTCCTAAACTGTCTAAATCTTACTGCCGCCTCTCCACCTCCTCAGTACTACCTGCCTGTCTACCTATCTTCGTATCATCGGAAAACTTCGCCAGAATGCCCCCAGTCCCTTCATCCAGATCATTAACATATAAGGTGAACAGCAGCGGCCCCACCACTGAACCCTGCGGGACACCAATCGTCACTGGTTGCCATTCTGAAAAAGAGCCCTTAATCCCAACTCTCTGCCTTCTGTCAGACAGCCAATCCTCAATCCAGGCCAGTATCTCACCTCGAACACCATGGGCCCTCACGTTGCTCAGCAGCCTCCTGTGAGACACCTTATCAAAGGCCTGTTGGAAGTCTTGATAGATAACATCTGCTGGGTTTCCCTGGTCTAACATACCTGTTACCTCTTCAAAGAATCCTAACAGGTTTTTCAGGCACGACCTCCCCTGACTAAATCCATGCTGACTTGTTCTAATTTGACCCGGCACTTCCAGGAATTTCGAAATCTCATCCTTGACAATGATTCAAGAATTTTAATCAACTACCGAGGTCAAGCTAATCGGCCTGTAATTTTCCATCTTTTGCCTTGATCCTTTCTTAAACAAGGGAGTTACAACAGCAATTTTCCGAACATAGAACATAGAACAGTACAGCACAGAACAGGCCCTTCAGCCCACAATGTTGTGCCGACCATTGATCCTCATGTATGCACCCTCAAATTTCTGTGACCATATACATGTCCAGCAGTCTCTTAAATGACCCCAATGACCTTGCTTCCACAACTGCTGCTGGCAACGCATTCCATGCTCTCACAACTCTCTGCGTAAAGAACCTGCCTCTGACATCCCCTCTATACTTTCCACCAACCAGCTTAAAACTATGACCCCTCGTGCTAGCCATTTCTGCCCTGGGAAATAGTCTCTGGCTATCAACTCTATCTATGCCTCTCGTTATCTTGTATACCTCAATTAGGTCCCCTCTCCTCCTCCTTTTCTCCAATGAGTCAACCTCTCTTCATAAGATAAGCCCTCCAGTCCAGGCAGCATCCTGGTAAACCTCCTCTGAACCCTCTCCAAAGCATCCACATCTTTCCTATAATAGGGCGCCCAGAACTGGACGCACTATTCCAAGTGCGGTCTAACCAAAGTTTTATAGAGCTGCAACAAGATCTCACGACTCTTAAACTCAATCCCCCTGTTAATGAAAGCCAAAACACCATATGCTTTCTTAACAACCCTGTCCACTTGGGTGGCCATTTTAAGGGATCTATGTATCTGCACACCAAGATCCCTCTGTTCCTCCACGCTGCCAAGAATCCTGTCCTTAATCCTGTACTCAGCTTTCGAATTCAACCTTCCAAAATGCATCACCTCGCATTTATCCAGGTTGAACTCCATCTGCCACCTCTCAGCCCATCTCTGCATCCTGTCAATGTCCCGCTGCAGCCTACAACAGCCCTCTACACTGTCAACGACACCTCCGACCTTTGTGTCGTCTGCAAACTTGCTGACCCATCCTTCAATTCCCTCGTCCAAGTCACTAATAAAAATTACAAACAGTAGAGGCCCAAGGACAGAGCCCTGTGGAACTCCACTCACCACTGACTTCCAGGCAGAATATTTTCCTTCTACTACCACTCGCTGTCTTCTGTTGGCCAGCCAATTCTGTATCCAAGCAGCTAAGTTCCCCTGTATCCCATTCCTCCTGACCTTCTGAATGAGCCTATCATGGGGAACCTTATCAAATGCCTTACTGAAGTCCATATACACCACATCCACAGCTCGACCCTCATCAACTTTTCTAGTCACATCCTCAAAAAACTCGATAAGGTTTGTAAGGCATGACCTACCCCTCACAAAGCCGTGTTGACTGTATTTGATCAAGCCATGCTCTTCCAGATGGTCATAAATCTTATCCCTCAGAATCCTTTCTAACACCTTGCAGATGACAGACGTGAGACTTACCGGTCTATAATTGCCGGGGATTTCCCTATTTCCTTTCTTGAAGAGAGGAATTACATTTGCCTCTCTCCAGTCCTCAGGTACGACTCCAGTGGAGAGCGAGGATGCAAAGATCTTCGCAAGTGGCGAAGCAATTGCATTTCTCGCTTCCCAAAGCAGCCGAGGACAAATCTGATCCGGGCCTGGCGACTTGTCAATCTTAATGTTTGACAAAATTTTCAGCACATCAGCTTCGTCTATCTCTATCCATTCCAGCATGCACACCTGCTCTTCAAAGGTTTCATTCACTACAAAGTTCGTTTCTTTCGTAAAGACAGAAGAAAAAAACTCATTTAGGGCTTCCCCTACCTCCTCAGGCTCCACACACAAGTTCCCTATGCTATCCCTGATCGGCCCTACTCTTTCTTTGACCATTCTCTTATTCCTCACGTAAGTGTAAAATGCCTTTGTGTTTTCCCGGATTCCTTCTGCCAAGCCTTTCTCGTGCCCCCTCCTGGCTCTCCTCAGACCATTTTTGAGCTCCTTCCTTGCCTGCATGTAATCCTCTCTAGCTGAACTTGACCCTAGCTTCCTCCACCTTATGTAAGCTACCTTCTTCCTTTTCACTAGAAGCTCCACCGCTCTCGTCATCCAAGGTTCCTTAATCTTACCCCTTCTTGCCTGTCTCAGAGGGACATATTTACTCATCACTCCCAACAACTGTTCCTTAAACCGTCTCCACATGTCTATAGTTCCCTTACCATGGAACAACTGCTCCCAGTCCATGCTTCCTAACTCATGTCTAATCGCATCATAGTTTCCTCTTCCCCAATTAAATATCCTCCCATTTTGCCTAATCCTCACATTCTCCATAGCTATCTAGAACGTGAGGCAGTTATGGTCACTATCACCAAAATGCTCTCCCACCACAAGATCTGATACCTGCCCCGGCTCGTTTCCGAGCACCAAGTCTAGAATGGCCTCTCCCCTCGTCGGCCTGTCAACGTACTGCGTTAGGAAACCCTCCTGAACACACCTTACAAAAACAGCTCCATTCAAATCTTCTGCTCGAAGGAGGTTCCAATCAATATTAGGAAAGTTAAAGTCACCCATTACAACAACCCTACTGCGTGCACACTTTTCCAAAATCTGTCGACCTATGCTTTCTTCAATCTCCCTGCTGCTATTGGGGGGCCTGTAGTAAACCCCTAACGAGGTGACTACTCCCTTGCTGTTCCTAATTTCCACCCATACTGACTCAGTAGGCAGATCTTCCTCGACAAAGGAAGCTTCTGTAGCTGTGATACCCTCTCTGATTAGTAGTGCTACACCCCCTCCTCTTTTTCCCCCCTCCCTATTCTTTTTAAATGTTCTAAACCCTGGAAGATCCAG
Source organism: Stegostoma tigrinum (assembly GCF_030684315.1). Lineage (NCBI taxonomy): Eukaryota > Metazoa > Chordata > Chondrichthyes > Orectolobiformes > Stegostomatidae > Stegostoma > Stegostoma tigrinum. Next base: position 10,131 of record NW_026728133.1, on the reverse strand, counting down.
CAACCATTCCTGCCCATGAGAAACCCATGTCTCTGTTATGGCCACAACATCATAGCACCAGGTACTGATCCATGTTCTAAGTTCATCACTTTTATTCCTGATACTCCTTGCATTAAAGCAAACACACTTTAACCGATCCCTTGGTTCCTTCCCAGGAAAATCCTTCCCACTAGCTGGTCTACCTCTTGCTACTGCCTCACCTGCATCAATGCTCACCTCTGGTATACAGCTCAGGTTCCCACCCCCCTGCCATACTAGTTTAAACCCTCTCGAACTACTCGAGCAAACCTTCCACCCAGGACATTGGTCCCCTTCCAGTTCAGATGCAACCCGTCCTTCTTGTACAGGTCCCACCTTCCCCAGAAGGCATCCCAATTATCAACCTATCTGAAGCCCTCCCTCCTACACCAGCTGCGAAGCCACGTGTTCAGCTGCGCCCGCTCCCTGTTCCTCACCTCGCTATCTCGTGGCACCGGTAGTAAACCAGAGAACACTACTCTGTTCGTCCTGCTCTGCAGCTTCCATCCTAACTCCCTGAAATCACTTTTTATATCCTCAAACCTTTTTCTGGCTATATCATTTGTGCCAATATGTAACACGATTTCTGGCTGTTCGCCCTCCCCTTTTAGAACTTTATACACCCGATCGGAGACGTCCCGGACCCTGGCACCAGGGAGGCAACATACCTTCCGGGAATCCCGATCTTGCCCACAAAATCTCCTGTCGATTCCCCTAACTATCGAGTCCCCTACCACGAGTACTTTTCTATTCTGCCCCCTTCCCTTCTTTGCCACAGTGTCAGGCTCAGTGCCAGAGAACTGACTACTATGGCTTTCCTCTGGTAGGTCATCCCCCCCAGCAGTATCCAAAACGGTATACTTATTGCTGAGGGGAATGCCCACAGGGGATCTCTGCACTGTCTGTCTGTCCCCTTTCCTCCCCCTAACTGTAACCCATCTATCCTCGTCCTGAGCCTTAGGAGTGACCAACTCCCGGTAACTCCTCTCAATTAACCCCTCTGCCTCCCGAATGATCCGTAGTTCATCCAGCTCCAGCTCCATTTCCCTAACACGCCTTGCTGATATATATGGTCACTGCTTTCCTTCCCGGCTGCCCCTCTGGTCCTCGTCACTTCCTCTGCTGCTCCCGCTCCTTCTCTGAAAGAGGAAAAACACCGCTGCCCGCTACCGGTAAGTAATTTTAAAAATAAACTGCTTTACCTTAGCTGCAGTCTTCCGGGTCCATCTTGCCTCTGCTGCTGCTCGCACTCATAATGGCCGTTGGCGTCGAAGGGTGAGTATTTATACTCACTGCTTTCCTTCCCGGCTGCCCCTCTGGTCCTCGTCACTTCCTCCGCTGCTCCCGCTCCTTCTCTGAAAGAGGAAAAAACACCACTGCCCGCTACCGCTAAGTAATTTTAAAAATAAACTGCTTTACCTTAGCTGCAGTCTTCCGGGTCCGTCTTGCCTCCGCTGCTGCTCGCACTCAAAAAAAAAACTACACTGACTTTTGAAAGATCATAGCCAAAGCCTCTGCTATTTCCTCAGCCACCTTGTTCAGAATTCTAGGATATAGCCCATTGGGGCCAGGAGATTTATCAATTTTTAGACCTTTTAGCTCTTTTAGCACTTGCTCTTTTGTAATTCCTACCATCCTCAGCTCTGCCCCCTGGCTCTCCCTAATTGTTGGCATATTACTCATGTCTTCCACTGTGAAGACTGACGCAAAGTACTTATTAAGTTCTTCAGCTACTTCCTTATCTCCCACCACTTGCCTTCCAGCATCAATTTGGAGTGGCCCAGTGTCTACTTTTGCCTCACGTTTGTTTCTTATGTATTGAAAGAAGCCGTTACTATGATTTCTGATATGACTAGCTAGCCTACCTTCATATTTGATCCTCTCCTTCCTTATTGCTTGTCTGTCTCCTCTGCACCTATCTTCCCCTCTATCCATCTTCAATCTGCCTTCCCCTCTCCCTATTTCTTTCAGAGCCCTCTCCTCCTCCCTCTTTTCTGATGAAGGGTCTAGGCCCGAAACGTCAGCTTTTGTGCTCCTGAGATACTGCTTGGCCTGCTGTGTTCATCCAGCTCCACACTTTGTAATCTTGGATTCTCCAGCATCTGCAGTTCCCATTATCTCTGATGCCAATTGTTTTTATTTTGTGGACAGCTGCTATCAATAGCAAACCAAACAAAAGCTTCATTTGTCATTGTCAAAATTGGTAATAGCCCACGAGCTGCAGAGTGAACAAAAAAAAGTTACCCATTTGCTTGTGACTCTCAGATGGATTTCTTTCCGATTTATTTATTCTTTAATGAGACATAGCTGTTGCTGATTGTCCAGCACAAATTGACTTCTTGAACAGCTTCATGTTGCTGTACACAGACCCACAATGCTGTTCCAAAAGAGATTACTAATATTGACTCAGGAACAATCATTCATTTCCAAATAAGTTTGAGAGTAGCTTGGAGGTGATTTTTACTGGGATTAGTGCTACCATGTCTGATGTCCTTGACCTTGAAGATGAGTTTTCTAAGTCTGGAAAGGCGGGTGTAAGAATAGTTGGAAAAAAATGTGGCAGTGCATCTTGTATATGGACACATTATTGTGTCTTGGAGTTGGTTGTGGAGAGAATGGATACGGTGCCAATCAAGGGGCTGCTTTGGTCTAGACTCAAGATCGTTTCCAGTGTTGTTGGATCTGCACCATCATTGGCACACTTCTGACTTGAGAATTGGAGGGCGGCTGCAGGCTTCGGAGTCAGGAGTTTCTACATCAAATCGCAGAGTCGTTTTGCTTTGTTCCTTTGTCTGTTAGTCTGGGGTCCCAAGTGATATCTAAAACCAAGCTCTTGTGAGCTTGTTATTCTAAACTTAAAATTTATGTTGAATATCAGATGGAATTTGTTTTATTGACTCCATTCTGCAATCATGTCGATCTGAAAATGTTAACTGCATTAATTAATACTAAGCAGAAACAGACTTTGTAGTAAATGGTTTGACGATTTTCTGTGTCTGGAACATCCCTCTTCCTTCTCGAACGAAGATCGTACCAACCTATGGTACCAAACTGCGGGTCAAACGGACGGGGCTCATAATCTTTAAATTCCTCATCAAAATTAGTGTAATCATATGGTTCTGTGCAATAAAAGAGAAAGAATAAACAGGTTCCCACAATTTTGCTGATGTTTATGAACAGAATGCACAAATTCAAAAGTTTGCGCTGGCATGTCTGCTTCCTCCAGCCTGTTTAAACTGTTCCATTCAATGTGAAATTTGTGATAAGTTTTAGCACACAGGTCTGTTTCATCTGTGCCACCGCCTTCAGAGTGTATTCAATTCTAATAGACATACATGCTTTCCCCCTTTTCCAGTAATACATTTCTTGAAGAGTTCAATGATATTTGGATTTTAAATCTTATCCTCATATTCTTTAGATTCTCAATCATCACTGAATCTGATGTCACCGCCATTCCATCCAGTGTCAAACAGGAGTCAACTGGCATATCCAAATTTTAATTTGAGTTTAGTGCTACACAAATATATTACTTTTTTAAAAATTATATTCAAGTCAACATTAACATTTCATTCCCTGACACCGGGTGAACTTACTTTTAAACTCCAATTTTCCTTCAGTATTAACAGAGAGGTGAGCCTTTTTGCAAGCGCCGAAAGTCTCCACCAGTTTATGCTAAAGCTTGAGGAACTGTAAGTTTCACAAATATGTTCCTATTAAACACTAATTCCGATTGAAGCAGTATTCAGCTACACTTGTTTAACTAGACAGCAGAAATGGTCAAGATTTTAAAAGCGATTAAGTACTTTGAAGAGGAGTCACTCTTTGAATTAAATTCCATGTTGGTGTGTGTGAGTCCATAGGTTCCTCACTCTCAATGAACCATTCAAACTGACATGCAATTACTGAAACACACAGACAAAAAAAACATGAACGGTCACTAGGATTTTGAGAGTGATTTGGAACTTGTATTCAATACCTTCTGGGGTAAATCTGTTCCAATCTGGATAGTACTCATTTATCACCATCCCACCTACCTTCCCCAGCACCTCCTCCCTCTCCACACTATTTGTTTCTGAGCTCCCGTCCACCCTCCATTTTGGAGGAAGGGTCCTGACCCAAAACATCAACTTTCTTGAGCCTCTGATGCTGCCTGCTTTCCCCCAGCTCCACAATGTGTTATCTCAGACACCAACTTTGGCAGTTCTTACTATCTGGATAACTCATTCTCACCTTGTAACAAGTGATTTATCGTCATTTTCTTTTCAGATTACACATGTACATGTATATACATAAATATACATGTGACACCTTTATGCCTGAACCACGAACCGAGAGGATTTTTAAAATAGTCTCTTCATATCTGCATGCAAGAGAAATCAAGGTCATAATTTTCATTTTAGGAATCACTTAAACACTCAAAGTACTCACAGTCAGTGTCCCATTTCCTTGACCAGTCAATTTGATGAGAATATTTCGTCCAAGAGGAAACCGTAACAGTAATTATATTTTATCATCAAACTCTTCATTGCATCACTAATATTTCCTCGTCTGTTTGAAATGTAAGACAATGAAATAATCATGGACAGATTGGCCAACAATGTAATTTAATGTGTGTTATGGCAACTGAAAATCACAACCATTGAAGAGTGTTCTTTAAAATGCTGTTATCATACAACAGAGTACTTTTTGAGATGCAGTGATGAATATAATTCCTGAGATGCAAATAATATATGCTTAATTAATTCCAGAGAATAACTTTACAATTAAAAAGAAGCTAAGAATCTCTTTACATCGTGATGCTTGTCAGATTGCCACTAGTCAATGGAAATCGTTCAGAACGATTATTTATTGCCAGATGAAAAGGAAGCGTACACATTTCATTTTTACATCTCATCCAAGAGACAAAAACAAACACCTTTACGAATTCATTGTCAAACAACAAGACTCACTCAACAAGTCATTTGGCCCATTGAATTTCCTCCACCATTCGGTGAGATCATGGTTGATCTCATTACATTTATTATTATACAACATTTCCACCAAGCCCTCCTGAAAGCTAATACATTCCAATCCAAGTAACATCCTGGTAAATCTCTGTTTCTGTTCCATGCCTTGTCTTTCCAAATATTTTTGAGTCATCTAAAAATTTAGCCACAGCACATTCACCTCTTCCTCCAAGTCATTAATAAACAAGCTCAAGACCTGTGGTTCCTTCAGCGCTGCCCCATTTCTTACTCACAAGCCAACCCTGGCATCTCTGTCCATTTGTCTGTTCTTTCTATAGGACATGTATCATTGGATATTTAGTTCCCAACACTTATCCCCTTACAACCACATGTCTGTGATACCCAGAACAATACATCTGTCAATTTCCATCTGCACCACAAACTCATTCACTTTGTTTTATACACTCCCTACAATTAAATAAAAGACCTTCAGTCTGGCATTTACGGCCACCCTTCTTATCTGCTGCACCTGAAATGAGACTCCTGACTATTTCCATACTTTTTGTCCTATTACTTGCTCTGGAAACTTTGCTGAGCACTTACTAGCTTCTAACTTTTTCCATAATTTTCCATGCAACTGGACTCACCCGCTCCACACTTTTCACTTTGATGCCCTACCCCAGACCTAGCTATGTCTTTTGCCAGGATATTTGTCCCAATATGATTCTCATCAAGCCTATGCCACCGGAACAACTCCCTCCTTCCCCATACCAATGCCAATGTCCCATGAATTCAAACACATTTCTGCCATGCCATCATTTGAACAATGCATTTACATCTTCAGTTTTGTTCACACCGTGCCAAATTGCTCAGATAAGAATCCCGAGATTATTACCTTTTGGTTCTGCCTTCTCACTCAGCACCTCAGTGCTCGTAATCCCTCAGCAGAACCTCTTTCCTCTTTCTTCCATATCAATGGTACCTGTGTCCACCACGATAGCTGGATTTCTACACCTCCCACTTCAAATTCCTTGGTAGCCAAGACGGAATATCCTAAACCTGGGCGCCAGGCAGGCAACACTACTTTCGAGACTCTCGATCCTAGTCACAACCAACAATGTTCATTCTCCTAACTATACTACCTCTGATTATAACTACATTTCACTTTTTATCCCCTCTTGAATGTCCCCCTGTACCACCGTGCTATAGTCAGTTTACTCATCTTCCATATACCCTGACCTCTCATCCACACAGGAAGAAAGAATCTCAAACCTGTTCGATAAGATCAAAGGCCAAGGTTCCTTCTGCACGACATCCTGGATCCTTCCACCTGCCCTGTTCTTAGTCACAGTCTCACGTCCCTGGCCACTGACCGAGCTTCAGGTAGTTAATCTAAGGTGTGTGACTGCCTCCGGAAACAGAGCATTCCCTGGTAACTCTCCCCCGCATGATTTGTTGATTGGTCGAAACTGAGATTCCAGTTCATCAACCCTGAGCTGGAGTATGGTGTCTGACCACTCCCCCGTCATGTAGGTTTAAATCATCATTGGCCCGGCATCTCCATTTCAATTACTTATATCTTAATTTGATTTCAAAACATTAGTTTGTAGCCTGTATATATTTCTCCGATTTACTTTCAATCTGAAAGTTACCGATAATAGATTCTTAAACCAGTAGCTATCACCAACCAATGAACCGGGTTCACCTTCTGGGTCCCCGCTTCTGGCTTCAATTTGCCCTGTCTCAAAAAAAAAGCTTACCAACTATCAGGCAAAAAAAGCAAGCAAATAGCACCTCTTACCCTCTGCACTGACTTACCACATGGCCACCAAATTCCCCAAAATATCTATTCACTTGGTGCATTTCACTGTCGATGTGATCTCTCCTTCCTGGCCATGCAAAGCACACTGATCCATAGCAATATACTACCTTCAAAACCTCAGCTCTTAGCTTATTACTTTTGAGTACATTCTCAAATGCTTGCTCAAAGTCCAAATACAACACATTTACTGGTTTTCCTCTACTAATTCTGGTTGGGACTTCCTCCAAAAACCCAAACAAATTAGCCAGACATAATTTCTCTTTCGTCAGGCTATGGTGATTCTGTTTGATTAGATTCTGATTTTCCAAATGTCCTGCTATTATTTTCTTCACAGTTGATTGCCACATATTTCCAACAATTTGCCTTTCTCCTTTTTAAATAGGGATGTCACATCGGCAGTTTTCCAGCCCTCAGATGCTTCTTGAGAATCGAAACCTTTTTCAGAAATTACAATCAATGCATACACCAACTCTGAAGCTCCTTTGTTTGGAATCATAGAAAGTAAACCATCAGGGCAAAGAGTCTAATCTGCTTTCACTCCATTAGATTGTCTACTACTACTTCTGTAATGGTAGTGATGGTGTGGTAGTGATGTATTTAATTCATTACTAAAGAATACAGGGATAAGGGGATCCTTGAAGTAGCTTCCACTGTGAAAACTACCCTTTTCTCATTATTGTTGTTTCTTGATTTGAAAATTAAACTGGCCATCTCAGCCTAGCATATAATTGATGGCATTACCTCGAAAACCTTCTCTGCTAAAGTGTTGAATAGATTGCTACCACCTGAAAGAAGTAATTCTTCCCCTGAATTAACAGGCAACCAATATGAAAATGTGGCCTCTGTGGTCATAAAATATTTCACAAATGGGAGCATTCTCTACGGATATACACTATCAAGCCTCTTAAGAATCTTAAATGCTGAAAAAATAAGATTTCTTTCAATCTTATAAATCCCATCCGCCCAACATTCCTAAGCATGGCAATCCCCTCCTCCATTTCCAAAATCAACCCAGGGAACATTAGGTGTACGGCCTCCGCAGCAGGGACCCTGTGGCCGGACACCAGTTATAAGTTACCATCCTGCTGCCCCTTCTCTACTTCTGTTTGCGATGCAGTCCTCTGTCCATCCTAATATACTACCCTTGAACTCATGGGCTGCTTTCTTTTGAGTCACCTTATGAGTTGTAATTTATCAAATGCTTTTTTGAAATCTAAACGTACTACATCAACTGGTGGACCTTCATCAGTCATGTTTGTTTCCATCTCAAAGCACTGTAGCAGGACCGCGGGGGCACATCGCCGCGAGCGGCTCAGGACCAGTGAATTCAAATATGAAATTACACGAAAGACAGCATTGAATTTAAAGCATCAAGAGAAAAGGGATTTGGAATCGAGCATTAGTTTGTGGGGATGGAGCAGCGCTTGGAACATTGAGTTCAATTCTGGTTGCTTCATTATAGGAAGGATGTGGAAGCTTTAGAGAGGGTGTAGAGGAGATTTAGCAGGATGCTGCATGGAATGGACGGCAGGTCTTATGATGAAACATTGAGGGGGCGAGGACTTTTTCCATTGGAGCAAAGAAGAATGAGAGGTGACTTGATAGAGGTATGCAAGATGATGAGAGGCATAGCTGGAGTGGATAGTCAGATTTTGTTTCCCAGGGCAGAAATGACTATTACGAGGGGGAGAAATTTTAAGGTGACTGGAGGAAGGAATAGGGGAGATGTCAGAGGTAGGTTCTTTACACAGAGAGTGGCGGGTGTGTGGAATGCGCTGCTAGCAGTGGTAGTGCAGTCAGATACATTTCAAGACTTTTAAACAACTCTTGGATCGGCACATGAAGGATAGTAAAATGAAGGGTATGCAGGGTAGTTTGATCTGAGTGGGATAATAGGTCGGCACAACATCGTGGGCCGAAGGGCCTGTACTGTTCTTTGTTCTCTGTTCAGCCAAAGGTTCTTTCCTTTTAAGGAGAGGGTAATTGATTGTAGTTTTTAAAAGACAGAACTGGAGGACAGAGAAAGATATCAAGGAAGGTTGCACGTTAGTGACAGTATCAACAAGTCCACAGCAGATGCACTCTGAGTAACTACACTGTTTTGAAGGCGAGAGGACCAATGATATCAGTTAAGCCCCTCTTGTTCTTGTATTGTGTACTTCTGATATCGGCGCAAATGGACAACCTCACTCTCCTGCTCAGCTGCAGAGCGAATAATGCTGCAATATTTGTCAACTCCCAAATGGGCATTGATACATTAGTAAATCTCACATCAATAAACTTATATCTCAAGGTTCTCACCTTCTAGGACTGTTTGTAGTGGTAAATAACCCAAGCGAGGATGTTTGGCAAAGTATTTCTTTGATCTGAAGTTATTTTTCAGCACCTTGGTGAAATCACGCACATCTTCACCTGATGTTGTCTAAAAATGTAAAATAAATCAAATTTAGTTAAGAATTAATAATGAACCAATCTACTCAACTCACTCTATAATCCATGCTATTCCTGCTAAATGTCTTTGAGGATGTAAAATTGAAGAGTCTGCAACTCTGAGGGATAAAGTCGGCTATCTTTCTGTAAGATTATGATCGAGGTTAGATATGTCTGAATGTGAGTTTCGGACAATTAAGCTTGAGTTTCATAGAGTCATACAGCATGAAAACAGATCCTTTGGTCCAACCAGCCTTTGCTGATCACAATCCCAAACTGAACTAGTTCCACCTGCCTGTGCTTGGCCCATATCTCTCCAAACATTTCTATCATCTTTCTATCTTCTGGGTACATCACCTCAGCAGATTTCTCCATCTTGTGGCCAAATACTGAAACTATCCAATTAAATAATTTCAAATGATACACAGATCCAGGATTCACATTAGTGGCCTTTCTGGTTGAATTCCTAATTATTTTAACAATAGTGCATTTCGTTGTCCAATTATGCCATGTAATCCAGTGATCCAAAATTCATCTCATTGGGTTTAATTTGTTTGTTTTTTTGTCTTGTGTCAAAGATGAGATCAATACATTGGTGAGAAATTATCTTGGTTTGGAGATTCAAAGTCACTATAGTCCCAGATGGGACCACAGGTCTGCTCTCACAGTCGAGAGATATAACTGGAGGTGGTTTAAATTGAAGGTTACCGCACCTCAGATGAGGAGAGAGGTTGAGAAGAAGATTCCTTCATTAACTTCAGACAGTGTCGGATCCCAGGCTGTTGGTATCACTCTGAATTACAAACCAGCCAACTGGCTCCCAGGCAAAATAGGCAATCAGTTTGGGTAGAGATAAGGAACAGCAAAGGAAAGAAGTCACAGCTGTGACAGTTTCAGATTCATAGATCCCCTGAC